>NC_142463.1:32943854-33248729 GCF_049115385.1 Moschus berezovskii
TTAGAAGAAAAAACATAAAGAGTGAAATAAAAGTCTTCCTTATCCCATGACAGGGAAATTCCTTCCCAATATCTTAATGCCTTGTCTTCAGGCTTTTTCAGGGTCAACATCTACACATCTAGAGATATTCTTGCAACATATTGGAATAATGTTGTACATAAAGTCCTGAAGCTTACCTTCATGTCTTCATGCCATTAAGAGCAATAAAAAATTCTTTAGAATATATTTTATTTAATGACTACATTATTTATATGTAAAAACTTCGGTGAACCATTTTCCTCCTTTTTGGAAAATTTGGTTGTTTGTAGTTTTGTTATCAAAACTACAAGTAATTGGAAATAAAGTTGTTTGCTCATGTACCTTTGTAATTTCTGTTTTTAGGATAGAATACTGGAGGAGGCTGCTGCTGCTGCTGCTAAGTCACTTCAGTCGTGTCCGACTCTGTGCGACCCCTTGGATTGTAGCCTACCAGGCTCCTCCGTCCATGGGATTTCCCAGACAAGAGTACTGGAGTGGGGTGCCATTGCCTTCTC
Organism: Moschus berezovskii; assembly: GCF_049115385.1. Taxonomy (NCBI): domain Eukaryota; kingdom Metazoa; phylum Chordata; class Mammalia; order Artiodactyla; family Moschidae; genus Moschus; species Moschus berezovskii. The sequence goes on from NC_142463.1 coordinate 32,944,388, forward strand.
CACTGGAGGAGGAACTCAAGCCAAAAGCTAGGAGTCATTTTAGGCTCTTCTAGGCGATTGTGGGGAGAAGGCAATGGCAACCCACTGCAGTACTCTTGCCTGGAAAATCCCATGGGTGGAGGAGCCTGGTAGGCTGTAGTCCATGGGGTCGCGAAGAGTCGGATATGACTGAGCAACTTCATTTTCACTTTTCACTTTCATGCATTGGAGAAGGAAATGGCAACCCACTCCAGTGTTCTTGCCTGGAGAATCCCAGAGACGGCAGAGCCTGGTGGGCTACCATCTATGGGGTCGCACAGAGTCGGACACGACTGAAGTGACTTAGCAGCAGCAGCAGCAGGCGATTGATAGTAATTACATTCTCACCAGTACAGTTTCATTCCACAATGGAAGATCACTTTTCCTGGAAGCTTCCCTCAAAGTGGTAATAAAGGGTAATCTTTTAGGTGACCCTTCACTTGCTTGCGTAAGAACCGAGTTTAAGGGATAGCAAGACAAAACTCTGCGTATATAGGCTGGGAAGTGTTGTGGTTAATACAGCTAGCATTACTTATCCTAACTAATCCACAGGGAGTGTCTGGTTTACTCAGTGATCTCCAGTTCAAAAAGTCTCAGCTGGTTCTGTGTATCCAGCCATGAATCCACCTCTGACCAGCACACTTCTCACAAAGGCATGGGTGATCTGTAGCCCCTAGCATCCAACCTAGTGTTCAGCATATAGTAAAACTTACCTGCATGTGGTTTTATGTGTGTTTATGGAATGAATGAAACCATACAAGAACTTTATGATTCCAGGTGGCTGACATGTAAACAAGGTGCACTCTGCCAAGTGAATTGACTCATCATCTGGCCTCTGACCCCTACACAACATAAGTGCTTCACCCCCCGAAGAAGTCCATTCAGCTACTTAGGGCACTTGTACATTGCCTGCCCACAAGAAAGCCCGATGCTGGGGACCGCCCTTCAGAACAAAGGCTGTTGTGCAGAGGAAAGTGGTATTTCCCAACACAGTTGTTTCTCCTCTCCTGCTGATGCTAATTACATTGCTGAATGTAAACTGGGGAAACATCTCGCCCACCCAAAGGATTTCCAGAGATGGGCCTGTGGTCTTCACAGTAACCTGGGAGCAGAAATCTCTCCTTCCTAAGTCTTGGATCCGTTTTTCCTCCCACCACAACACAGACAGGTAAACAGAGAGAGGTGACAAAGCGAGTTTGGACTTGCGAATCACCCCAACCTCAGGGTCTCTCTCTTGGTCCTGGCTGTGATATGAAACTGGGGTATGAAGTGGAGGATGAGGAAGACACTACCTGGCTGGCAGGGGTGCTACATGTGTGTGGTGCTACTGGGGTAGTCTGGCAACACAGTTACACAATGAATATTACTGAAACAAGAATGAATATTACTGAAACAAGAAACCTGAGCTTCTTTGAAGGGCCCCTGCCCAAGGGACCACCATATTGCCATTTTGCCACACAATCATTCCTCTTTTCTGCTCCAGCATCACTTGTTGAATTTTCAACCTCTATTAAAATCCTTCTCCTTCTTTCAGGACATTATCCAGGGTTACCCCCTCAAGTCAGCCCTCCCTGGTTGTATACTAGTCATAGTCATATGAATACACTCCCCTTTCCTCAGTGTTATCACAACACATTGTTTTGGCCTCTTTTATACTATTTTTGGGGTCTGTGCATCTACTGTCAAATTTGGAAAACAAGGCTGAGTCTCTAAGGTCTTTTCAAGCTTTTCTTTTTGGAATTGTATTTTTTGCATTCTTAGGAATAATAATCAAATGCTTTAAAAAAACCCAACAGTATAATACAGTGGGAGGATTGTGCTTTGGCACCATGGGCTTCCCTGATAGCTCAGTTGGTAAAGAATCCTCCTGCAGGGCAGGGGACACTGGTTTGATTCCTGGGGCAGGAGATCCACTAGAGAAGGGATAGGCTACTCGCTCCAGTATTCTTGGGCTTCCCTGATGGCTTGGTTGGTAAAGAATCCACCCACAATGCGGGAGACCTGGGTTTGATCCCTGGGTTGGGAAGGTCCCCTGGAGAAGGGAAAGGCTACCCACTCCAGTATTCTGGCCTGGAGAATTATATGGATTGTATAGTCCATGGGGTTGCAAAGAGTCAGACACAACTGAGCAACTTTCACTTCAGCACTATAAGAACTGAATTGGAGCATCAACTGAGTTGCTTCTAGCTGAATGGCCTGGGCAAGACTTATCATGCCTTTGGGCCTCAGTTCTCCTATATGTAAAATGGCAATAATGCTGATGTGATATCACAAGACAGCAGAATAGAGTAAGTCAGGCTGTGCATGTGAAAGAATTTTGTAAATAAATAGTGAAATATAGTGCTGATAATAGTTATTTCAAGAAACTATCTTGAGTGACTCTCTTCCTAAAGAAACTACACCACTGCTGGATTAAACATCTTAAAACCTAACACCCCTGATTCTCAGAATCATGCCCAGTAATCCACAATGTCTCTCTGTCTGAGGAATAAAGATTCTTCATTAAAAACCCACAGGAACCTTAACGGTCACAGTCTGAGCAACTCTGGGAATCCTCTAGTAGATCCTACGTTGTGTTATGCATTTGCCAGGTTTTTGCCACATAAACAGAGTAAAGAATTAGAGAGGCGAATTAATTTAGGGTCAAGTCCTAGATTTGCGAGTGAGTATCTGTGTGATCCTGTGAAAACTGCTTTACTTTTTGAATCTTTGTTTCCTTGTCTATAAATCAGCTATGATAGCACTCACTATAAGCAGCTGTTGCGAAAGTGACCATGTGACAGCTGTGTTAAAGCACTCAGACAGGACACCCAGCACACAGCAGGCACTCAGCAAAGACCAGTCCCTTTCTCCTTTTCTCTCCCTCTGAGCACCAAGATTCTAGAATTCCACAATATGAAATATTCATCCACACAGATGTGGGGTAGACAACGGGTGGTCTCTAGGGGCGTGATGTCAGAGAAAGATTTCACCAGAAACTCCGTTTCAGTATCGCCATCAGGCCCCTGCTTGAGCTTGTCACCCACTGGGCTCATCACCACAATATTGTACAGTGAGCATTTATTTATTTATTTAATTTTTATAAAAAGAAAGATTATTCTCAATGATGCATGAGATAAATACGCTGGCTTTAAACCTTTTAGAAATATTAAAGGTTTCACAGCTCAATGTTTGACAGACTTGATTAATCCCTTCCACACAGATATATTCAGGAGGATAGCTGTAGTTGGGTTTTAAAGCTCCAAGAGTGTTTTCTGATAAAGGTAAAGAAAAGGTGAAGTGCTTTTAAAGACAGAGAGGTTCGTGTGCTGCACAGAATAGACAAACACTATGAAGACCCAGAATTCACAGGAGGATGGAGAGTCGGAAGCTGGGGTCCATCCAGGGAATCGTGCTTTAAAAATTTTCTCCCTAAGAGGAGTTTTCCAATGAAAAGCACACATCCTGCCTGACCAAAGGCCATTTGTCTGAGAGTTTCCTTCTCTGTTGGGTTCCAAAATGAATGATGTGGGAGGGGGAAGGGGGCAGGGCAGACCAAGGGCAGAACAAACTTCAGAGGTGAATAAAATGGAATTGACCATTGCCCCCTATCATAGTTCTGAACCATTCAACAGCCTCCTGTTCACTCTTTCAGTCACCAAGGCTGTTTCTTGCACCAACCTCCCCAATTCCCAAATGGACTCTGAGCTCCTCAAAAGAACAAGAAATATTCTGGGATATTTTTCCCCTCAGCAACTACCTTAGTTTTGTACATAATCAGTGCCTAATAAACATCTGTTAAATGGACAGAGTTGGTGTTTAAGAAATCCTTGAGAAAATGATATAAAATTTTTTTAGATCATAAAAATCTAAAAAAAAATCCTTGAGGAAATGCTGGCAAAAACCCCTACTTAAGAATGCTGCTTTAAAAATGACTATCAGATTCCATGTCCTTCTGATTTCCATCATACAAAAGAAGATTGAGTTTAGAAACTAAACCATGGAGGTTTCCAAATAAAGTCTCAATAGACAGATACTGAGAGAGTACTGCAACCATGCTAGGTGAGCTGGATACAGTTCCCAGCTCAACCACACGGCCTGGGGTAAAAGAGACGTGGCATCATTGTGGGAGGTGTTTTGATTGAAGGATATATGGGAAACAGAGGGGACAAAGGAAGCTATATCAGACACAGCATCTTTGTTCATGGGAGATGTTTAAAAAAGCTTCGAGAAGGAGTGATGCGCTCTTAAGCTGAAGTTTGAAGGACATCACAAAAGGGGAAAGCATACTTCTCCATGTATCATGTACATCGCTTTGATCTGTGAACTTCCAATTAAACTCCAAATGGAACACTCGCTCTGCTAATCAACCTTCCCCACAAAATTTCAAAACGTCAGCCCACCCTGCCCCTAGGTTTTCTTTGACACTCAAGGCAATCTTCAACCCCGACCTCTATTTTATTTTTATGGAAGCATTTTCCCAACACGAAATACCAACATATTTGCCACAAGATATTATGGGGGGCAAAGGTGTAATTCAATTATGTGACTTAATCAATTCAAATGGCTGATGTACAAGGATCTCAGGATGCCATCCAGCTTTCAAGTCAAGGCGAATAATTGTTTCATAATTTCTTAATTCTCCCGCAAGACAGTTTAAATTAAAGGATGTCAATTTGCAAAGCCAGACTGCATTGTATTCTTAAATTGGGCCTGAAATAGCCACAAGATGAAGGGTAATAAGGCAGAGAGCAGAGCCCAGGGTGCCTGGTGCTGTGCAAAATTGTTTAATACGGTCAGACTCTTTAATCTTCATATCTACTGATGCAGAAAGCAGCATATTTCTGTCACTTATGATAAGAAACATTACTTTTTAAATTCCTTGGTGAGGCCCGCAGATCTTCTAGACAGCCAAGATAGCAGGAATCTCTATTTCTGTGTCTGTGAACATTTCTTTTTTTTCCCTTAAATTGGTTTTATTCTAATCCATTTAGTCTCCAGTCTGAGTCAGAGACAAGTAACCCTGAATGGAACCACACAGGAGGAGAACAAAGGCTTTTGCCTTCCAGTCCTCAGATTGGACTGGCTACCGGCTCCTTGAATAAGTCAGTGATTAAACAAATAATGATGAGGGCATTCACTGTAGGACAGTCAGTCAGTTCCAGAAAGGGAGAGAATTGGAACAACATCTAAGAGAAACAAAATCCTGCTCCAAAATGAAGGGTGCAGTGCGGGGAGGGGATACTTAAAACTATTTTCATGGAAGAGTCAAGTATTTTACTCACGCGTGTCCTAGGAAAAGGTTGGGCCAATGAGTCCAGGCTGGGTCAGGGTGCTGCTAGGGAAATGTAGACCCCAGAATCTGGATGGAAGAAATTGGATGCTGTTTTCCCAAGACTGCCAGAGCCACGAATCAGGAATCGTCATGGAGAGAAGCCAAGGACATCGCTGTAATGAAAGAAGTATATGTCAATTTGGAAAGAAAACCAATGAGGAGGAAGGAAGGCAGTTTGGAGTTAATGGTCACAGTGGCATTTAAAGTATGTGGCTCAGAATGTAGCATCATCTAAAGTGTATGCGGTACACGTAGGTGGGCCGGGGCACAGGGATCCTTAGGAACTGTGCTGGGCTAAACAGAGGGGCATTTGTCAGTGTCTCTGTGCCTGATGTTGTGTCACACTAAGTGGTCTTGTTGTTGTGTTGTGTTCAATTGTTCAGTTGTGTCCAATTGCTCAATTGTGTCCAACTCTTTGTGGCCCCACAGACTATAACCCTCCAGACTCCTCTGTCCCTGGGATTTTCCAGGCAAGAATACTGGAGTGGGTTGCCATTTCTTCTCCAGGGCATCTTCCCAACCCAGGGATCAAACCCGCCTCTCCTGCATTGGCAGGTGGATTCTTTACTGCTGAGCCACCTGGGAAGCCCCCAGATAATGTTGTGGGTACATGGGTACAAACAAAGCATAATGCATTCATCAATCTGTATTCTAAAAATTTGGACTAGGTTATACGCAGGCTAAAATTCAACAGGTACAAATTCTACGTTTCTCACTTGTATGAATTTATCTCTAGGATATTTGCCTAGAATTTATTTGCCTAGAATATTAGGAATTTATCTCTAGGATAAATGCCTAGAAGTAGAATTACTGGGTAAAAAAAGATGCTTATAAATTTTGATAGACATTGTCAAATTACCATCTACAATAACTATGCAATTTTACACTCTCTTCAGCGATGTATGAAATCACAACTTTCTCATGTCCTCCCCAACAGAGCTGGTCACACTATTTTGGGGGAGAGACACAAGATATAAGGCATAATAATTACAACAATAGGAATTCCCTGGTGGCGCATACAGTAAAGAATTCGTCTACAGTGCAGGAGACTCAGGTTCTATCCCTGGGTCGGGAAGATCTCCTGGAGAAGGGAATGACTACCCACTCCAATATTCTTGCCTGGAGAATTCCATGGACAGAGGAGCCTGACAGGCTACACTCGATGGGGTTGCAAAGAGTTGGTCAAGACTGAGCTACTAATACTCATTCACTTTCAAGACAATGATAATGCTACTATTTAATGAACAATTGTAGCATTTTAAGCCCAAGCCTCTTGATGAAAGTGAAAGAGGAGAGTGAAAAGTTTGGCTTGAAGCGCAACATTCAGAAAACAAAGATCATGGCATCTGGTCCCATCACTTCATGGGAAATAGATGGGGAAACAGTGGAAACAGTGTCAGACTTTATTTTTGGGGGCTCGAAAATCACTGCGGATGCTGATTGCAGCCATGAAATTAAAAGACGTTTACTCCTTGGAAGGAAAGTTATGACCAACCTAGATAGCATATTTAAAAGCAGAGACATTACTTTGCCAACCAAGGTCCGTCTAGTCAAGGCTATGGTTTTTCCCGTGGTCATGTATGGATGTGAGAATTGGACTGTGAAGAAAGCTGATCGCTGAAGAATTGATGCTTTTGAACTGTGGTGCTGGAGAAGACTCTTGAGAGTCCCTTGGACTGCAAGGAGATCCAACCAGTCCATTCTAAAGGAGATCAATCCTGGGTGTTCATTGGAAGGACTGATGCTAAAGCTGAAACTGCAATACTTTGGCCACCTCATGTGAAGAGTTGACTCACTGGAAAAGAGTCTGATGCTGGGATGGATTGGGGGTGGGAGGAGACGGGGACGACCGAGAATGAGATGGCTAGATGGCATCACCGACTCGATGGACATGAGTTTAAGTGAACTCTGGGAGTTGGTGATGGACAGGGAGGCCTGGCGTGCTGTGATTCATGGGGTCGCAGAGAGTTGGACACCACTGAGCGACTGAACTGAACTGAACTTATTCTTTATATGGAATAATCCATTTATTTGTAGTAGTAACCCACTGACATAGGAACCATTGCTATTGTCATTAAATAGATAAGGAAATAAACCTAGGGAACACAAGAATCTTGTTCTTGACCACAGCTATGAAGGGTGGGACTGGGGTTCTAGCCCTGATACCTGGCATTTCTTCAATACCAAAATATTAGCTCTTAATTCTAGGAGGTAGGGTGTTATCTTGTCATAACAGATACACACAGATAGGAAACCAGAGGGAGGGTGTGTGTCTAGGGAATCAGGGAGACCAATTCTTTCCATCTCAATAGAAGTATACACAGGCTATTAAGTGGGAAAATATTGGGCTATAGTGGTTGATAAACAAAGCTCTAAGAACAACATGATACATTTTTCTTACTTTCCCCCCCTGCTCTTTTCGCCAGAAAAATTATTCTTTCAACGTTCATGATATATAGAAGGGTGAGAGCTACAAAAATGAAAGGATGGTAATGGTAATGAAAGTAACATTACCATGCTTCTTCGACCACACCACCTGGGTTCAAGTTCAAGTTCTACTACTTTTTAGATGGATGATGGTAAAGCAAATTATTCTATAACTTGCTTCTCTGAACCTCATTTTCTTCAAATGAAAACATTGAGTCTATAATCCCAGGAAAATGTGTATGATGACTAACTAATGTAAAAGATAAACAGTGCCTAACAATTGATAAATATCACCCAGTTCAGTTCAGTTCAGTCGCTCAGTCGTGTCCGACTCTTTGCGACCCCATGAATCACAGCACGCTAGGCCTCCCTGTCCATCACCAACTCCCGGAGTTCACTCAAACTCATGTCCACAGAGTTGGTGATGCCATCCAGCCATCTCATTCTCTGTCGTCCCCTTCTCCTCCCGCCCTCAATCCTTCCCAGCATCAGAGTCTTTTCCAGTGAGTCAACTCTTTGCATGAGGTGGCCAAAGAATTGAAGTTTCAGCTTTAGTATCAGTCCTTCCAATGAACACCCAGGATTGATCTCCTTTAGAATGAACTGGTTGGATCTCCAGTTATAAGCAATTTCTAACTACCCATTTAATTTTATTCTTCCTGTTTCTCCTTAAAGATCTTCTGCTCTCATCAAACTGGTTTATTCACTTTTCTCAAGCATGATGGGATTTTCCAGTCTGCTTGCATTTCTGTATTCTCTTACTGAAATACACCCTTGTCCCCAAGTCTTATCTATAGGAATTCTACCACGAAGCCATTCAGGTGTGTATCAAATGCTACCAACTCAACAGTGTCTCTTGAATAATAACCCCTGCAATATACTACCCCTAAGGAGTTTAATTCCTAAGTACTATCGAATTCCTATTTACTGAGCTCCATGACTTTTAGGAAATTAGTCATCATAATACCAGTTTTAAAATGCTATGCTATGTATCAGGCACCGTTCTAAACACTTTCTATATCTCACTTAATCCTCTCCACAGGTGATAGGTACTGTTACTATTTCCCCTTAGTCCTGAATGCCAGTCACTATTAAGTGTCTTATCAGCACAGCTGGACTGAAGGCTCTAAAGGGCAAAGAGGCCATGAGCATAATACTTGTAGACTTTGGAGTCAAAGAACATCAGCTCCAGTCTAGGTACTGATCCTATCAGCTGTGTGATGTTTAGTAAATTACCAAATCTCTCCAGGCACTGATTTGGATTTGTAAGGGGATGCTGATAATACCAACTTCAGAGAGTCATTATGAGGCTTGAGTTTGCAGATGCAAGAATTTCAAAGTGTGTGGCATGTGCTGAGCACTTAAATATCAGCTCCTATTATCACTATTTAAATAGCATGTAGTTGGTTTCCAACAAAAGGCTCCTGTCCATCACACCTTCGAATTCAGTTCACTATTCCCTCTGCCTGTGCTGTCTTTCCCCAACCTCACCATCATTGCACTGCCAATCTGAAGAACTCAAGGCCCAGGTCTCTGGGATCTTGTCTAGCACCTTCTGCTCTGTAAAGCCTTATTTAATGGTCTCTGCTGCAGAGAAAGCGGAGAAGGCAATGGCAAGCCACTCCAGTACTCTTGCCTGGAAAATCCCATGGGCGGAGGAGCCTGGTGGCCTGCAGTCCACGGGGTCGCTAGGAGTCAGATTCGACTTGAGCAACTTCACTTTCACTTTTCACTTTCAGGCATTGGAGAAGGAAATGGCAACCCACTCCAGTGTTTTTGCCTGGAGAATCCCAGGGATGGGGGAGCCTGGTGGGCTGCCGTCTGTGGGGTTGCACAGAGTCGGACACGACTGAAGCGACTTAGCAGCAGCAGCAGAGAGAGCGAGCTCCCTCCATAACCACATTCCGCTCACCTGCGCCACTCCCCATTCTGTGGGACAATTCCTTGTTATCAGTCCCTTTCAGAACTGTGAGCTCCCAGAAGATGGGGATGATACCTTAGTTATTTTTAATCCCTAATACTTAGCACACTACATGCATAACTAATTGCTCTCTAAGTATCTATTAAATGAAGAAATAGACTTTTTAAATATTTAAAAAGTATTTATAAAACACAAATAGACTCAGAGGCATAGAAAACAAACTTGTGGTTACCAAAGGGGAAGGCGGGTACAAATTAGGAGTTTGGTATTAAAATACATATACTACTATACATAAACGAGGTAACCGACCTACTGGATAGCACAGGCAACTATACTCAGTAACTTGTAATGACCTATAATGGAACAGAATCTAAAAAAGAATATGTATGTATAACTGAATCACTTTGCTGTATACTTGAAACTAACACAACATTGTAAATCAACTATATCTCAATAAATATTTAAAAAAATTTAATTCAAAAAAGTTAAAAAATATTTTAATACGAACATACAAACCTGAACGATAAGCAAGGGAAAGTTACCAATTCTTGTCTCACTAATGTATAATGAGTGAAAAGCCACTCAATCTCCCTATCGAAGCATAGAACAGAAACTGCTAAAATTAAATGTCTTATAAAAATAGATGAGAAAATTCTGTAAGGGACCCATTGTGTCCCTATCTGCCACATCTTTGCTCACCACACTGCCAAGCTATTGATGTTTTAGTGACAGACACGACAAAATGACAGATTCACTAGCAATTTATAAACTCAAGACATTAACAGACACACTGGCTGCTCAGATATAAGCAGAGCGTTACGGAAGGAAAATAATAATTAACTCATAAGGAAAGGGGCAAGTAAACATTCTATTAAAAGGAAAAAAAAATTCCAAATGAATATAATCTCTTTCCATTACATTATGAGCATTAAAATTAATGGTGCTGGTTTTTCTGTGGTTTGGATCGCCATTGTATTTAACAAGCTGAAGTTAACTTCACAGCGAAAAAAAATAAATTAAATGTGCCGGTGTCTCAGGAAACTTCATTTTCTGAGTGAATAGCCAAGTTGATGCACATCACCAGAATGGCTGACAATCAGTTTTCCATACTGGTGTGTTCTAAATGGGAAAGGAAACCAACTCTTCATTTAAATTATATTGCAAATCACTTCTTGCCTGCTGAATGGCAGTCAGCTGCAGTAGGTGGCTTTCACGTAGGGCCCCAAATACAACATTGGCTGATTAATGCTAATTTCAAATGTTTTCTTTAGGAGTGGGAGAGAGGTGGATGGGCATGCTATCTTAGTGCATGTGATGCTGAGGAAATTTTATAGTGAGTGACTGACTCAAAGGCCAACAGCATATTTGCCATCAGATAAAAATGCACATTCACAAACATACCAAGACAAGTCAATTATTCCCTGATTCACTATTCCCTGGGTCCCTTTGTGCAAAGAAAACTATTCATACTCCCCATCAAATGGATACACAGAATCATGGTAAACAAGGCCCCGATTCCACTATTCTATATTATATTTCCCAGGGCACCTTCCACTGTGGAAGCCATTAGTTTTGGTCTTTTTGTTCCCAATTTATCAAAACAGACATTTTGCTAGCGAGCTCAGTTTTACTCCCAAATGCAAAATAGTTAGGAGACACAATTTTTGGCCAGCTGAAAGAAAAGAGCAAAATGTGCTTTGTAATCTTTTGGTTAAGGTGACTGGAAATTTCTACTTCTCTACCTTGATGACTGGTATGTCGATAAATACGAAAGGCAGTGCTCAGAAGCTCACAATTCTCTTCCCCTTCCCCAGTTAACCGTTCAGAGAAACAAACCAACCCATCATGTCCTCCGAATTTCTCCCAATAAAATGCACTGGAGTGAGATCATTCAAAATTAAGCAAACTGGTCAGAACCAACATCTGAAAAAAAAAAAAATTAGCATGAGCCATCATATTTCACGTGTCAAATCAACAATACTCTTTTAAAAAATAATACACAGTGTGGGCGAGGGTTCTGGGGACAGATTCTCGGCACTGGGAGTAACCCTGCTCCCAGGTCACACACAGCATATGCCCAGCACACTGCTGTCACTGACCATCAGGAACTAATCAGGACACGTGGTACAAAAGATGGTAGCATTTTTTTTTGCTCAGATGGTCTTGAGATAGGCTGGGACCTGGGACCCTTTGCTGCAGTGCTGTAATGCTTGCACGTGGGCAAACCTCTCAAGAAACAAAATACAAAAAAACTACATGGAACTAAAAATAACCGTGTGCATGTGCAGCTGGGGCAAATTATGGACAAAAGCTGTAGAATGACCAAAAACCCCAACCGCCACTTCTGAAAAGTCAGGAACAAAAACTGTGTATCAGGTGCAAAAGCAGAGTAATGAGCATGCCCTCTGCACTCACCACCACCAGTGAAAAGTGAACATGTTAGTTGCTCAGTCATAAGTGACTCTTTGTGACCCCATAGACTGTAGCCTGCCAGGCTCCTCTGTCCATGGAATTCTCCAGGCAAGAATACTGCAATGGGTAGCCATTTCCTTCTCCAGAGGATCTTCTCAACCCAGAGATCGAACCTGGCTTTCCCACATTGCAGGCAGTTTCTTTAATGTCTGAGCCACCAGGGAAGCCCTAGAAGTGGGCAAAACACCGAAGTCACCCCTCAGGCCCAATTGCTGGACACATTCCTACCCTCACCCCATATAAAAAAGAAGTTCGCCACCCCCTTGCCAGGGAGCAAGTGAGCCAGGAACCTGTCCTTTGTTCTCACTTCCCCCCTGGTGCAGCAGGGGCCCCAGAAAAGCCTGGCCTGAATTTCTAGTACGGCTTCTGCTGCTGCTGCTGCTAAGTCACTTCAGTCGTGTCCGACTCTGTGTGACCCCATAGATGGAAGCCCACCAGGCTCCCCCGTCCCTGGGATTTTCCAGGCAAGAACACTGGAGTGGGTTGCCATTTCCTTCCCCAGTGTGTGAAAGTGAAAAGTGAAAGTGAAGTCGCTCAGTCATGTCCGACCCTTAGCGACCCCACGGACTGCAGCCTACCAGGCTCCTCCGTCTATGGGATTTTCTAGGCAAGAGTACTGGAGTGGCTTGCCATTGCCTTCTCCGAGTACGGCTTCTACTTTCCGTGAATTCGGGAAAGTCAAGAATCCTGGTCGGTATCAGCCTGGCATGGAAGCTTAGCTCTTGTACTTGTAAATATATTACCTCTAGGTAAATTCCCTTTTTTAAAATGAGCCTGAGTTTCCTACTTGCAGGGCTGTTGTGAGGATTTGAGGTAAACATTGTGCAGTGCAGTGCCTATCATAAAGTAGGTGCTCCATCCATGAGAGCTATTATTACGATAGCCTTTAAACAAACAGAGTCCCTTTTTTCATTTATGAGTGTTTCTCACCATACTACCGGGATCATCATTGAGTACTTGAGATGTCAGGATCCACACCACTAATGGACTAATTTATAGATGTGTAAATAGCCAGTGTGCCCTGAGACCACATTTTCTGTTGTGTGTAAGTCAATGTATTTCAATAGCTGAAAGCTAATTTCCACATGGGGCTTTGACCTTTAAAATTACTGAATGCCTTGCTCTCAAGTGACAGGATCTTTTCTGTACCTGACACTGATTTGCAAAATTAGATGTCCAGACAGCTAAAACATAATTTTTTGATGAACAAGACAACAGTGTAACAAGCTTGGGACTATCTCATTAAAACCTGACTATAGCAAAGTCTTCATGACCATTAATGGACCAGGCTATTGCTATGGCAGGATCTTTGGGGAGGGGAGTCACAGACAGGCTTCTGTGAGAAGGTTCTAAAGCCCCTGTGAGTGCATGAGGCATTCTACATATTGAGTGAAGCAGTGGTTCCCACACTGTGTCTTGGGAACTTCACAAATTACTGACCATCAGGCTCCACCTGACCTACTGAATCACAGCCTCTAGAGGTGGGGCCTGCACATTAGGAAATTTTTACAAGTGTTCCAGGTTATTGCAATGGGGAGCCCAGGTTTCAGAAATTCACTGGAGTAAAGAGAAATGTTCTGATTGGCTGATGGTCTCTAAAACTGGTGATCTTTCTTTCCATAAGAAGGTTGAAAAGTGCAGAAGCAACAGGAGGACAGACAGAACACAAGAAAGAAGAGGTGGAGAGCGGGAGAATGGCGGAGTCTCTTGCTTGGGTGGGTGGTAACTGAAGCAGCATGTGGTGTTGCCCTGAGGATGGGGGAGATGAGAGCGGGAGCAGGTCTGCAGTCTGGGGGAGGAGAGGCTAGACGTAGCCATGGACATTCACGCCATCTCTCCAGCTTCTGAGACAGTATACCACTCTTGGGAACAGGTGGGAGAATCAGCAAGGGGTGAAGGGGGAAAGGGCGTGTGGGGAAGAGAGTGACTTCTGCTGCCAAGTCTAGAGCCCCAGCTTTTCACCTCCTTCCGCCCCAACCTCTTTCATACTTTTCCATGCTCTGATCCTTCCACCTGAGATCACCTTTCTCCTCCCCCACGCAAATGCCATTGGATATCACCTCCTGCATGAAGCCATTCCTGATTTCCTTCAGCACAGTTAACTGTTCATTTATTCAGTCCGAAGTATTTCTTCCAGAACAGTTCCTCTCAGATACAACTCTTCACATTATATTAACATTAGTCTGTGGTTTACGCAGATACACTTACTGCTCAATTCTGGGTGTTCTTCTGTTTCATCCTTCGTCTCTGCCACAGGTCCCAGTACAAATTCAGTATTTTTAAAAAAGAGACTGCAGCACAGTGGTAGACTTGCATTGCCATTATCTGTACAGCATCCTTTTCATAGCTAGCCCATCCTGTGGGATTCTAAGGCAACTGTCAATCTCAATGGCATTGACCCAGGCAGAGTAACTAAAGAGACCTTCCACAAGAAATGCTATACAGAGGTTTTCTCTTCCAAGACCCATAACGATTTTACCTGAGACTGCCAAAATTTTCTTGTATGCAGCATATATAGCACTCCCTTTGGCAGGAGTAAATATTGCTAAATGTTGACACATTTAGAAAGAGTTTGAAACTGACAGATAAAGAGAGAGGATGAACCCTGATGAAGACATTTTAGCGCCTGGATACAACCGGACCTGATATCTCTATCATCACTCAAAACTTCCCAGCTATATGTGCCAATAAATTCATCATGTTGCCAGTATTACAGTTGGATGTCTACCACTTACAGTGAAAGATATCTGTACCAACTCATTCATACCATGATAATGATACCAATGACAAAGCCTCCAGTCAGAAAATTACACTGGATTCTTCTGTTTAAGAAATCAGCAGAGAATAAGTTCATTTTAAAACAAAGAAGTTCAAACTGTTTGACAGGGTCCAAGAAGGAAAGTTATGACCAACCTAGATAGCATATTAAAAAGCAGAGACATTACTTTGCCAACAAAGGTCTGTCTAGTCAAGACTATGGTTTTTCCAGTGGTCATGTATGGATGTGAGAGTTGGACTGTGAAGAAAGCTGATTGCTGAAGAATTGATGCTTTTGAACTGTGGTGCTGGAGAAGACTCTTGAGAGTCCCTTAGACTGCAAGGAGATCCAACCAGTCCATTCTAAAGGAGATCAGTCCTGGGTGTTCATTGGAAGGACTGATGCTGAAGCTGAAACTCCAATACTTTGGCCACCTCATGCAAAGAGTTGACTCACTGGAAAAGACTCTGATGCTGGGAGGGATTGGGGGCAGGAGGAGAAGGGGACGATAGAGAATGAGATGGCTGGATGGCTTCACCGACTCGATGCACATGAGTTTGAGTGAACTCCAGGAGTTGGTGATAGACAGGGAGGCCTGGCATGCTGCAATTCATGGGGTCGCAAAGAGTCGGACACGACTGAGCAACTGAACTGAACTGAAGGTGTGTATGGCAGACTCTAAGGAAATAAATTATGCAGAAATCAGAAAGCAAATGCCAGGGGCTTGGCCTGCTCCTTACTTCTTTAAAGTAACTCTCTTTATTCTGGTTTATATACTGAGATTTTATTATTCATTTTTTTAGAAAGGTCCCATTGCTTCAAGAAAGTGTGAAAACTAAGGCATTAAAATATGTCCTCAAAAACAGTGTAATATTTTCAATATTTTTTTTTCACACATAAAATATTAGTTCTCAGCTACTTGAAAACTGTGCTTACATGGAGCAATTCATTCTGTAAGTGACCTGGGGAACTGAAGTTTTGCTAGACTTGAACAGACATTTAGAGGCATGAGACAAAGATGGAAGAATTCCACCATCATTCCAGGGATCTGATGGGACATTTTGTCTCAAACCATTGTATGGCTGGAAGCAATGCCAAAAGCTTGTTCAGTGTGTTGCAAGAAGTCTGTAGGTGGATAGGAGTAGAAGGTTCTGCACTGGGCAGTCTTTAGGAAACTGAAAACGAGAGAAACCCTGGAAAGGAGCTGTGAAGAAAAACTTCCAAAAAGCAGCTTTTTAAACTTAGTCACGTAAGTTCAAAGGCTGAGTCACGCTTGACTCCTCTGCCTCCCTCATTTCCCATGCTTAGTCCTGCTTGCCTGAGTCATCTTCTTATAATCCTCAACCTCATTTCCTCCTCTCCACCTTCACTGACTCCAAGTCTCAGCTTTTCTTTCAGGGCAGTTGAAAGCCCTCCTCCCTCTCGCCTTTGCAGGGTCACCATGTTGAGCTTCCCAGCTCAAAAGGGACCACAACTCTGACTTTGTTAGGGGAAGCACACTGATTGAAACCGCTAACTCTGGCCGGGCACCATAGTAACCATTTGCATGAGCTGTTTTATGACAGGAGATCCTGATAAGGAATACGGAACTAATAAGCCACCACCAACCGGAAGAGTTCAGGAAAGGTGGAAAGGAGACACTGGGTGTCCGTCCACTTCCCAGAATCTCTCTCGCTAACATCCATCTTGGCTGAGTGATGCGTGCGCCACCAGGAAAGACTCTGAATTAGAATGATTGGTCAAAGACCACCCGGAAACTAATCCCATCACCATAAAAACCGAGACTGCAAGCCCTGTGACAGAGCTGTTCTCCTGGGTTCCCTTACCCTGCTGCTCTCCACCCGGGTGCCCTTTCCCTATAAAGTCTCTTGCTTTGTCATCATGTGTCTCCTCGGACAATTCTTTTCCAAGTGTTAGACAAGAGCCCAGTTTCGGGCCCTGGAAGGGGTACCCTTTCCTGCAACAACTTCACTGCTGCAAACCTGCCCAGGGATGAGGTTCGGCCCTTCTGCCATGGCCTTGCTCGTGTGTATCTCCTCTTCTCCTTCCCCCAGCCCCCAGCTCTTGTCCCACAACACAGACCTTCAGGTGTTCCTGTCCCAGGATTCAGTGCCTTTGCCTGTATATCCCCTCTTCAGGTATGTGCATTCAGGTCTCAGAATCACTTTCCTACACCAGTGGTTCTCCAGTTTGAAAATCTGCTTTAAAAAGTTACCTGGGAATTTAATCTTTTGTCAATTGTTTCATGGATGAATATAGAACCTATTATACAGAGTGAAATGAGTCAGATAGAGAAAGATAAATATCATATTCTAATGCAAATATATGGAACCTATAAAAATGGTCCTGAAGAATTTATTTACAGGGCAGCAATAGAGAAACAGACATAGAGAATAGACTTACGGACGTGGGGAGAGGGGAGGAGAGGGTGAGATGTGTGGGAAAGAGTAACATGGAAACTTACATTACCATATGTAAAATAGATAGCCAATGGGAATTTCCTGTATGGCTCAGGAAACTCAAACAGGGGCTCTGTATCAACCTAAAGAGGTGGAATGGGGAGGGAGATGGGAGCGATGTTCAAAACGGAGGGGATATATGTATACCTATGGCTGATTCATGTTGAGGTTTGACAGAAAACAAAATTCTGTAAAATAATTATCCTTCAATAAAAAAAATAAAAGGAAAAAAAAAAAACCTGGGGATCTTGTTAAAAGACAGATTCTGAGTCAGGAAGTCTGAAGAGGAGCCTGAGATTCCACATTCCTAACAAGCCCCCTGATGCTGCTGGTGAAGGGACTACACTTTGAGTAGCAAGATCTGCTAACAATTACAGTGGAAACCTTGCCTAAATAACCTCCCTGCTCTCTCACCTACACTAATAATTAGGCACACCTGATAGCCTTTGCTTGTAATCAGTGCTTACAATGAACTAGGCCCTGTTCAAAGTATTTTTCATTTATTAACTCATTTAACCAGCACAACCACCCTATGAAATAGGTTACTATTAGCATTATCACTTTCATTTTTAAAATAGGGACTGAAGCACAGCGAGGCTAAGTAACTTACCCAGAGTCACATAGCTGGTAACTAATCGAAGCTGGCTCAAGCTCAAGCCAGGCTCTGAAGCTCACCTGTTTGTATCCTTATCTCATGCTGCCCTCAGAGACTCCCAGCTGTCAGGGTCCTGTCTCTGCTTCCTCAGCTCTTGCTGCTTTCCTCCAGCCCAACTCACACAACAATACATTGAAATAGACTGTTTACTTGCCATTGGACAGTGAATTCCTCAAGATACTCAAGGCAAACGCCTCAAGTTAAGGCAAGAATTCCTCTCTGCCTTACCTCTGAATCTCAGGCAACCCCAGGCAACTCCTGGGATAAAAGAGATGTTAATTACATGCTTTGAAAAACTACTGGCCTGCATAAACATTCGCAGAATTTAGCAAATTTTCCCTTTCTCTCTGACAAAAGTTACTTTATTTCTCTTCCTCACACTAGCTAACACAAGAATCACCTGGAGGGCTTGTTAAAACTCTGGTTGCTGGGCCCCATCCCCAGTTCGCTTCAGTAAGTTTAGGAGGCTGCTGAAAGCCTTCTTTTCTAACAAGTTCCTAGGTGACAGTGCTGCTGCCAGGGGTCTGAGGACCACCCTTTCACAACCACTGCTTCATTTACTCCTTGTAAATGCTCAGTTTTCTTTCACAAAAGATCCTAAAGCACTCAACAGCATGTCATATTTCAGAGACAGTCTATCAAAATCCTCTGAGATCAAAGGGAATTTTTACCTCTTCTGTTTAAGAGCATGAAAAAAGTATCATACATGGTAGCAGTTTACTAACAACCCACCCAGTAACTGGTTTTGGAAAAAAAAGAAATCAGGTGAATTAGCAAGTGACATCTAAAGCAGAAGTCAAAAGCAAATGTAGACTTTGATTTTAGATGCTCCAGAAGCAATTAAATCAGCTGTCTTAAATTGAGCCCATTGCTGTTGTTCAGTCCCTAAGTCATGTCTGACTCTTCGTGGCCTCATGGACTGCAGCACGCCAGGTCCCCTGTCCTTCACTATCTCCTGCTGCTGCTGCTGCTGCTAAGTCACTTCAGTCGTGTCCGACTCTGTGTGACCCCATAGACGGAAGCCCACCAGGCTCCCCCGTCCCTGGGATTCTCCAGGCAAGAACACTGGAGTGGGTTGCCATTTCCTTCTCCAATGTGTGAAAGTGAAAAGTGAAAGTGAAGTCGCTCAGTCGTGTCCGACCTTTAGCGACCCCACGGACTGCAGCCTACCAGTCTCCTCCATCCATGGGATT
Source organism: Moschus berezovskii (assembly GCF_049115385.1). Classification (NCBI taxonomy): domain Eukaryota; kingdom Metazoa; phylum Chordata; class Mammalia; order Artiodactyla; family Moschidae; genus Moschus; species Moschus berezovskii. Next base: position 32,963,605 of record NC_142463.1, read on the forward strand.
TTCTAGGCAAGAGTACTGGAGTGGCTTGCCATTGCCTTCTCCGTCACTATCTCCTAGACTTTGCTAAAACTCATGTCCATTGAGTCAATGATGCCATCCAACCATCTCATCCTCTGTCACCCCCTTCTCCTCCTGCCTTCGATTTTTCCCAGCATCAAAGAGTGTTCTACTGAGTTGACTCTTTCCAACAGGTGACCAAAGTATTGGAGCTTCAGCTTCAGCATCAGTCCTTCCAATGAATTTTCAGGGTTGATTTCCTTTAGGATTGACTGGTTTGATCTCCTTGCTTTCCAAGGGACTCTCAAGAGTCTTTTCCAACCCCGCAGTTCAAAAGTATCAATTCTTCAGCACGCAGCCTTCTTTATGATCCAACTCTCACGTCCATAAAATGACTACTGGGAAAACCATAGCTTTGACTATATGGAACTTTTTCAGCAAAGTGATGTCTCTGCTTTTTAATATGCTGTCTAGGTCTGTCCATATGAATGAGAATATACAGCATTGTGAATAGCCAGAAAAGAATATTGCAGACAGAGAATCACAAAGGTTAACACACTGATATCAGAAGGAGCTCAGTCAAAGCCAGGGTGGCAGGAGCATAGGCATGAGATGGGCCTTGTATTGCACCGGGAGATTCTGAATTGTATTCTCAGTGCAATAGGAAGAAACTAGGGCTTCCCTAATGGCTCAACTGGTAAAGAATCTGCCTGCAATGTGGGAGACCTGGGTTTGATCCCTGGGTTGGGAAGATCTCCTGGAGGAGAGCATGGCAACCCACTCCAGTATTCTTGCCTGGAGAATCCCCATGGACAGAGGAACCTGGTGAGCTACAATCCATGGGGTGTCAAAGAGTCGGATATGACCAAGTGACTAAGCACAACAGAAAGATTTAAGCAGAAGTGTCATATCTCATTTGCATTTGAGAAAGGTCACTCTGGCTGTCCTGTGGAGAAAGGTTTGTAAGGGGCAACAGCAAAAGGGAAAGGATGAGTTAATTTCTCCATGCACTACTACCTGAAACATCTAACAGCTGGTGAGGGGCACGGATGGGAGCAGGGAGAGGTTTGTCAATTGTACCAGTTTAAAGTTGGTACCAATATGAAGCTTTAAAGCCTGATCAGATAATCCACTTGCATGTCACTGTTTAAAGACAACATACTAAACTGGTCTAGGCTAGCTGTGTCAAGGTGCTGCAATGCAGGCCTTCAGCTTGCTAGAAAAGTCCATAGAAGATTTTCTTTTTAGAATATTCTCAACAGAAGGCTGTGTACACTCCCCAGAAGGGCAGATTTAAAGAATACAGTGGCCCTTTGAGAGCTGAAAAAGCAGATAGTGAAGTGCTATTTTCTTTTCTTACAAAATAAGTCTTTTTCAAATTATAGTGAAATTCAAATCCATGGATGACCACCAGTAACAACGGTCAACACTTACATAGTGCCCACAAACCAAGCCCTAAGGTCCTAAACGATGATGCATATTTACTCATTCAAATCACCCATGACGTAGCCACTGTGCTGTGCTGTACTTAGTTGCTCAGTTGTGTCTGACTCTTTGCAACCCCGTGGACTGTAGCCCACCAGGCTTTTCTGTCCATGGGGATCCTCCATGCAAGAATACTGGAAGCGGGTTGCCATTCCTCCTCCAGGGGATCTTCCCAACTCAGGGATCGAGCCCAGGTCTCCTGCATTGCAGGTGGATTCTTTACTGTCTGAGCCACCAGAGAAGCCCAAGAATACTGGAGTGGGTAGTCTATCCCTTCTCCAGGGGAACTTCCCGATCCAGGAATCAAACTGGGGTCTCCTGCATTGCAAGCTTATTCTTTACCAGCTCCGCCACCCAGGAAACCAGAAGTAGCCACTATGAGTCCATTATTCTCATCTGATATATGAGGAAGCTGAAGCATACAAAGGGTAAGTAATTTGCCCAAGGTCACACAGCTGGTAACTACTGAAACTGAGGCTTGACACCAGACCTTCTAGCTCCAAAGTTGTGAATCCACAGTATTAACCATCACACTATTGCTTCCAGAGAATTTTCAATATGAGACTTGAGTTTACTTATTGAGAGAAGGAGGCCCCACATTTTAAATTTTGTTGTATCCCTTGCATAATGTCTGACACAGAATAATCTGTCTCTGAGGATAAGCTGAACCTGGATACTGAGCTTCACTGCCCACTATAATGGAGTAAGAAAAAACACCAAGTCAGAGGCAGGAACTGAGTTCTAAGATAATATACTCATGCCAATGACATACACAAACACAAAAATGCATGCTGATGTTAAAAGACTCTGCAGAATCTCAACAAAATTGCATGTAACTTTAGATACTGTGGAAGAGGCACCCAAACTCAGCTTTTCTAAAATAAGGGAAAGAAAGTTCCAGAGGACAGCGTGCATGTAGCTGCACCAACTGTCGTCCCCCAAACATGTGGGTGTTGAGCCAACTAAGCCCCTGGCTGGCATCACAGATGAGGCCTAACTCACAAAGGTATTGCCAGAGCCAAGGACAGTACCTGGAATAAAATCTGTTCTGTTCTGTTGAGTTGCTAAGTCATATCTGATTCTTTGTGACCACATGGACTGCAGCATCCCAGGCTTCCCTGTCCTTCACTGTCTCCTGAAGTCTGTCAGATTCATGTCCATTGAGTTGGTAATGCTATCTAATCATCTGTCATCCCCTTCTCCTTTTGCCTTCAGTCTTTCTCTGCATGAGGGTCTTTTCCAAAGTGTTGGCTCTTCACATCAGATGGCCAAAGTATTGGAGCTTCAGCTTCAGTATCAGTCCTTCCAATGAATATTCAGGGTTGATTTCCTTTAGGATTGACTGGTTTGAATGCCTTGCTGTCCAAGGGACTCTCAAGAGTCTTCGCTAGCACCACAGTTCAAAAGCATCAATATGTGGGATAAAAGTGGCAGAGTGAGATGGGCAGATCACTTGAAGACCCTGCTATACTTGCTGTGTGACCTTGGTAATGTCACTCTCCTTCATGGGCTTCAGTTTACCCGTGTGTAAACCAAGGATGATATTATCTACTCTGTGTCTTTGCCATGCATATGAGGGAACGGGAAGAATGGAAATAAAGATCTTAGATCAGCACTTAGCTCAAGATATATAATCAGTAAGTGGTAACTGCTGCTAATATGATTATTACTACTGCTACTGCTATTATTAACTTATATGCAGAGTACATCATGAGGAACACTGGGCTGGAAGAAGCACAAGCTGGAATCAAGATTGCCAGGAGAAATACCAATAACCTCAGATATGCAGATGATACCACCCTTATGGCAGAAAGTGAAGAGGAACTAAAAAGCCTCTTGATGAAAGTGAAAGAGGAGAGTTAAAAAGTTGGCTTGAAGCTCAACATCCAGAAAACTAAGATCATGGCATCTGGTCCCATCACTTCATGGGAAATAGATGGGAAAGCAGTGGAAACAGTGTCAGACTTTATTTTTTTGGGCTCGAAAATCACTGATTGCAGTGATTGCAGCCATGAAATTAAAAGACGCTTACTCCTTGGAAGGAAAGTTATGACCAACCTAGATAGCATATTAAAAAGCAGAGACATTACTTTGCCAACCAAGGTCCATCTAGTCAAGGCTATGGTTTTTTCCGTGGTCATGTATGGATGTGAGAGTTGGACTGTGAAGAAAGCTGATCACCGAAGAATTGATGCTTTTGAACGGTGGTGCTGGAGAAGACTCTTGAGAGTCCCTTGGACTGCAAGGAGATCCAACCAGTCCATTCTAAAGGAGATCAATCCTGGGTGTTCATTGGAAGGAATGATGCTGAAGCTGAAACTCCAATACTTTGGCCACCTGATGCGAAGAGTTGACTCACTGGAAAAGACTCTGATGCTGGGAGGGATTGGGGGCAGGAGGAGAGGGGGACGATAGAGAATGAGATGGCTGGATGGCATCACCGACTCGATAGACATGAGTTTGAGTGAACTCTGGGAGTTGGTGATAGACAGGGAGGCCTGGCGTGCTGTGATTCATGGGGTCGCAGAGTCGGACAAGACTGAGCAAATGAACTGAACTGATAGACTTGAAAATTGGCAGTAAGGCCAAAAAACTTAGGAAAAAAGCCTTAACAAAAAGCATGATTGCAGTCTAGCTTTTGACATACCTTACAGGAAATATATTCTTTGTCAGTTAACATAAAATATTAGACCAAAATGACTTGAGACATCTGAGAGATATTTCAGTAGAGTGGTTAAAGGGACAGACCCTGGACCAAACCCCAGCTTCACCACTTACTAACTGTGTGAACCTGAGCAAGTTACTTAACATCTCCGGTCCACTCTCATCAGTAAGATGAGAGTGTTCATAATAACCGGATTCACGGAATTATCATGAGCATTGAATAAGATAGAATACATAAAGCATTTAGACATTCCTGACAGTAAACTGTGGAAAATTCTGAAAGAGATGGGAATACCAGACCACCTGACCTGCCTCTTGAGAAACCTGTATGCAGGCCAGGAAGCAACAGTCAGAACTGTACATGGAACAACAGACTGGTTCCAAATAGGAAAAGGAGTGCGTCAAGGCTGTATATTGTCACCCTGCTTATTTAACTTATATGCAGAGTACATCATGAGGAACGCTGGGCTGGAAGAAGCACAGGCTGGAATCAAGACTGCTGGGAGAAATATCAATAATTTCAGATATGCAGATGACACTACCCTTATGGCAGAAAGTGAAGAGGAACTCAAAAGCCTCTTGATGAAAGTGAAAGAGGAGAGTGAAAAGGTTGGCTTGAAGCTCAACATTCAGAAAACAAAGATCATGGCATCTGGTCCCATCACTTCATGGGAAATAGATGGAAAAACAGTGGAAACAGTGTCAGACTTTGTTTTTTTGGGCTCCAAAATCACTGCAGATGCTGATTGCAGCCATGAAATTAAAAGACGCTTACTCCTTGGAAGGAAAGTTATGATCAACCTTGATAATATATTAAAAAGCAGAGACATTACTTTGCCAACATACTTTGCCAACAAAGGTCAGTCTAGACAAGACTATGGTTTTTCCCGTGGTCATGTATGGATGTGAGAGTTGGACTGTGAAGAAAGCTGATTGCCAAAGAATTGATGCTTTTGAACTGTGGTGTTGGAGAAGACTCTTGAGAGTCCCTTGTACCGCAAGGAGATCTAACCAGGCCATTCTAAGGGAGATTGATCCTGGGTGTTCATTGGAAGGACTGATGCTAAAGCTGAAACAGCAATACTTTGGCCACCTCATGCGACGAGTTGACTCACTGGAAAAGACTCTGATGCTGGGAAAGGTTGGGGGCGGGAGGAGAAGGGGACGACAGAGAATGAGATGGCTGGATGGCATCACGGACTCTGTGGACATGAGTTTGAGTGAACTCCGGGAGTTGGTGATGGACAGGGAGGCCTGGCATGCTGGTCGCGGAGAGTCAGACACGACTGAGCGACTGAACTGAACTGAACTGAACTGACAGGATGTGAGCGCTCAGTTAAGTGTTAACTACTGTGATTATCAAGTTGCTGTTTTCACTGTGTGGGTATTTATCGCAAAATCAGGAAACTAGTGACAACACGAGTTGCCGAGCTCCTGGATTGCATCTGCCTGTGGCTCACAGTGAAACAAACACCAAAGAAAAGCAAGACACTGCCATTCTAATTATACCACAACACTGCGTCAGTTCAGAGAGGCTGTCTGGCCATCCTAATAGGTACAGGCTGGCTATTTAATGACTTACAAAGACAACAAGAAAGAGGAACAGTTATTTGATGCCTAAACATTACAGAAAATAAAAGAGAAGGTTGGGGTGTGTAAAAAGTATTGTTCCATTCCTCAGGGCAATTAGCGTATTCAGGACATGCAGCTGGCAAATCCAGAAACTGCTTTTTCTCTTCTATCAAAGGATAATATATATTTTCACCTTCAGAAAGGTTAGGTAATTATAAATGTATTCTCCTTACTCATAATATTTTAAGCAAGTAATTGTTGCCCATGGGAACATGTTTAATTATTTCTGATGAACAGTTGTGGCACAGAACCATGAGAACATGACAGGCAGAGTGTGGAAATCACGGCCCAGTTCCTAATTGTGTGGGAATCTTTGTCTTTTCATTGTGGAAAAAAAAAATCCCATATTGATTTTTCTCTCAATTGATTTCACAAAATTTTCAGTTTAGCCACACTGAGTCTCTCCAATTATAGCATCTTCTCGATTCCCTGGGTGAAAAGCTGCCTCATGCCTTTCTGATAGAAACCTTGCACTGCCCAGCAAGCACCCTTTCCTGGACAATATAGTCTCATAACTGATCCCCCTCCACACCTGGGCCAGTTTTTAAAAAGTGAAACATAGTTGATTTACAAGATTGTGTCAGTTTCAGGTATATAGTAAAGTGGTTCGGATATATATGTATATACATATTTTTTCAGAGTTTTCTCCATTATAGGTTATTATAAGATAACAGCTTTAGTTCCCTGTGTGATAAGTAAATTCTTGTTGTTTTTCTGTTTTATATATATACAGTAATATATATCTCTAAATCCCGTACTTCTAATTTATTCCTCTTCCCTTCCCCTTTGGTAACCATAAGTTTATTTTCTATGTCTGTGAGTCTATTTCTGTTTTGAAATAAATTTATTTGTATCATTTTTTTATATTTCACATGTCACATATATGTAATATCATACAACATTTGTCATTCTCTGTCTGACTTACTTTACTTAGTATGATAAACTCTAGGTCCATCCAAGTTGGTACAAATGGAAACATTTCATTTTTTATTGCTAAGTAATATTCCTCTGTGTGTGTGTGTGTGTGTGTGTGTGTGTGTATGTGTACTACATCTTCTTTATCCATTCATGTATTGATGGACACTTAGGTTGCTTCCACATCTTGACTATTGTTAAGTAGTGCTACAGTGAACATTGGGGTGTATGTGTCTTTTCAAATTATGTTTTTTTCTTCGTATATGCCCAGCAGGGGATTGCAGGGTCATATGGTAGTTCTATTTTTGGTTTTGTAAGGAACCTTCACTGTGGATGCTGATTGCAGCCATGAAATTAAAAGACGCTTACTCCTTGGAAGGAAAGTTATGACCAACCTAGATAGTATATTAAAAAGCAGAGACATTACTTTGTCAACCAAGGTCGTCTAGTCAAGGCTATGGTTTTTCCAGTGGTCATGTACGGATGTGAGAGTTGGACTGTGAAGAAAGCTGATCGCCGAAGAATTGATGCTTTTGAACTGTGGTATTGGAGAAGACTCTTGAGAGTCCCTTGGACTGCAAGGAGATCCAACCGGTCCATTCTAAAGGAGATCAGTCCTGGGTGTTCATTGGAAGGACTGATGCTAAAGCTGAAGCTCCAATACTTTGGCCACCTCATGCGAAGTGTTGACTCACTGGAAAAGACTCTGATGCTGGGAGGGATTGGGGGCAGGATGAGAAGGGGACGACAGAGAATGAGATGGCTGGATGGCATCATTGACTCAATGGACATGAGTTTGAGTGAACTCTGGGAGTTGGTGATGGACAGGGAGGCCTGGCGTGCTGTGATTCATGGGGTCACAGAGAGTCGGACATGACTGAGTGACTGAACTGGACTGAAGGAACCTTCATACTGTTCACCATAGTGGCTGAACCTATTTACACAACCACCAATAGTGTAGGAGGATTCCCTTTCCTCCATGCTCTCTCCAGCATTTATTATTTGTAGACTTTTCATGACAGCCATTCTGACTGGTGTGAGGTAATATCCCATGGTAGTTTTGATTTGCATTTCTGTAGTAATTAGCAATGTTGAGCATCTTTTCATCTTTTCACAATATTTTTAAAGGGAGCAGGGAAAGGCAAGGGAATGCAGCTTTGGGATTGCACATAAAGATGGAGGAGCCATTTCTCATTCCTCCTCTAGCATGAAGGACATTAGATGAGGTGTGACTTTTGTACCCTGTCAGGGATGCTTCGCATTATGGGTGGGAAACCTGAGACCCTGCTAGGGAAATGGCTTTCCAGAAGCTATCCAGCAAAAGCAAGTTTTAAACTGAGATCTGCTGACTCCAAATCCAGAAAAAGATGCCAGTTGAGCTGGGAAGATTCAATGGAGTTGACAAGACAATCTGACACCAGGCCCTGCCAGAAGACATAGGTTCTGGGGAAACTGCTAGATAAAAGGTCTGAAGGGGTAACCGACAGGGGGGCTACAGACATGCTCCATTAGGCCCTCTTTCCTGCAGCTGGCACCAACTGCCCCTCCACTCAGTGTGACATGAAGTGGCTAAGAGCAAGTGACTCTCGATTCAGACAAACCTGACTTGAAAACTGCCTTTTCCTAACAAGGCAGTGAAATAGGTGTCACTACCCCATTTTACATATTTAGAAAACTATGGCCTAGAAAGTCAGGGAGCTTTTCCAAGGCCATTCATTTGACCCATGTCTCATTTCCAAGCCTTCTCCTTCCAAATGTTGGGATATTTCCATAAAATATTTCTTTACATTTACAAAGTGATTTTACCTCTAAAATCAGTAGTTTTGTATCTTCAGTGTTAATTCAATTGTCCAGGAGAAACTGCTTAGAGATATATATGGTTCTAGTCAACTCTTTTTAAATGGAATTTTTGAGATAATTATAGATTCACATGAAGTTATAGGAAATAAAGTGAGGTCCTATATATATGACAGTCAACTTTTTGATATGAGTTTTATACCAGGCATGAAAGGCTCTGGACCAAGAGAACTATAATGGTCTAGATATAGTAAACCTTATAATTCTTTACAAGTCTTTTATTTATAAGTGGTATACATTTGAGGCATTAAAGCTCTGCTTCATGGGGTCAAATCCAACACCACAACTTCTCAGTTTTCTGATCCCCAGTGACTGACTGGGTCTCTCTGTTTCCACACTTGTGAAAAAAAAGGGTGGTTACAGCCATGTTGCTTATAGTATTATTGTGGGATTAAATGGGTTAATGCACATAAAGTGCTTAGAAAATATAGTCAACTGATCATTCATATTCTTGGCATGTATCTACATATTTTTGCCTATGTACTGATTTGGAAAACAAAAGCTCAATCTTTTTCCACCTATTCCTTTCCCTTTGGGGGCAGGGCAGGGGTGGGGATTGGATTGTTTCAGAAACTGGGAATGAGGGTACAGCTTTTTCTGTTTAAACCTATATAATATTTACTTAATGATTTTATTAATCCATATCATTAATAAATGTTTTATTTCATATATGGAAAATTCAAATTTTTTAAAAAATACCCAATTTCCCTGCTTATGGGAAGATATTCAAAGATACCAGCAGTTTCGTGCAAATATGTGAATTTTATTCCTTTCTTTGGGGAAGTCTTGGGTAGAGAGCACATGATTTTTAAAAAATCCTCATGAAATAGAAGCTCCTAATTTCATCTATGTGCCTAGTTTATGTGCTCTAAATTATTAATAATAAGGATGGAGACTGCTTCTGGATCCTGATCTGATCCCATTGTCAGATGTGGAAATCTTAGAAAATTCTCTCATTTTGCCCTGTTCAAGGAATCTCTCTCTAAAGAACACAAGCAGTGCTTATTCCTGTTTTATAGACTGATAAATGATTAGGTTTAACTGAATAAAAGCAAAAGCTGACAAGATATGTGTTGTTGGGCTCATATCCCCCTACTCCAAACCCCTCCCAACCCCCAAACCACTCAAGTGCACAGACAACCACCACCTCCATCATTCCCATCACCACCACCATCATTCCCACCACTGCCATCATTACTACCACCACCTCCATCATCATTACCACCTCCATCAATACCACTTCTTTCATCATTGCCATCACCACCATCATCATTGCCACCATCTCCATTGTTCCTACCACTACCCCTGTCATCACTACCACCTCCATCGTCATTCCCTCTTCCATCACGACCACCACTTCCACCACTACCAGCACTTTCATCATTGCCAGCACCACACCATCATTGCCACCGTCTTCATCATTACCAGCACCTCCACTGCCTCTATCATTACTTATAGCTCTACAACCTCCATCATAACCACCACCTCCAACATTACCACCAACATCAAGGTCCATAAAATGGCAATTATTTGCTGGTTTCCACAAAGCTACCCACAGAATAAATGGCAGGCAAAAAGGTTTTTCAAAACCCTCATGATACTTTCACCAAATCTTTAACTCTTGCACAATGTGCAGCCTTTAACAGTCCTTCTCTCTAACTGGACTGGAAGTATATTTACCTCTGAATGCTCTTTGCCTGGAACTGAGTTTATTTCTCAGTGGCTGCTCAGGAAATATATCCCCAATGAAACTGAATGCAAACCTCCCATCTGCTAACACGCACTTTCCATCCCAGACTACCCTGCCAGCTTCCAGAAGTCCTGTTTTCCAAGGATGGTTTTTAAAAAAGGCAGTGTTGAGTGTTGAGAACTGGCGATAAATACCACAAGTGCCATGGGTCACAGGCTCACAGTAGAACTATTAGGGAAAACTGCAGGCCCTTAGCTAGTGGGATGGGGCAGTTTCTCACAGAAGCTGTGTACTGGGGCATGTTGGACCCAAGAAGACATCAGTTCCTTGCTGCCTCTTTATTTGGGAGCAAGGAGGCCACTTAGGTAAAGTTTGAGCTTTGTTATCAGGGTGAGAGCCTCACAAGAATGAGGAACACCCTGTTCTAGGATGTCAGCCAGTACCCAAGAAGTGTGCACAGAGGCAAGGCAAGGCAAGCTTAACAAGGCAGGAGGGGCTATTCTGAAGGCAAACTGGCTTGTCTCTCCTCAATGGAGAAATCTAAGTCAACCCATTCTTCACAAAGTTTCAGACCTTTGTCCATCTGGCCAACCTGGATCAGCATTTAAGTCCCTGACCCTGCTCCACAGAGACGTATGTAGTGTCACTGTTTATGATGGGTCTCTATAATGATGTTGCTTTCTTCAGAGACCTTTCCTGACTTTCCCAGTCTGTTTAGGTTTCCTATTGGAATAGGAGCTGGTATGTGTGCATGTGTTCAGTGGCTTAGTTGTGTCTGATCCTTTGTGACCCCCATGGAATGGGTTGCCGTTTCCTCTTCCAGGGAATCTTCCTGACTCGGGGATTGAACCTGTGTCTCCTGCATCTCCTGCAATGGCAGGCAGATTCTTTACCACTCTGCCACCTGGGAGACAGCAGGTATATCTCAGTGCATTTGTAATCACTTGGTCAATTCCCCTCTTCCTTACTAGATCACTAGTTTTACAAGGAGGTGAGGGGACTATCGGAGAAGGCAATGGCAAGCCACTCCAGTACTGTTGCCTAGAAAATCCCATGGATGGAGGAGCCTGGTAGGCTGCAGTCCGTGGGGTCGCTAAGGGTCGGACACGACTGAGCGACTTCACTTTCACTTTTCACTTTCCACTTCCACACATTGGAGAAGGAAATGGCAACCCACTCCAGTGTTCTTGCCTGGAGAATCCCAGGGACGGGGGAGCCTGGTGGGCTTCCGTCTATGGGGTCACACAGAGTCGGACACGACTGAAGTGACTTAGCAGCAGCAGCAGCAGCAGCAGAGGGGACTATATTTTCCAATTCACTGCCATATTTGTTGATTCTAGCACAAGTTAGATTCATTTTAAAAGTGTTTATTAAGCACCTACTGTACACTTTAAAATAAATAATCACTTAAAAATAAATGAAAAGAAAAACAAATAGTTCATAGACCTAGAAAGCTTCCAAAGTACTTTTTACATGTATTAATTATGTTTTTTATTCCTCACAGGATCCATATGAAGAAAGAGTAATATTCTAATTTTTGCCAAAGAGGAAAATGAAGGATTGAAGCAGTGAAACTGCCCAGTAGCAAAGTTGAGAGTTCATCAAGTCGGGACCACCCAGTCCAGCTCTTCCTCCTTGCTCTTTAAATTCTCTTTTCTATTCACCAAACCCCCAAAGATAAACTTAGAATCACAGCACCTTCCATCCCCCACACCTGCTGTGGGATCCCAATTAATAACTGCAAAAAACATTTGCTATTGTTCTGAGGAGCTGGGAAATCAATGTGTTCATTAGCAGGCTCCCCCTCCCTGCCATCAGCCAGGAAGACGAGGTGCTGGGGCCTGTTCTGTCTATTTCTCCTCAACCATCTGTGACTAAAAATGTTCTTTGAATGCACTCTTCCCCAGCTCTCACAGCTAGAATTTCATCTCATCTTTATCTCCCTTCTCCATACTAACACCCCCACTCCCGAAAATAAAGCCCCCAGAACTGCTGATCTGCCTCTCTTCCCCAGATCCTCCCTAGTCAGCAAGAAAGAGACCCGATCCAGTGGTGGCTTTAGGTCTCAATTTTGATTTAAAAGGAAAGCAGGCTTTCATCCTCCATGTTTCCCTATCTGCCAGGCGCCGTTTGCATGGCTTGTTAGTTCAGGCCCTCCAGAGAGAAGGCAGAGGATGCAGGGTTCAGACAGAGGCTAAATCTGAGCCCACAGAACCCTGGGTCCCCTGGTCCCTCCTGCTCAGAGCCAGCCCCATTTCCCAGAGTGCAGGCTGATGAGCCAGTGGCCAGACTAAATCGAATCTCATGATGTGAATTTAGGGACTCTACTCTGAACTTCATTTACACAGGATCAGTCACCAAGGATAGTACAAGGCTCTTTTAAAACAAAATTTAAAGCTACTTAAAAGTTGCAGTTAAAAAACAAGAAATATCTGAGTACCTAGACTCATCCACTCAATAGCTTGCCACAGTTGTTTTATCTTTATATACATTCTACTTTGTCCTTAAACCCTTTGAGACTAAATTGGGAATATTATGAAGTGTTATCCCTAAATTCTTTAGCATGTATCTTTTAAAAACAAGAGGATACTCCCCATAGCCAAAATACTGATCTCACTTGGTACATTAGAGAACTGTTATCTAATGTACAGTCTATATTCAGATGTCCCCAACTGTCCCAATAATGTCCTTCAAATCTTTCTTTCCCATGTAGAGTCCAATCAAGAATCACGTGTTGCATTTAAATGACATTTCTTGTTAGCCTATAATCTGAAACTGGTGCTCAGCCTTTTCTTTTTTCTCATGGTGTTGAGGCTTTTGAACAGCATAAGCCAGGTTTGTTTTTTAGAATGGTCCTCAACTTGAGTCACATGATTCCAGTTCACCCCATCACGGGAGACATTAGATTTATCACATAATTAAATATGGCATGTATCAGATTTGTTCATTGTAAAAGTATCTTTCCTCTTTTGTTAAAAATAAATAAAGCAGCAAGCCCCAAATGGAGTCACTTATGCTAAGCCCCACATCCCCAAACAGAGACTTAATTACAGTTTCAGCTCTCTCAGAAATGGAATCTTAAATCTGTCAATCAGCAATTGCCTGATCAGCACTAGGTAGGTAATCTACCTGATAGACCCCTAGAATCCCCTAAAGGACAATAATCTTACAATAATCAATCCACTTTTTTGCCTAGTATAACTTCCTTGTCATTGCTCCTTTCTGCCTATAAAATTCTTCCATTTTGTACAACTTCCCAGAGCTCCCTTCTGTCTGCTAGATGGGATGCTGCCTGAATCATGAATCATTGAATAAAGTCAATAAGATCTTTAAAATTTATTCAGTTGAATTTTGTTTTTGAGTAATTAATCAGTATTATGTGGGAAGATATTTGAGACCATATGAATATCCTTTCCCCAAACAACTTTAATATAATGGCTTAAGCATTCATTGATAATACTTACCTAAATCAGTTATTATAGCAGTGGTTACAAAATAGTAGTGTTCTGTTTGTATCATTTCTCATACAAAAGTTGTTTGTTTTTTTTCTGCGAAAAGAACTTTCCCTCTCCCTCTTCAAATTTTAGTATCACTCTAGACTCATGGATTCCTTTTTGTATTATTTCTAGTAGTCATGTACAGATGTGAGAGTTGGACCATAAAGAAGGCTGAGGGCTGAATTGATGTTTTTGAACTGTGGTGCTGGAGAAGACTTTTGAGAGTCCCTTGGACAGGAAGGAGATCAAACCAGTCAATCCTAAAGGAAATCAATCCTGAATATTCATTGGAAGGACCTGATGCTGAAGCTAAAGCTCCAATACTTTGGCCACCTAATGTGAAGAGTGGATTCATTGGAACAGACCCTGATTCTGGGAAAGGTTGAGGGCAGGAGGAGATGGGGAGCAACAGAAGAAAATATGGTTGAATGGCATCATTGACTCAATAGACATGAGTTTGAACAGACTGGGAGATGGTGAAGGACAGGGAAACCTGGTGTGCTACAGTCCATGGGATCACAAAGTTGGATACAACTGGACAACTGAATAACAACAAGTATATTTGAACCCCCTATTGCCAATCTTCACTCTGTTGCTCTAATCGAGGATCTTGGAAGGAGAAAATATTAAGTTATTTTCTAGCTCCTTCCCATCCTCATTCTCTCTAAACTCAGTCATTTGAGAGTTCACATGTTGGTCCCTCCTACTCCCTGGGGGACTGTATTCCTGACAGGGAAATCTGAGAAGTCACATAGAAGGATCTGAAACTTCATCATAATGTCCACTACCAAGCTGAGCTTCTTGAAGGATGGAGTCACATCTCATGGCTGTGTCCCCAGCAACTACCATGGTACCTGGATGGCAGTACACGCTCCCTAGTTATCAAGAAAGGAACCCAAGAATGATTGCTTCAACCGAGTGCAAAGCAGCAGCTCAAAATCTCAGACCGTCTTTATCAGAGGGCAGTGAAGGAAAATTCACTTTTACAGAATATTTAGAATGTACTAAGCTCCTGATAAACTTACCGAAAAGCTGCCATATTCACTTGGACTTTTACATGAGAAGCAAGTAAAAGCGTTGTTTTTAAACCACTGTTACTCTGGGTCTGTCACATACAGCTGAACTTATATCCCAGATAACATATTCCCTACTGTAAACTCTAGTCATGATGGCTCTTTCTGGTTCCTTGAACACACTACTCCAGTTCTTCTCAAAGGAATCACCTAGGAGTCTTTTTATAAAGCTGATTCTGATTCAGTGGGTCTGAGCAGGGCACCAAGATTCTGCATTTCTGACAAGCTCCCAGGTGAGGCTGATGCCACTGCCCTGGAGACCGCACTGCAGTTTGTAATAGCGAGGCTCTACTCTGCTTCATATCAGAATGCATTTGCAAATGCTATTCTCTTTGCTTCAAGTCCCCACCTCTCCTGGTGTGTCTGGAAAATTCCCATTCATTCCTTAAAAGCTTGTTCAAGGGTCATCTCTTCTTTCCTTTGCCACCTGGTTTGTGAGCACCTACTATGTGGCCACCTCATGCGACGAGTTGACTCACTGGAAAAGACTGTGATGCTGGGAAAGGTTGGGGGCGGGAGGAGAAGGGGACGACGGAGAATGAGATGGCTGGATGGCATCACCGACTCTGTGGACATGAATTTGAGTGTACTCCGGGGGTTGGTGATGGACAGGGAGGCCTGGCGTGCTGTGATTCATGGGGTCGCGGAGAGTCGGACACGACTGAGCGACTGAACTGAACTATGTGCCATTGCTGGTTTAGGCTCTGGAATCTATGAGTGTACAATAAAAATGCGGTCTGTCCTCTCAACAACTCCACAGTCTAGTAGAGAGAGACCATAAGATAAGCAAACACACAAACCGACACGAACACTGACAATTGCAGTATGTACCCCAGAAAATGAAGAGAGAGAATGACCAAGGAGGGGCCATCCTTTAGGCACCTAGTCAGGGAGGAACTTTCAAAGGGGAAGATAATTGAGGTGAGATCTGAAAAACAGAGAAGAAATTGACCCTGTGAAAAACTGGAGGGAGGGAAGAGCATTTGAGGTTGAGGAAAGAGAACGGGGGCAATGCCCCAGAGTCTGGAATGTTAACGGACCTAAAGTAAAGCAGGTGTGACTTAAAGATAGCGAGAGATGGGAGGAAGCTCTGAGCAGAGCTGGGAGGAGTCAAGGGCTAGGTCATGTAAGACCTTTGGTTGTGGTAATGAGCTGGAATTTCATTGCAACTGAAATGGGAAACCACGGGAGAGTTTTAAGCACAAGAACGATAAGATTTAATGTATGTTTTTAAAAGAGCACTCTGGCTGCTTCATGAAAAATGTATGGTAATAACAGCTAATGATAATAGCTAACACTTATGGATTGTGCTTATCATACACAGGCATTGCTCTGAGTGCCTACATATATTAACTCATTTAGTGCTCTCAATAACCTTACGAAACAGGTACTGTTATTCTCATTTTATAGATGAAATTGAGATAAGAAAAAAGTTAATAAACTTGTTCAAGTCACATAGCTAGTACACATATTGGAGCTAAGTTTTGAACCCAGGCAGCCTGGTTCTGGAGTTCTGGCACTACATCACTTTACCTCAAGAGAAAGCATGGAAGCAGGGTGATTCATTAGGGCAGACTTGCAGCCTGTCAAGGTGGGAGATACTGTAAAAGAGAGAACAAACCTGACTCCATATTAGATCTGTTCTACCGCTGGTGCTTAGTTGTGGTGACTCTGTACCTCTTGTAAAAGAATGTTACTTATAGCCTGAAATATTCAGGATAGCCTACTCTCAGGGTTGTGATCTTTAAGAGTCCATTCATATAGAGAAGGCAATGGCACCCCACTCCAGTACTCTTGCCTGGAAAATCCCATGGATGGAGGAGCCTGGTAGGCTGCAGTCCATGGGATCGCTAAGAGTCAGACACGACTGAGCGACTTCACTTTCACTTTTCCCTTTCATGCATTGGAGAAGGAAATGGCAACCCACTCCAGTGTTCTTGCCTGGAGAATTCCAGGGACGTGGGAGCCTGGTGGGCTTCAGTCTGTGGGGTCGCACAGAGTCGGACACGACTGAAGCAACTTAGCAGCAGCAGCATATAGAGATAAAAATTTGTAGAACAGAGAATAACATGGGGTCTTATTGGGTTTATAGGAGCAGTAAACGATTCCAAGAATAAAGGATTTCAAAACCAAGAAGTTTGTAACAACTAAACATGCCCTTTCCTCACCTTGCCTTTAAAAGTGCTCTGCTGAGGGCTTCCCTGTTGGCCCAGGGAATTCTTCTGCCAATGCAGGGGATGTATGTTCGATCCCTGGTCCTGAAGGATCCCACACGCTGCAGAGCGACTAAACCCATGCACCACAACTACGAAGCCAGCTGTCTGGAGCCTAAGAGCCACAATTATGAAGCCTGCATGCTGCAACTACTGAAACCTGTGTGTCTAGAGCCTATGCTCCACAACAAGAGAAGCCACCACAATAAGAAGTCTGCACATGACAATGAAAAGAAGACCCCACTCACCGCAAATAGAGAAAGCCTGCCTGCAGCAATGAAGACCAACCACAGCCAAAAAATAAAACAAGCAAATAATTTTTTTTTAAGTGCTTTGCTGAAACTGCCAGGAGTTCCACGGGTGTTGGGGTGGCACAAGTCACCAGTTTCCTTGCATGGCCCTTTTGTTTGGCCCCACTGTGTGGAGCACAGGAACTTGCATTCAGTAACAGAGTTTCTGGCTTGGACTATAGCAGTGATCACCAAGGTGGAAAGAGAGAGGGAGATTTGGAGAGGTTAAAAGACAAGGAACATGGAGCCTAATGTTACAGAGCGAAGTCAGTGAGAAAGAGAAAGACAAATATTGTATATTAATGCATGTGTATGGAATCTAGAAAGATGGCACTGCTGACCTATTTGTAGTGCAGCAATGGAGATGCAGACAGAAAGAACAGACTCTGTTATTCTCTGTTCTGTTCATGTCCCTGCAGGACACAGTAGGGGAAGGAGAGGTGGGCTGAACTGAGAGAGTAGCATGGAAACACACACATCGCCATTTGTAAATAGACAGCCAGTGGAAATTTGCTATGTGACACATGGAGCTCATCCCAGTGCTCTGTGACAACCTGAAGGGGTGGGATGGGGTGGGAGATAGGAGGGAGGTTCAAGAGGGAGGCAACATAGGTATACCTGTGGCTGATTCATGCTGATGTATGGCAGAAGCCAGCACAATGTTGGAAAGCAAATATTCTGCAATAAAAAACTAAAGTAAGACAAGGAGCCATCAAGGATACTCTCTGAAGTGCTGAACTGCAATCAGATGGGTGTCATGTCCATGTGGTGAGATTGGGAAGTCTGGGAGAGAAACACAGTTGATGGGAAATCAAGAGTTATGCGTCAGTGTAAATTTTGCGGTAGCTATTCAATAAACAATAGAGAAGAGATGACAAATAGGTACGAGTATAGAGCTTAGAGATGGGAATGTGAGGATCACCAGCTTGAGTGGGGTATTCACCACCACCAGCGGAGTGAGTATACCTGGCTTGGACTACAGCAGTGATCACCAAGGTGGAAAGAGAGAGGCAGATTTGGAGAGGTTAAAAGACAAGGAACCTAGAGCCTATTGTGCAGAGCGAAGTCAGTGAGAAAGAGAAAAGAGGGAGCAACACTAGGGCTCACTCACTTATAGAATGAAGAAGAGGAGAAGCCAGAAAAAACAGATGGAAAAACAGTGGCCCAGGAAGAAGTAGGAAGACAGCCAGGAGTGCATGTTGTCAGAAGTCAAGAGAGGTAAGTTCCTGAGCAGTGAAGTCAGAGGAAAGCAGAGAAGAATCCATTAAATGTGGCCTTGTGGATGTAACAGAGTCTTCCATTGCCTACAAATATTCCATTCCCCCTTCCTCCTTAGTCACAGCATCTCCACTGGGGCACAATACCATTTGAATAAAGATCTCATTTCCCAGTCTCTCTCACAGTTAAATGTGCCTATGAAGCCAGGTTCTATAAACAGAAGTGTTGTGAGAATCTTTGGAGAAGGATCCTTAAAGGAGCTGACTCAACAGGCAGAAGCCCTTTACCCTTCATCCTGCCTGGCATGTGATTTAGATGGTGGGTGCTCCAGCAGCCATGGTAGAGGAGTTGGCCCAATGTAGATTGTTGCATAATAATAATGAACATGTATCTATAGAGTCTCAGGTACTGCTCTAAATGCCTTATATATTTGGAATTCTTTAATCCTTAAAACAAATTTATGAGATAAAGATTATTATCCTTACGTGACATGAGAAAAACAAGACACAGAGAGGTTAAGTAATTTGCTCATGGCCCCACAGCTAGAACATGACAGAATATATGAACCCAGAAGCAATGTGGCTTAGTTCCTAACTGCTCTGCCATACTCTTTAAGATGGAGGTTTCAGGGCATGAAGAACAATTGGGCAGCCTGACTGTGTACTTTTATCCAGCTGTATGCAGCTGTTCTAGTGGTAGGCAGAGGGACACACAGCTTGGCTCCACAGAACCATGGTCTGAACAGTACAGTAAGACAGAGCAGGAGAGTGAAAGCTACGGAGCCCTGTTACTCTGCTGACTATATTGGTGGACAGGCAAGGAGGGTACCCAGAAAGAAGGCAGACCTTGTCATGTTAAGATCCCAGGTTCCCCTTCTATAAACTGAAAGCCCTGGATACCATGCCCGCTTAAGTCCCTTCTAGCTATAAAATTCTACAATTCATTTGGTGCTCAATAAATATTTGTTGAATGAATCAGTGAACAGATGTGTATGCACAGAGGCAAAACACATTTTCTTAGCAAACATACATAGAAAAATAAGAATATATGTTTTATATTTGCTAAGCAAATGAATATTATAGGCAAAGAAAATACCTATATCTTTGAAAAACGGAAGATAAAAACATACCTTCACACATATCAACCGCATTATTTTACAATTATATCACATAAAGTGAAAACGCTGCTGCAAATCATTGGATATTCTGTATCCAAATGATTGCGGCTTTGCAGTAGGTCTTAGAATGCTTTATCAGGACATAACCAGGGCTCTCAGTACTGCCACACTGGGATTAACGTATAATGTATGTACGTATATGGGAGACTGACATAACACACACCCATGCTGAAAAGGTGGGAGGGGGTGGTGAAGAAAAAAACTGACCATGGGGTAATCAGAAACTGCAGGTCTCCTGCAGGACCTGACCGCAAAGATATTCCAAGATCTGTACAAAATTACAGTGAAATTGACTAGCATGCAAGCACTCACGTGCCCGGTGTGTTATTATTTTAACCTAATTCAGTTCATGTTGTTGTTAAATCGCTAAGTCTTGTCTGATTCTTTGCAAACTCATGCACTGTAGCCTGCCAGGCTCCTCTGTCGGTGGAATTTTCCAGGCAAGCGTACTGGAGTAGGTTGCCATCTCCTTCTCAGGGGATCTTCCTGACCCAGGGATCAAACCCACATCTCCTGCATTGGCAGGTGGATTCTTTATCACTGAGCCACCAGTGAAGCCCAACTTAATTCACAATATTCACTAAGTGCTCACTTTCAGAACAGTGATTACATAAGCCTGCAGTGAGCATTGTTTGTGTATCTGCTCATTTCAAACCTTCAATGACCCTGTGAGCTAGATGCTCTTTTTAGCCCCATTGTAGTGAAGAGAAAGTTGAGGCTTAGAGAAGGTCATACTTTGCCCCAGGTGACAACGATTAGTGGTAGCAGTGTAGTGGGACCGGAAGCTGCATGAAATTTGAAACTTCTCTTCCTCCCCACCAAATGTGGCATGTTGTTCACGGATACAAAGCACTACTTTCTTCTTCTTTTAACAGAGCTGCCCAAGGAACAGTTTTTCTGGGACATCTCTCCTAGAAAACCAGGGCTGCAAAAGTATATCAGTGTTCCCTCCACTCTGATGACTCTTGGAGACTTCCAGCCTGCTGCCTTTGGCTACGATGCCTGATCGGGTTACTCATCCTTATGCCCATACATTAGCTAAACCCATTAACCTGACACGACTCCACTGACATCCTTTTCAACAAGCAGCCCAACAGCCGATTTAACCGATATAGATTTATTGCTTAACGCTAGAGAGGAGGGAGCTGGGAGGGAGGGAGGCGGGCCCTAGCACCCCCCCTTCCCCGGGGCTGATGGGCAGCCAGCGATCCTCTCCTTCAGCAATTACTGACACTAATTAGCAGCTTACTACAGATCTGAGGGAAGAGACTGACACTGCGCAATCCCTGCCTACCACATTCTGGGTGCAGAGTCTTCGGGAAAGGCCCTTGTCAAGGGCCTGTCTGGGAAGGACTTGGCAGCTCAGCAACCAAGCAGATTGGAAGGGGTGGAGGGAGGGTCTAGAAAATGGCCTCATATCCAGAGGCCATTCTGTTTCCCTGCTCCCAGCTCTGGTCTGGCCGTGGCTTCCATCAGCTGCGACCCTAGGCTTCCGTCGTGAACGCTTCTCATTGCGGGCATGCAGCTGGCTGCAAATCATGGAGGCATATGGCTCAGATTCCTGAAGCCAAGTCATTAGCCCTCTGACCCAATTATATGGATTATCACAAAGAACAAAGCAGTTAGGATTCAGACATTGTGCTACTCTTCATTTTGGAAGAGGGTCTGGGGATGCAGGTCTATTTTCCACTTTTTCCCCAAATATGCCTATTTTATGTGATACCAAGGCACATTTAAGTTTAGAAGCTGGTGGATGAGACTCTTTATGGGCAGAGGGAGGGCAGCTATTTTTAAACAGAAGCAGCTAGAGCAGTAGAAAACAAGTTAGACTGGTCAAGGGCCATGAGTTTTAGTCTTGCTTCTGTGTGGTATGACCTTGGGAAAGTCATATTTCCACTCTGAAACTCGGGGACCCAGGCTGTCTTGGAAATGAGGAGTTACCTCAATGAGTTTTGCAGTCTCTCCCAGCATTCCTAGCCTCAGTTGATCATGACAGAGAGTCCCATTATAGTGGTGAAAGTATAGTCATATAAGCTCATAAGAAAATATTCATGTCTAAAATAAAGCTTATTTTTATTAGACTTCTGTACAAGAGAATCATGAATGTTTGCTCTATTTTTTTTAAGATTCTTGTTCTTTTTTTTTTAAATGAGTGATCTATGATGATCTTTTATTTATTTATTTTGCCACACACCACATGGGATCTAAGTTCCCTGATGAGGGATCTAACCCCTTGCATGGGAAGCATAGAGTCTTAACCATTGTACCTCCAGGGAAGTCCCCTTTGCCTTATTTTTAATGTCAAATTGAACTAAGAAAAAAAAAATCTGATACCCTCAAATCTAAAAAGTGAACAAAATCAACTTTATGACTTTGTATCCTTCGGATAGAGAAGAAAAATGGGAGGGGGGTTTGTGGGGGAGGAGGAGAGTATGAAATTAAGATTGCCAGTTGCAGCTATCTACAGAGTAATAAATGTTGCTGAATCTGTGTCATTTAGCAGAAAATACTGCAAAGAAAAAATATTACAGGTTTAGTATCTTAATTATGTAGATTTTACATTCAATGAACTCTTGCCAAAATAAATTGCGTATATTATCTAAAAAGCAAATGTTAATTAAAACTGTATCTTGATAGCGTGTGTGGTTCACAAGACATTCTGAGCATATGAGATTATATAGCACACATTAGCTACAATCAACTCAGATGGAGGGTTTGGGTCATTTCAGTGATTCATGTGAAGCCAAGGCAGCTCTGACTGGTACTGGAGTCTGACAGCAGTGCCTCACATATTTATATAGTTGATGCAGCTTGATCCCAACTTATTTTTCCAGATGAGCAAAGTGCTTCTGCCTGCTCCAGACTCTCATAAATGGGAGAGCTGACTTGAGTTGCCATTAATTAGCTGCTTAACACAAAGCTACCCAGCGACCACTGCATCAAAGTTACAAAAATAAAATTCCCAGGCAGGAAATGAGACGGGGGGATGGACACAAAGAACTGGAGGTCACCATATTCATCACTTGTCTTTTTGCCTCTGCTACCCTGAGCTCAGATGTCCCCAAGACTAGACCATCATCCATTCACACTGATAGGTGGGTAATTGCATTCTCGAGTCACAGCGTCTGGTCTTTTTTGAACATCTTCACTGCTGAGCAGTGTATACAAAGAACAAGATCCAAATGCTGCAGAATTGATTCTTCCACCCTCTCCAAGAGGCACTGCTCCAAAGCTAGTTTAATTATAGGTGTTTAGACGTACAGAGATGAATACCTAGGGAACAACCGTTACACAGCACTGCTCTGGCAAGCGTGTACTTTCTATTTTTTTTCACTTTTCATTTTAACAAACAGTCAACTGTGTGCTGCACATAAGTGATCTGTAATCAACAGAACAATAAAATGCCAAGTGTTAGAAAAAGGTCAGGGGAGAGTTTTCAGACAGGACCCTAGAGCCATGTCACGGCCTTGAATGGCGAGGCTGTCATTTCCTTTGGAATTCCAGGGTCAGTTAGCTTCTAGGCTTCTACCAATATAGTCTCATGGAAACTTGGGTATGTGCAACAAGCTACTCTCCACTTGCCTTTAAAGATCACTGAAAAATGGGCTTTAAATGTGGGTCTACATTATGGAAGTTTCTGAAGCTATGGAGGCCAACAGTC
Source organism: Moschus berezovskii (assembly GCF_049115385.1). Classification (NCBI taxonomy): domain Eukaryota; kingdom Metazoa; phylum Chordata; class Mammalia; order Artiodactyla; family Moschidae; genus Moschus; species Moschus berezovskii. The sequence goes on from NC_142463.1 coordinate 32,986,974, forward strand.
CTGGGTTTGGATCTTATCACTGCTTAGGAGACATTGACGCTGAACATGTCCATTCACCCCTTGGAGCTTCAGTCTCGCTGCCTGAGAGTGACAACGCCTACCTGTAGAGGCAGATATGAGGCTTGATTAAAAGAATGAGTGTAGGCATTTAGCACCGTACCAGATTCTAAGCAACATCTAGGAGCATCAGTGGGCTTCCCAGGTGGCTCAGTGGTAAAGAATCTGCCCGCCAAGCAGGAGATAAGTGTTTGATCCCTGGGTCAGGAACGTCCCCCTGAAGGAGGGCATGGCAACCCACTCCAGTATTCTTGCCTGGAGAATCCCCACGGACAAAGGAGCCTGGAGGGCTACAGTCCATGGGGGTCACAAAAGGTCGGACATGACTTAGCTACTAAACAGCAGCAGGAACAGCTACAATTTATTCATCCATCCAGACAATCAGCTTTTATAAAGTGTTGACTTCGATTATTCGGATTTATGCCCAAAGACATTTGGAAAAGAAAGAATATTTTGAGGATAGTGGAGTCATGGAATTGATAACCACCGAACTGGTTTAATTTACCCCCAGGAGCAGTACCAAAGGTCGGGGAAGAAAGGGGAATCAGTAAAAGGATGTCTCCTTTCTCTGTGTACTGGCCATGTGCCTGTTTGTCTCAGGTCCCGTTTCTGCCCTTCTCTGCCTAGGACTCCCAAATCTGCTTTTCTGATGTCCTTTTGCCTGGTGGCTTTTGCTTTGGTTTTATCAATAGGAAGATCTGGTACGACATTACAAGGCAGGAGGAAGGTGGCAGGAACTCACTCCCTGCTTCCTGTTTCTGCCAGCATCCCTCCAGTAGCAGTGGACAGCTAGGATTCTCCTGTATCTTTGGGCAGTTTCCTCTCTCATAGTGCAAAGCCTCTTTCTGGATCCTGGGGTAAGAACTTAGAAGGTCCTCCACAATCTCAGTCTTAGAAGTGGTGCTGCCTGAGACCCCAGTACCAGCCATGCAGTGTTAACCGTGCATTCTCATCACCAACTTGTAGAATTCTTCCTCAGCTCAGCAGTACAGCCCACCACCTGGATATCCTGGTACAAGCCATGCTGTGCCTTCTTTTTGGTTCCAGCCTCAGCAGTCCCTTCTCACTGATTCCAGTATGGGCTGGTTCCCCACCCCTGAGCAGTACAGCTCAGCAGGAAGGGGTTGCCTGGCTTCCTTCTGTTCACGCAGCCTAGGTGTGGTAGCTACTTCTGGTACTCACTAATCTCTGATCTGCCTCACCTTTCCCTTTTGTTCCTTCAACCTTTCTAACTGTTTATAACTAATCTTCTGTACCAAACTCTCTCCATGTGAAATCCCACATGCAGTTGGTCTTTTCCCACTAGACCCTGACTGATGTATAACCTGCATATTTGAACCTGGGCATTGAAACTTGAAGGGGGGGAAGAGATGAAGGAAGTTGTCTTAAAAGTCAGCACCCTTTAATCCAGTAATTCTGCAAGTCTTAAAAGTGACATCAACTAACTCTGTTCTTCCCCCAAGCTTCACTTACATGTCACCTCCTAAAAGAGGCTTTTGTGGCCTCTGAAGCTAAAGTTTTGCCTTGCCATAGCAGTTTGAATCTTTCTTTCACAACAAGCATTATGATTTGCCATAATCTAATATTGCGATTTTGTTTGTCTTTCTTTCCACTAGGTAAAAGCTCAATAACAGCATGAACTGTGTCTGTTTGGTCACTGGTCTTTCCAGTACCTGGGAAGGCTTACCTTGTTCAGGTGCTCAAAAAACATTGGCTGAATGAATACATAAATGAATGCCCAAAGATGTTCACTGTGTCATTGTTTCAGTTCGGTTCGGTTCAGTTCAGTCACTCAGTCGTGTCCGACTCTCTGAGACCCCATGGACTGCAGCACTCCAGGCCTCCCTGTCCATCACCAACTCCCAGAGTTTACTCAGACTCACGTCCATTGAGTCAGTGATATCATCCAACCATCTTACCCTCTGTTGTCCCCTTCTCCTCCTGCCTTCAATCCTTCCCAGCATCAGGGTCTTTTCAAATGAGTCAATTCTTCACATCAGGTGGCCAAAGTATTGGAGTTTCATCTTATATTTAATGAAAAGCAATAAACACCCCACATATTGACTATGATGAAAATGGATAAGCACATGGAGAATCTACTCAGTGGATCAATATAACCACCATACTTAGCCTGATATGAAGGTTTCCCTATGTGTGGTCCATGAGCCACACTTCTCAAAATCGCCACAAATGGTTTTTAAAATTCAGATGCACCACCCCCATATTTTCATAAGTTCTTCAGGTCATCGTTATGCACCCTAACTTTTGAGAATCCCTAGACCAACCAGGATTCATGTAAAGTGCAAAGATTTTACACTTGAAAGACGTATTTTACCATGTTGGCTAGGCAAAACAAAAATAAAACCAATCAATCAAATAAACAAAAACCTAGGACAAGGATATAATTCAATTAGATACATAGAGAAGTAAACAGTCAGATAAATGAAAAACTAATATAATAAAAAAAAAATCATAGAGGGACTTCCCTGGTGGTCCAGTGGCTAAGACTCCAAGCTCCCAATGCTGGGGATGTGGGTTCAATCCCTGGTCAGGGAACTAAATCCTACATGCTGTAACTAAGACCTGGCACAGTCAAATAAATAAATATTTTTTTAAAAAAATCATAAGTAAAGAACTATAAGGAAATACACCAAAATGGTTTTCTTTGGGGAAGGGCAAAATTCACTGTTCATCTTTGTCTTTCTGATCTTCCACGTACTTAGTCACTCAGTCATGCTGGACTCTTTATGACCCCGTGGACTGTAGCCACCAGGCTTCTCTGTCCATGGAATTCTCTAGGCAAGAATAGTGCAGTGGGTTGCCATACCCTCTTTCAGGGGGTCTTCCCAACCCAGGGATCAAAGCCAGGTCTCCCACATTACAGGCAGATTCTTTACTGTCTGAGCCACCTGATTTTTCATAGTGTCCGAATATTTGAAAATAAGCATGTGTTTTAAAATGGAAAAATACCAATCCAAACCATCTCTGAAAAAGGAAAAAAAAAAAAGAGATTTTCATCAGACCACCCATTCCAGCTAAAAACTCTGGGTTAGGCTCTCTGAATTCTCCTTCCATGGCTTCCTTGGGCAGTTTCCCAATCGTTATTTGTCACCCATCAGGCTTGTGATGTGATCATTTCCTTAAATCTTACCCCGTCTGCACGAAAACCAGAGCTTGGCAGCTGGTAAGCCATTGAAATTTCATACTTAAGACATCAAAGCCAGCAGCCCTGCTTTCAATTCCCCCCAGCTCATCTTCTTAGGAGAAATATTTCTTAAAAGCACTTGATCCCTTGAAGTTATTGGGCACCACATTCAGCCAAAGTCCCGCTCAGACTAGAAAGGCAAAGTCGGAGAGGACCCATGGACAACATATTAAATATATAAATATTTTATGCGAGTGACCAGGAGGGAAACAAAGAAACTAAGCAGTCGATCAGCTCTGAGCCCTTTGAGTCCAATCCCCGACAGGCTGCAACAATTATTGCCATAGGAGGAAGCGAGAGGATGGCAAGCGTGGCCGGAATTGATCTTGGGAGAGACCCTCTCATTGCAGCTGAGCCCGGAGCCTACCATTACCTAGGAACAGCATAATGGTGCACTGTTAGGCTGTCTCCCAGGAGGGGAATTTTAGGTGAGCCCTCTAACATCCTTAAAATAGAGTCCAGCTCAGCTGAGCCGCTGGTAGGGGCTGATGCTTCCAGCCCGCTACCAGTTCCTGAGCTGGCAACTCCACACAGAGGCCAAAGGCCCGCAGTCCTCAAGGCTCCATAAAGACAGTCCCTTTCCCAGGCAGGAGAAAGAGAATGCTCCCATCTCCTATAAGGTAATAGGCAAAAGTGCTCCCTGACAGAGGAATCAGGCCATAACAGCCAAACCATCACCTCGGAGCAGATGATCTGACAGGCATTGACAAAGCCCAGGTGCAATCACCAGGCCAGCCTGCCTCTCTCTCAGACAATGAAATTACCATAAACACCTTGGCAGCAACCCCTTTGCCAGTCTCTCGACTCCAATTTTCCTGCTACTTCAATTCATTTTAACATAGGTAAACCTCCCCTAAAGCCAGATTTCATCTGGTTCAAAAACCAAGAGCTACAAAATCAAGGATGCCACAGCCTGGGATCCAAGTCCTTTCATATTCTAGCTCCAACCACTAATTTTTACAGTGCAATAATAATAGCAACCAACTTGTCTCAAGTGCTCACTAGGTACTAGGCAATATTCTTAGGGCTTTAAAACAAAGTAGTTCACTTAGTTTTCAAAATAACCCCATGATTAACAGATACACACCATTATTTGTAAAATAGATAAACAACAACAACCTACTATAAAGCACAGGGAACTATATTCAATATCTTATATAACCTATGGTGGAAAAGAATCTGAATATCTCTATCTATCTAAACACTTCTCCCGTGGCTCAGGGCAAAGAATCCTCCTGTCAAGCAGGAGACTCAGGAAACACAAGAGACACAGGTTTGATGCCTGGGTTGGGAAGAACCCCTGGAGAAGGACATGGCAACCCACTTAAGTATTCTTGCGAAGATAATCCCAGAGGAGCCTGGCAGATTGCCGTCCAAGGGGTCACAAGTGTTGGACAACTGAGGAACTGAGCATGCGTGTGCACACACACACACATGCACACACACATGCACACACACACATGCACACATATATATTTGAATCACTTGAAACAAATGCAACATTGTAAATCAACTATATTTCAATTAAAAAAAAATGAGAAAGCAATAATGAGCCCATTTACAGATGAGGAAACTGAGGTACAGATAGATTAAATAGTCAAGGAACTCACTTGAGATTATACAGCTATTAAGTGGGAGAATCAGAGTTGGAACCAGGCAATGTGACTTCACATGCAGCCCACACATGCACACCTGTGACCACTGGGCTTCCCAGTCACCCCTCTAAAGCATGGTTCCTACCAACCAGGCTGTTCTGAATACTTCTCTCTAAATGTGTCTGCCCTACCCACCCTCTTCTCCCCGCTGCTCCCTCCTCCCCACTGAGTGAACATGATGTGTTGGTCCCCAGGTCCATGGCCAAATCTGAGCTTAGGGCAACTTTGGATGGAGGGAGGTGCCCCCAAGGGAGCCCAGAGGGGTCAGTGTTTGACTGACAGTGCTTCAGGGCTCTGAGCTTAGAGTCCATTAAGATTTGAAAGAGGAGGGTTCATTTAGGCTCCTTGTCTATAAATTGAGGAGAATAGTCCTGCCCCATACAGTTGGAAAAAAGGTTCAATGAGAAAAGGATGTAAAGGGCATTAGCAACTTGTGCAATGGCCTCTTCCTTTGAACTCCCAGAGCATGCTTTACTGAAACCTTCTCTTCCCTTCTCTATGCCTATTTGCATCCTTGGTTCCTCTCCACAGCCCCTCCCTAGCTGCATATTAAAGAGGCAGGCACCTAGGTAAGTGACTTGTGTTAGTATATTTCCTTTCAAAGCAGGGAGGCCTTGGATGCTCTGAAATTAGCTGTCCGTGTACTTCCAGGAACTCATCTGCTGTTGTCCTAGAGTCTTTCGGATGAAAGGCTGGGTTAGTAGCTGACTGTGATGCACCCAGCCCTCCCTTCCCTACATGCTATGTCCTATTCATCACCACAGATGTGCACATGAACACGGCTTCAGTCTCTAGACACCCATCGGGAGACAGTCTCCTACCGTCCTCCTGTCCTGAAAGAATGGGATATAATTTTTAAGAACTAGATTTACAGTTTAAATGGCTGAATTGAATGTTATGTGAATTGTTTCTCAATAGAACTGCTTTTAAAATAAAGGAAAGCAGCCACAGACAATGTGTAAACAAGTAGATGTTGGCTATGCTCCAATAAAAGCCTACATACAAAAGCAAAAACAATCCATAACTAACTTCAGGCTTCATAGTAATCACATGGGGTGGTTGTGAGGGTGATGGTGTCTTGGCAAGATCCCAGGACTTGGAGAAAGACAGACCTCAGTTTGAATTCTGGGTCCTTCTACTCACTGTGTGTCCCTGGACATGTGACTTTTCTCTCTAAGTCTCAATTTCCCCTGCTGGGAAATACTGATGGAACTGCCTCTTTTCATTGGGAAGGTTAAAATTCAAGACATTCACAAATGCCTGACACAAAGAGGCACTCAAAATTGGCACTTCCTTCCTATGCAAGCGTGGTTGCTTAGGAAATGGAGTAGCCAGTATCCCTGCCCTCAGGGAGCTTTCCAGTTCACTGGAGCATATGGAAATGAACATTTCTACATGAACATACACAGCAGCCTGGGACACCTAAACAGGTCTAGCAAAGCATGTGAATGGGGTGCCATTCACAACATGGGGTGAAGGGCAGTCAGGGGTGTCCTCCCAGAGGCCAGAGGGCATATAGCTTGGGTGAAGCCCTCGCAAATGAAAGGACAGACTCCACCTCAGATAACCTGGTTCTGATCCCTGCTCCACCCCAAAGTGCTGTGTGATCTTGACAAAGAAACATCACCTCTCTGAGCTGTGATGTCTGTCCAGAAAAAAAGAGATAATAACCGGTGGCTCAGACGGTAAAGAATCTGCCTGCAATGTGGGAGACATTGGTTTGATTCCTGGGTTGGGAATATCTTCTGGAGGAGGGCATGGCAATCCACTTCAGTATTCTTGCCTGAAGAAGCCCATGGAAAGAGGAGCCTGGTGGGCAACAGTCCATGGGGTTGCAAAGACTTGGACACGACTGAATGACTAAGTGTAGCCAGAAAATAACACTTTACTTGCAGTATTGTCGTGATGCTTACAAGAGATAATGAACAAACTTGTTTTGATGGTTAAGCTTGAAATGAACTTAGGGACTAACCTATATGTCAGATTAGGAGGAGTCTTATGTATATAAATGAAATATATTTCTGTATATACTGTATAGCACAGGGAGTTATACCGAATATTTTGCAATAACCTATATGGGAAAAGAATCTGAAAAAGAATGGATGTATGTATATGTATAACTGATTCACTTAGCTGTACACCTGAAACTAACATTGTAAATCAACTATACTTTAATTAAGAAAAAAATTGTGAATCTCTAATAATGGGCCAGGGAGTTGGAAGAAGTATTTCAGTGTGTGAGTGTGAGCACATGTGCATACTTGTATTTGCATTTAAAACAAATCCAGTTAAGGGAACTTGCTCCTAATAAAGGCCCAGGGGAGGCTGGGTGAGCTGAGCATCTCCATGGCATTGCAGTCACTCCAACAGAGATTTATAGAGTTTATTTTTCTTAAGTTGCTTTAAGTGCTTCAGGTGTACTGTCTGATTTACCTTTATGACATTCCAATGCAGTTAGAGGCAGGTGATATTATTTTCATTTTGTTGATGCAGCTATTAAGCCTGAGAGGAAAGCAGTTTAGTCCATGGACGTGATGGGGCAGAAAGGGGCCTTGAAGGTTATAGTCAGATCCTCATGCTGGGGCCATAATGCTTTCAACTGCATTTTGCCAAGGCCTTATCTGGCAAACACCTGAATGTTTCCAGGGATGGGGAATGTAGTCTGTAAGAGAGAGGAATCTAAGTGTGGACTTGGAGAAACCCTTATCTGACAAGGCTAAATTGCAGGCAGTCTGATCTTGGATGTCTGAGAGACCTGGGTTCAAATCCCAGCCCGGATATTCACTAGCTGGGCAAGTATCAATCTCTCTAAGTTCCCTATCCTTATGTATAAAACTAGAATACAAAAGATTTACTTCCAAGAGCTATTTTGTTAAATAAATAAATAATGGGTAACAAGGTACTTCTGGCAAATATAAAGCAACACACACTTGTAAGTTACCATTAACTTCAGCACTATAAAGGCTTTCACTTTGGCAGGTACCATCATGCATTATTGCTGCCCTATAAATTAGCACAACCCTCTTGATGAACAAAGTGGCTCTATCAACCAACGTTTAAATATACACATTCTTCTTGAGTCGCGGATTCTACTTCTAGGGATTTATTCTACAGATCCTCATCTACATGTGTATAACATGTTCAAAGATATTATTATAATATAATATTATTCATCACTTTATCATTAGTAATTTAAAAACACTGGAAACAAGGTCCTTCAGTAGGGAATTAATTCACTATTAATTAAATATCATAATATGGCAGTACAATGAAATACACTGTGGCATTGTTAACATACATAGAATTCTTTCTATATATACTGGTATGGACTGATCTCTAAGATAAATTATTTAGTAGAAAGAGTAAGCTACAGTACAGGATATACCATCTGGACCACTGTATTAAAAAGGAAAGTGAATATATTATGCACACACATATACACATATGTACTCTTAGTCTAGAAAAATACACAAGAGGTTGGTAACAGTGGTTGCTTCTTGGGAAAGAAACCAGGGAAATGAATTTTACTGAATGCATTTGGTACCATTTAAATTGTCTTTGCCAATAGATGCATTTCTTTTATAGGAACAGTAATAAGAGTACCATAAAGATGCTGATTCTCAAATTATAAATCAAGTTCCAAGGGAGCAGAAAGAAGCACATCAGTCTCCTTGTCTCAAAACGTGGCCACTCCGTGTCTATCCTCAGAGCTGTCGTGTCTTTTCTTCCTCTCAGATACAACTATCTACGGCTTCTATCCATTGCACTTTTCACACAGATCCAGAATCAGAATCTGTGCTCACGTCTCCACTGGTTCCCAGCTTCTGTTCTCACTCTGTAGTCTCTTCCCCCACCGAGAGAGAGCCCATCTGAACTTCCTAAAAAACTAATTTGGATCAGACTAATTCTCTGCTAAAGAGCCTCTTGACGAAAGTAAAAGAGGAGGGTGAAAAAGTTGGCTTAAAACTCAGCATTCAGAAAACTAAGATCATGACATCTGGTCCCATCACTTCATGGGAAATAGATGGGGAAACAGTGGAAACAGTGGCAGACTTTATTTTTTGGGGCTCCAAAATCACTGCAGATGGTGACTGCAGCCATGAAATTAAAAGACTCTTAGTCCTTGGAAGGAAAGTTATGACCAACGTAGATAGCATATTAAAAAGCAGAGGCATTACTTTGCCAACAAAGGTCCGTCTCATCAAGGCTATGGTTTTTCCAGTAGTCATGTATGGATGTGAGAGTTGGACTATAAAGAAAGCTAAGCACTGAAGAATTGATGCTTTTGAACTGTGGTGCTGGAGAAGACTTTTGAGAGTCCCTTGGATTGCAAGGAGATCCAACCAGTCCATCCTAAAGGAGATCAGTCCTGAGTGTTCATTGGAAGGACTGATGTTGAAGCTGAAACTCCAATACTTTGGCCACCTGATGCGAAGAACTGACTCATTTGAAAAGATCCTGATGCTGGGAAAGATTGAAGGTGGAAGGAGAAATGGGATGACAGATAATGAGATGGTTGGATGGCATCACCAACTCAATGGACATGAGTTTGAGTAAACTCCAGGAGTTGGTGATGGACAGGGAGGCCTGGAGTGCTGCAGTCCATGGGATCTCAAAGAGTCGGACACGACTGAGTTACTGAACTGAACTGAACTGAATTCTCTGCTCATAACTCACAAATGGGGCAGATACCCCTACCATAGCCCCTGAGGACCCACATGGCTACGGCCCCAGCCACCCCACTGACTGCATCTCCTAACTTCATTCCCCTGCTCATTCTGCTCCAACCATACCAGCCCGTTGGTGTTTCTAGAACATTTTCCTACCTTTACACTAACTTCTTTTTGGCCTGGAAGGTACTCACCACATAGATCCGCATGTCTGGCCCTCATGTCCCTAAATGTCACCCTATCTCTTCCTCCTCATTTTTTCAAAATAACACCCCTATTTCTCGTCATTCTCTCCTCCTGCTTTGTTCTTCTCCATGGCAACATTCCCCCTGGCACTATCTGTTCACTGGTTTGTGTAGAATCATCTCCCATACTAGTGAGAATTTCAACATGTGCTATTAGCACAAAGTACAATGGTAGGCATGTGGAGTCACCGATAAATGCCTGTGACTCTAGATGGGCCATTTATTAGCACAATAAAATGAGAACTGGACCAGAAAAAGGAGACCTAAACCTGAACGCTTGTTCTTGCTCAGTTATGCCTGATGACATCAAGCAGATCTCTTCCCATCTCGAAACCTCAGATGGTAGTAATGGCTGCCAGCCCAGAGTTTCTAGGCCTCTGGTGGTTTCAGAAGGTTGAGCAAGGCACCATTGTCAGAATTCCAATGAGTTAGAAATATTTTCCTAAAGTGTGTGCTATGGAATACTAATATATTTTCCTCAACAAAAAATGAGTGCCAAGGTAAAACATTTCTTTCAGTTTTTAATGTGCCAATGGTCCTTTTCCCAAATTAATTTTTCTCTCAGATAAATTGCATACACATGTGTTTGCACATATGTGTCGGTGCATGGGTGTGGTTCATTTCAAAAGACTGGTATTCAACACATTATACACTGGAAAAGGCTAGATTATTATCTAGCTATGACAAAGTCAGCAGATAATACTGATTTCTTCATGTGGAACAAAGGCAGTTAGAAAAGTTTTTGAGTTATGATACATGGAAAAAGGACTTAATCATGGCTTCAAACACTCCTGAGGGTCCCACAGTGCTTCTCAAGTCATCACCAGTCCACTGCTCCATCCACACCTTGAACCCTACACTCCAGTCAAACTTGCTCTTTCCCAGATATTCCAGGCTGTTCTATGACCCACACTTCTTGGTTTTTTGTTTGTTAGTTTGTTTCCATGCACAGAATTGAACTTGTCCCCATTTTCATTTAATACCCTCTACTCATTTCTCGAGACAGCTAAAAAATTAATCTCCTTCAACCCCTTTTCATCCCTCCTTTCTATTTTCACCATACCCCATACTCCTCTGCTACAACACCCCAAACAAGGCACATCATGTATTCCTTGTGTGTCTGTCCCCTGCATTGACCATGAGCCCCTCGAAGTCATAGGTGTCGTGTCAATCATGTGTCTCTGTAGGAAATGGTATAGGCTAGCAGTTAAAGATAGGGAAGGAGGGAAAGACAGAGTGAGGGAGGGAGAGAGGTAGGAAGGAGAGAAGGAAGGAAGGAGAAAAGGAAAATGTTTAGGAATCACTGAAAAATGTGGAGAAAGAAATTAAAGACAAAAAAACCCAGATGCTGAGTAGAGTGAACAGCATGGAAGCCTGATGTCTGGGGAAGCTCCGCTCTGAGGAACCACCATTCCAACAAACGGTCCTATTTGTCCCATGAAAGAATTTCCACGAATCAGAAGCTGAGAAATGCTCATCACGATGAAACCTTTGTGGAAATAATGATGTTCACCCACAAGCATATAAAAACCTCACAGCACTGTAGAGTTTTACAGTGAAGGCTTCTGTTATCTACATGCTCCAAGCTTTCTTTGACTATAGCGCTTCTTCCTTTCTTTTACTTCCTCTTTCCCTCCCTCCCTCCCTCCCTTCCTCTTTCTTTCCTTCCTTCTTTCTTGTCTGAATGGAAAAAGAAAAGACCATTAAGAGAACAGAGAGAGCGGAGACTCAGACCAATCACGTGCCCAATCAGTCACCATCTCCTGAAGCTTTCAACATGACTTCTCTGTCTGTAAGGAAGTGGAACAAGGGGAACAAGAGAGATCTGTGGGCCTCTGTCAGTTTTGCACATAGAAGCTGAAAGAGGTTTGTCCCACCGTCGTCAAACAGAAGTGACAAACGACGATGCCTGAAAATAAGGTCAGTCCCAGTGGGCAGTGGATGTGCACTGCTGAAATGGGTTGGCGGTGCTGTGTGCTCAGTCACTCAGTCATGTCCAGTGCTTTGTGGCCCCTGGGACTGCAGCCCGCCGGGCTCCTATGCCTGTGGAATTTCCCAGGCAAGAATATTGGCGTGGCATGCCAGTGGGCAGATCCTACCTACTCCAGGGGATCTTCCCAACCCAGGGATCAAACCCATGATTGGCTGGTGGACTCTTTACCACCACTGCCACCTGGGAAGCTATAAATAGGTTGGCTATATATGCAGAGTACATCATGAGGAACGCTGGGCTGGAAGAAGCACAAGCTGAAATCAAGATTGCTGGGAGAAATATCAATAATCTCAGATATGCAGATGACACTACCCTTATGGCAGAAAGTGAAGAGGAACTCAAAAGTCTCTCGATGAAAGTGAAAGAGGAGAGTGAAAAGGTTGGTTTGAAGCTCAACATTCAGAACACAAAGATCATGGCATCTGTTCCCATCACTTCATGGGAAATAGATGGAAAAGCAGTGGAAACAGTGTCAGACTTTACTTTTTTGGGCTCCAAAATCACTGCAGATGCTGATTGCAGCCATGAAATTAAAAGACGCTTGCTCCTTGGAAGGAAAGTTATGACCAACCTTGATAGTATATTAAAAAGCAGAGACATTACTTTGCCAACAAAGGTCCGTCTAGTCAAGGCTATGGTTTTTCCTGTGGTCATGTATGGATGTGAAAGTTGGACTGTGAAGAAAGCTGATCGCCGAAGAATTGATGCTTTTGAACTGTGGTGTTGGAGAAGACTCTTGAGAGTCCCTTGGACTGCAAGGAGATCCAACCAGTCCATTCTAAAGGAGATCAATCCTGGGTGTTCATTGGAAGGACTGATGCTAAAACTGAAACTCCAATACTTTGGCCACCTTATGCGACAAGTTGACTCACTGGAAAAGACTCTGATGCTGGGAAAGGTTGGGGGTGGGAGGAGAAGGGGACGACGGAGAATGAGATGGCTGGATGGCATCACCGACTCTGTGGACATGAGTTTGAGTGAACTCTGAGAGTTGGTGATGGACAGGGAGGCCTGGCGTGCTGTGATTCATGGGGTCATGGAGAGTTGGACACGACTGAGCGACTGAACTGAACTGAACTGAACTGATATGCGATCAAACACCCATGAGCCACTTCATGAGAAGGGAAAGACAACCAGATTGATCGCATAGGTTAAGCAAATCACACTTCTCCATTTTAATGTTTATGACCTGGAGGCACCAATAATCACAAATATCAGGCTATAGTCTTGTGTGTAGTCCTGGTTCTACAACCGGCAATTAGCAGTCCATTAGACAAGGTAAAAATTGCCCCCTCACTGAACTCTAAGCTATTCTCCACAAAAAATCCTTTAGGGCAGAGGAGTCTGAAGTGACTTCATATGCTAGAAAGAATCAACAATAGGACGGAATGAATCTGCTCTCAGGGCCATCCAGTGTATAATGAGCTAAACTATCAACCTCGTAGGGTTATTCCGAGAAGTTTTATAGGTTAAATATTAAACCCTTCTGTTTTCTCAGATATAGCATTAATAACAAACACTTCCCAAAAAGGAATGGGATCTCAGTAGGAATGGAAAAAGTGCAGACAAGTCATAATTTTCACTTTCAATTTCATCAGATGCAAATCAAACTCAATTCAAGTGAGATGAGAAGAATTAGAAAGAAACATTCCTAACAGATTAACATTTGAGCATTAAAGTCACTGGACTAACAAGTATCTTTCTTTTTAAAAAATTTTTATTTATTTTTGGCTGGGTCTTTGTTCCTGCTCAGGCTTTTCTCTAGCTCTGGAGAGCAGAGGCTAGTCTCTAGTGGTGGTGTGCAGACTTCTCACTGAAGTAGCTTCTCTTGTTCCAGAGTATGGGGTCTAGGGCATATGGGCTCAGTAACTGTGGCCCACCATCCTGTGGCATGTGGGATCTTCCCAGACCAGGGATTGAACCCCTGTCGCCTGCACTGGCAGGCAGGCTCTCAACTACTGAACCCCCAGGGAAGCCCAGCAGCTTTCTTTCTATGGTTACCTTGCAAATTTAAAAATGCCAAACAAAGCTGAATACAGATTTGAAACATCAAAATATAAGTAAATAACCCTCATACAGAACCTTGACTCTTCATCAGGCAGTTTCTAATTATTCTCTTCATTAACTCATGCATTTATTCAGACAGTATTTAATGGGTGCTATTTAGGAATCCTCCACTTTGAAGGAGACCCACATGAAACCTGCACCTTTATGAGCTGACTGTCTGATGCAAGAGACAAACAATTGGAAACCTATCTCATCTGAATTTTGTAACTACCTGTAAGAATGCTGAGACATCACAATGTCAATTTTACAGTTGAACAAACTGACGAACAGAGGTTTACTTATTGAGAACTCCAAGACTGAAGCCACATCGACAGGAGAGTGAGTCTCCAGGCCGGCCACTTCGCACTAGGAGACCTGGGAGCATGAATGCCTTAGACTCTCTGTGTCCCAGTTTACTCATCTGATGGATAGTAACAATGAGCCTTCTTCAAACAGATTAAGTGAGTTAATGTAAAGTTAAAAAAATATCAACAAAGCTCTTGACAGGTAGAGCTAAATGCTTATGCATTATAAGTTTAATTAATGTTATTATTGAGTGCCAGTATTAGATTGACCTTAAGTCATATGATCAATACATTTCAGAATGAGATTCAAAGCCATATCCTTTCAGACGAATATCTGTATACTTTCCACGTCAAAATAGAGAATAGGTTGAGAAACATAGGCTCATGAGTCTGGAAGGAAACTCAGCAACCATCAATTTCAGGTTTCCTCCAAGTAATCTCGTGGTCATCCTGCCTCTCATCAAGATTTTTACTCCCTACTTTAATAATTAACCCTGGGACTTCCATGGTGGTCCAGTGGCTAAGACTCCGAATTCCCAATGCAGAGGGCCGGAGTTTAGTCCCTGGTAAGGAAACTAGATCCCACATGCTGCAACTGAGAGTTTGCATGCTACAGCGAAGACTGACGATCCTGAATGCAAGAGTTCTCATGCCACAACAAAGACTGAAGATTCTGAGTGTCTCAGTTAAGATCTGGCACAGCCAAACAAATAAATAAATACTTAAAAACATTAACCCTTCAGGACAGTTAGAAAAGTGGGCCCTGAGTTGGGTCTCACAGCCACTCTGAGTCACTGTTCAGACCTCTAGAGTCACCAAGAGCAAGCTTTGGCCTTCTGTGCCACGAGGACCTTTTGGAGCCCATGATTATATTCTGACACGTCTCTGGGATGATTAACAAGCTGTGTTTCCAGCATGAAATGTGTCACACTTGAAATACACTGCCAGCAATGTACAGAATTTATGGAAACATTGCTCATCCTAAGCAAAGGGGCTGTGCCATTTTTATTCACTCACTCAACATTCATCAGACAGTCTTTATGTGTCAGGAATGGAGTTGAATGCTGGGGCCACAGAGAACAGAACACTGTCCTTGTTTTCGGAGAGTTTCAGACTAGAAAAATGAGTTCTCTGGGAAACACTGTTCTTTCCTCCTGATTCTAAGAAATATAGCCCATCTTATCCAACTGTCTTTTTCTGGAGGCATAAACTGAGGCTCCCAAATGTCAAGTGACTCATCCAAGGTCACAGAGTAAGTAAACAGTGGGCTTGACTAGATGTCTTAAGCAAAAGCATGGTAATAAAAAGTACAAATGCTCATGTATTAGTGATATAAAGAGGTTCAGGTTTCTCTGGGGCTGACCCTGGTTTCCTTTTGACCTTGGACATGGGGCTTGCTGATGAGTCTCAAGGCTAATGTAGGGGATGTCCATTTCTGCTCCTTGACAAGAGCTCTTTGGGGTATTTAAAAATACATTACACGATGTGCTGGCTGGAGCATATTCTCACGGATGGTTACACAGAGTCCTGGGTTCACTCCCTGCTCTGCCACTGAGACTGTGTGATTGACGACCTGGGTGTTGGCGACCCTGGACCAAATCTCTTAATGTTCTTTCCTCCTCAGCAGAATGGCAGGGAATGTGGGAGGTCCCAGACACACGGGTCCATTGAGAGGATGGATCATTTCGCCAGGCCTATAAAACTCTTGAGTTCTGCTGAGAAAGGCCCGATTATTATGATCCCTTCGAGAGTTCCCCTTCCTTTGTAACCAAAGTGAAACTGTACTTTATCTCATTAGCTACACATTATATATTGGTCACCTACCAAGAATTTGCAAGATTTCACATATAAATTAGCCTGGGTCTAGGAGCCAAATGAGATGCAAAGTTGGGGAGGTGTGAGGCATTGGTGAGTGAGGTGTCAAGGGGTTTAGGTTCTCAACTTAGCTTAAACCCTTTCCCTGCTGTGTGGCCTTGGAAAAACTTCTGGACCTCTCTCCTGGTTTCCCTGACCCTCATTGAATGGAAATAATGATCCTATCCTTGTTTTCTCTGCCTTGCAGTATGGATGTGAGGCTCACACAAGACACAGACATGAAGATACTTTCCAAATAGCAAAGCCAGGTAGAAGATCAGATGTGACTATTACAGATGGGCTCTAGTTATGGAAAGCTTGTCTCCAAAGTTTGTAACTCATAGACTGAAATTTTGGGACACCAACACTATTCAAAATAATGTCATGTTTAGGAGTTAGATTCACAGGCAAGCTTAGAGAATACCACTTACTCCCAAATTGCAGAAAACTGAAAACCAAAAACAAAACAACAGGATTAAAGGCACTGTTGCATTATACTTAATCACCTTCAATCAAAGTTTCTCAAGAAAAATGTATTCTGGATTCTAAATTCCCCAGAAGACATCTTCCTTCCCAACAGCCTTAAATGAAAGAGGGTCACAAACTTGGGAACCACGAAGGCTGGATTCAAGTCCCACCTTTGATACTCCGTAGTTAATTGACTACAGGCAAATGAATTAACCTCTCTGATCTCCAGTTTACTTATCTGTGAAATGCAACTGATGATGACCACCTCGTGGTTAGTAAATGAAGCTCAGAGTAAGCATTACATCCAGAATGGCTCCCTTCTTATACATGAAGAATTTGCTAACTCTTTTAGTTTCCATAAAGAAGGCAAATTTTTTACAGTTTTATAGCAACCTCTCCTGAAGAGTCTGAGATGTAGGGATAGAGGTCCGCTGCCCCATTGGCTGAGAGCTCCAGACTCAGTCCCCCTCCATGACTGTTCATATGGGTAAGTCATAACTGTCAGGCTTAAAGAAACCATTCATAGCTACCAGAGTCCCCTCCTGATTTAACAGGAGCAAATCAGTGGCAAAAACTTCTCTGGTGCAGTGAAACAACTCTGTATGATACTATAATGGTGGACAAATGGGCTTCCCAGTAGCACTAGCGGTAAAGAACCCACCTGCCAATGCAGGTTAGACATAAGAGACATGTGTTTGATCTCTGGGTTGGGAAGATCCCCTGGAAGAGGGCATAGCAACCCACTCCAGTATTCTCAACTGGAGAATCTCATGAACAGAGGACCCTAGCAGGCTGCAGTCCATAGCATCACACAGAGTTGAACAGGAACGAAGCGAATTAGCACACACACGTATGTCATTACACATTTGTCCAAACTCACAGAATGTACAACACCAAGAATACATCCTAATGTATATTATAGACTTTGGGTGATAATGATGAGTCCATGTAGATAGATCAATGCAATGAATGCACCACTCTGGGGAGTGATGCTGATGACAGGGGAGGTTATACATGCGTAGGGCATGGGTTAGATGGTAAATCTGTACCTTACACTCAGTTTTACTGAAAACGACTCTAAAACTACTCAGAAAAAGTCTTAAAATTTTTTCTAACAGTGCTAGAATGTGGGATTGTGAACTGTTCATTCAATTCTTTCACTAAATCACATTTCATTCTGATTGTAAGTGCCCTATAAATCAGGGTTACCAACTTAAAAGTTAATAGCAAACCTGAAAGTGTATTCCTTTCAATGGTATGCATATTTGGGGCTACCAGTATGACCAGTAGGGATGAGCCTGGCGTGCTGCAGTTCAGAGGGTTGCAAAGATCAGGCACGACTTAGCGACTGAACAACAACACGAGCATTAGAATTTTCTTTTTGTTTGGAAGTCTAGTAAATGTTGAAGGATTTTTTTTTTCCTCCAACAGTACTATAACTTTCAAAGCCTACAGATTAATTTTAAAATGAACACCCATGTACCTCCCACTTAACATTTTCCTATGCTTATTTTATCATATTAGCTATCCATCTATCCCATTCTTATTGCCAACCACCAATCTTATTTTTTGATGCATTTTAAATTAAATTGAAGACATCTGTATACTTTCTCCCTAAATACTTTTGCATGAATATCATTATCTAGAGTGGAACATTTGTTTATTGTTTTTTTTTTTTTATCTCCTGAAGAAAAATTAGATACAATGAAATGCTCAAATCTTACATGAACATTCTCACTAAATAAGTGTTGACAAATGCATATACTTGTACAACCAAGGTCTTGACTGAAATATGAGACATCGCAGTCACCCCAGAAGCCCATTATCATTCATACTCCAGAGGCAGGAACGCTTCCTTTTTCATTTTAATAGTAGGTTTTACCTGTTCTGGAACTTCATATAAATGGGATCATATAATATGTAGTCTTATGTAAGGCTTCTTTCATTCAGCATGTGTTTGAGATTCTCCCTTGATATTGTATGTATCAGTAAGTTGTTCTTTTTTATTGCTGGCCAGTGTTTATTTGTATAAATACACCACTCTGCATATCCATTCTTTCACTGATGGGCACCTAGTTCTAACTTCTGGCTAGAATGAACAAGTCTGCTATGAATATTTTTATCCAAGTCTTTTCCAGATGTGTGTTTTTCTTCTCTTTGGTAATTTGCACCTTGCAGATCTGCTGGGTCACAGGTTAGATGTATGTTCAGTTTTATAAGAAGCTAACAGGCCCTTTTCCATGTCTTTTGGTGCCATTTCCCACTCCTACAAGCAGTAGTAGCTGTACAAGCTTGCTAGCATTTGGCATTGTCAGTCTTTTTAATTTTAGCCATTTGGGTGGGTGTCTAGTGATGTCTTGTGAGAAAACAGATTTTTTAAAAGGCTCAAAATTGTGTGAAAATAAATGAAACATCTTCGAGCCAGAAGTTTTCAAGGAGTTTTATATCTAATTGTATTATTTTTGGATGTGCGGAACTAGAGGGTTAGAGGAAAAAAAAAAATCATGTTCTGTCAATGTTGAAAGCACAAAGATAATAAGTATAGCTGATATAATATGCTTATGTTCTAAGAACACCCTTCTAAGCTCTTTACATGCATAAATTCCCACTAACTAGGAGATGTATTGAGCGATTACTGTGTGCTAAGTACCCAGCACTTTACTAACTTAATCTAACTTAATCTTCTCTACAGCTTTGCCAAATCAGTTTTGGATGCCGTTTTTTTTTCATAGATAAAGAATCTGGCTCGCTTGAGATCAGTAAATGGTGGGTAAGGACTAGAACTCACATCTACCTAACTAAGACCCATGCTGGGGGCGTGGTACTGTCTCACTCTACCTTAGGATAACCCTGAGATGCAGGACATTGTGCTGGACCCTTCTCTCTGCTCAGATTTCCAAGCTTCCTTAAAGTTTCCATCTGAGCAAACAGTTAAGGCAGGGGTACGACTTTTGCTAACTCAGCGCATTACCAGAGAGAGAAAACAAAATTTCTATGACCCAGGAAGTCACTCTCCCTTAAGGCAAGTCATTTCTGGCGGTTTCAATTTCATTCACTTAGCAACTTCTGAGACTCAATCTCCTGTTCCTTCTCTGGAAGTTAAACTCAAAGTGGAATTGAGACAGACATCCCCTGCCAGCGGCTTCAGGCCTTATGCTGACTAATATCTGTTGCAGAGGATAATTAGCAAAGCAACCTGGCACTTAGCACAGCGAGTCTCGCATGCGAGGCAGGAGAGCTCAGCAGTTAGGACCATCTCTCCTAGAGTCAGAGGGACCTGCATTTGATCCCTGACTCTATCACATTCTATCTGTGTAACTCCTGGTAAGTTGTTTTACTTTGCTGAACCTCACTTTCGGCTTTTGTATAATGGGCATAATAATCCTATACATACATCATGGAGCTCTTCTGAGGATTAATCAAGGTAATGATTAAACTATTCATCACAGTTCATGACCTAGTGCTCAAGAAATATTGATGATTATTATGATGACTGTCTAATGTTTTCTGTCTTTATCTGAGATTATTAACAAATGAAAGTGTTACTGCTGGGGTAGAGAGTGGTCTACAGGTGAATGTAGCAGAAGTAAAAGAGAACAATCAATTACCCATCACCAGCAAAATACTGAAGTATATTCATGTTTATAATGATTCCAGGAGGGGGGTTAACATTCCTATTTTACAGATGAGAAAAGCAAGTCATAAAGTGGTTAAGAAACTGTTGTTGTTGTTTTTTAGTTTCTAAGTCATGTCTGACTCTTTTGTGACCGCGTGTACTGTAGCCTGCCAGGTTCCTCTGTCCATGGGATTTCCCAGCCAAGAATAACAGAGTGGGCTTCTATTTCTTTCTCCAGGGGATCTTCCCAATGCAGGAATCGAACCTGCTCTCCTACATTGGTAGGTGGTTTCTTTATCACTGAACAACAGGAGAAGCCCTAAATAACATAACCAAGGGCAATAAGGAGGTCAGAGTCAGGATGGATCATCATCAGAAAAAAAAAAAAAAAGACTTCAAAAGAAAGGGCCCTAGGCAGATGCTATATTGGGCTGTCCACAGCTGCTGGAAATTCTGGAGACTAACTCTCTTTCACTTGGCAGTAGAGAAGGAAACTTGAAATGGATCTTGTTTTGTAGTGGATGGAAAGTAATGTTAAAGAAACATGTATAAATCAAAGGACTGCTTCAATCACTGAAAGATCTGCTTTTAATTTCAGGTCTCATATCTTTCCTGAAGGGTGATCTTGGTCATTGTTTATACAAGGAGGAACACAGCAAGCCTCTCCTGCAGCACTCCAGGCTCCTCTGTCTTCCACTATCTTCCAGCTCAAATTCATGTCCATTGAGTCAGTGATGCTATGTAAACAAGTGACCTTGGGACAGTTAATTAACCATCCTGAACCTTGGTTTTCTTATCTAAAAAGTGGGCACATTTTTTGGAGGATCCCAAAGGCAACTATATAGTGATATCTAAAGCCTTTAGGCACATTATTCCGAAGAAGACAGCAGCCCTTAAATACATAATCAGCCTTGAGAAAGAAAGGCTGCATAGCTGTAACTCACATTGGCTAATTGATTTGTTATCTGTGATCACTGGCTGGAACCTGGGCCTCTGTCACATTTAACTCAGACTGTATTCTGAATGGATCCATTCCCCTGCCTCTCTCAGTCAAGCCACCATCAGTTCTTGACCAGGTCACTCATTGAGAGTCCAGCTAGTCTTCCTGCTTTTCTCTCTGCTTCTTTACCCCACTACGAGGTAGATCATGTCACTTACCTGCTTGGAATCTATTAGTTGTTTCCAGTTGCTTTTACAGTTAAATCCAAACTCTCTGCAAAGGGCCTAAAGCGCCATCATGTTCAGGGGCCCTGCGGACCCCACCAGCCTCATCCAATGCCCTTCCCTCTGCTGCTGACTGCCTTTGCTCCTCATCTTTGCCACACTGCCCTCCTTCTGTTTGTGACTCAGCCATGCTGCCCCTACCTCAGGGCTCTTGCACCGGCTCTTCCCTTCATCCATGATGCACTCCCTGTACGTTTTCACATGGCTGCTGCTGCTGCTGCTGCTAAGTCACTTCAGTAGTGTCCGACTCTGTGTGACCCCACTGACGGCAGTCCACCAGGCTCCCCCGTCCCTGGGATTCTCCAGGCAAGAACACTGGAGTGGGTTGCCATTTCCTTCTCCAATGTGTGAAAGTGAAGTCGCTCAGTCGT
Organism: Moschus berezovskii; assembly: GCF_049115385.1. Lineage (NCBI taxonomy): Eukaryota > Metazoa > Chordata > Mammalia > Artiodactyla > Moschidae > Moschus > Moschus berezovskii. Next base: position 33,008,683 of record NC_142463.1, read on the forward strand.
GTCCGACCCTTAGCGACCCCACAGACTGCAGCCTACCAGGCTCCTCCATCCACGGGATTTTCTAGGCAAGAGTACTGGAGTGGCTTGCCATTGCCTTCTCCATTTCACATGGCTACTCCTTCTCATTTTCAATCTTGGTGCAAATATCTACTTAGAAAGACTCTCCCTGATGAGTGCCCCCAGTTTGCCCTGAACTCCATCACCTTCATTCATTTCTTTGTGGTCACTGTTTGATACTGTTCAAGGTTAGTCATTTTTTCTTTTACTTTCTGATGGCTGTTCTGCCTGATAACAGTACAAATTCCAGGAGAGCAGAGGCCTTACCTTACTATCTCAGTATTCCCAGGCTTAAAAACAGGCCTGGCGCAGAGTTGACATTTGGTCAATATTTATGAAAGGTACGAATAAATATTACTAATTGGGGAACTGTGAGATAATGAGGGCAGCCACATGGAGAAGGAACACAGCAAGCCTCTCCTAGATGCTCTCTCTGATTGCTGGGGGTGGAGGAAATGGGGATGAGAGGAGGGCTTGCCTGAAATCAATTTGATCAGTTACGCCTGCCAAACCAATCCAGCCTGGAGCCTCTTAGCTAGCATCCCACTAGTACCAAAAGACAAATTGCAAACTGCTTCTGAGAGAAGGGGGAAATGATCTAGAGCAGCATGTCCATAACAAGCCATCAGATTCCACAGCAGAGTCTTCGGTGACTCCTGGGAATCCAGATACCAAAGGAGGCAGGTGACGATGATGCAGAGAGGAGGCTGGAGAACAGGAGATGAGAGGTGGTCTAGAGAAATAACAGGACAAGAGCCAGAAATCAGAGGTGTAGTTTTTATATCCCCTGGCCACTCCAAGTGCTCTAAGCAAAACAGCATCTCCACCCTACAATACCAAGAGCTTGAAAGGTTGCTGCTGATCACGTAAAAGTACCCAGGCCAGGTCAGTGGCCTGAAGATTTCAAATCTTCCTTTCCTGCTTCTCGGTGGCCATGCCTTACTGGCTTCTGATGTCACAGAGCAGGCCCTGCCCTTTCCAGTCTGATGCCCTTCCTGAGTGCCCTTCTCTCTTGAGAAAAGTAGGACACCAGGGCCCTTCCTACTGCTGTCAAGCCTCGAGGTCAGTTGGTTCAGTGGCGATGGGACCTGTCCGTGACATTGCCCACGGGCAGGGATGAGCTCCTGTTCAGATGGTCCCAGGGTGAGGGCCAACTGACTGTGGCGTGTCCAGAGAACAATCTGGGCCGCTGGCTGTGATTAAGCAGAATTAATCAGCTCCTCCTGTCACGGACATCCCTTTTCATGGGATCCTCTGGGTTTAGAGTTAGAGCTGATTTAGGCTCCACCCCTTGTTGGCTCTGTAACTCCAGGCATGGCCCAGGATGCTCCTGAATTTCCCCTGATTCTTGCTGTACCTTTGTACACTTGCTTCCCACAGTGGTCGTGAGATGGGAAGTGCTCTTTTATTGAACGTATCACGTTGCTCCTGGATATTCGCTCTCAAATCTGTCTTCTCTGTTGGATTATGAGATTCTTGAGGACAGGAGCAATTTCTCAGGACAATGGGTTGTAGTTAAGTCATGCTCAGTACAGGGATTTAAACTAATGTGAAATACAGCTACAATCAGGGCTGATTTCCAGGCACTAAATACTGGTAGGAATCACACTGGTTCTTACAACATTGAGATATTTTCATACCATCCATTTCACAGTCACTGACACAAGCCCCTACTTGCCCCAAGTGGCCAGGGGGCAGACACTTCCCTCCCTCGGACCTCTTCACATCCAGTGACTAAACGGTTAACACCTGCCTGAGGGGCGGGGAGGGCAGGTCCCAGCTCTGGCTCTTGCTGCTTCCCTTTGCTTCCTCAATGCTGGGCCAAACCAATTGTTATTAAATCTTTCCAGTGCCCCTTAATTACTCATCACTTTTCAGTATTCAAACAGTATTATTCAAATAAATTTCCAATGAGGTGAATGTCTTAGTCTGGCTGCTCCAACAGGATATCTATCATAGACTGGGTTTTACACAATAAATTCTTCTTTCTTTCTTGCAATTCTGGAGGCTGGAAGTCTGAGACCAGGGTACCAGCGTGGCTGGGTTTTTGACCAAGGCCCTCTTGCTGATTTACAGATCACTGGATGGCTGTCTTCTCTTGTATCCTCCCATGACAGATGGAGCTCTGGTCTCTTCATCCTCTTGAGTGTTGCACGCTCAGTCGTGTCTGACTCCTTGCGACCCCATGGACTCTAGCGGACCAGGCTCTTCTATCCATGGGATTCTCCAGGCAAGAATACTGGAATGGGTTGCCATTTCCTTTTCCAGGGAGTATTCCTGACCTAGGGATTGAACCTTTATCTTCTATGTCACTGCATTCGCAGGTGGATTCTTTACTACCGAGTCACCTGGGAAACCCCTTATAAGGACACTAATCCCATTCAAAGGGCTCCACCTTTATAACCGAATTACCTCCCATAGGCCACAGCTCCTAAGGCCAGTACACTCGAGATTTAAGCTTCAATACAGAAATTTGTTGGGCCGCAAGCATTCAGTTCACAGCAGTCAGTGCCCCATAAGAGCTATCTAACAAGCCAGGTGTATATTTAGGAATTTGGCACTATTCAATCAACCATGTTCTGGCTCATTTTCAAAACTTTGAAATGCTGAGCATCCTTTCAAAAAATGTCTCCCTTCTGCCCTACCTGCTCTCCGCTCTTGCCTTCATCTAGCCAACTCTTCTTTGTCCATGGGGGTCTCAGCCTTGAGGTTATTTCTTCCAGGAAACCTTGACACTGCAGGTCAGGAAAGGGCTGAATCTATAGTCTTGTTCCCCCACTGGTCTTGTCTCCCCACCTTTGCAAGCTCTTGGAAGGTGCTGAGTGAACTAGTATGGTTCTCCACAAAGCATCATAATCCTCCATATTGTGGGGATGTGGGATCGAACCTGTGCCTTTTTCAGTGGGAGGTGAAGTGTTAACCACTGGACCACTGGGGAAGTCCCCCCCGCCTTTTTCTTTCTTTTTTTTTCATCATCCCTTTATACGGATGTGGAAAGCGGGGCCACATGAGGCCATGGAACATGCCTGGTGTACATCTGGTAAACACAGGAGACAACTTTTGTGTTAAGGTCTGGTTTGGGGCCAGGCTTGTGCTTCTAATGGCTCTGTCCCATCCACCTGGCACTGTGTCTGGGGAACACATTAGGGCTCCAGTAAGTGCTGGATGAACAAACAGCCTCACAACATACTGTGAGAAACTTCATCCACCGTAAGCAAAGCTAACACAACACCATGAAAGGTTGGACTATTACAATTATTTATACAGAAGACCGATCCCTCCATAGTAATGATGAAAACAAATGTTGAATGCCCACAGAAGGAAGCCAAAGATTCTTGCCATCCTCATATACAGATGAGGAGATGGTAACGCTCAGTAGACATACAGTAAATTGCTGGAGGTCACACACACAGCAAATAAAGGGCTGATTAGGAACAAAATGAAGACTGGCTGACTGCCTAAAAAAATACACTCCTTCCACTGTATCTACAGAGCACCAAACAAGAGCTTGGGATATTGAATCAGGAAATATGAAGACATTGTCCTCATTTTGAGAAATGATGCTGTGATTAAGAATCAAGGAACAATGAGAGTATAATGCAAGAGTAAACCCAATTGCACAGTTAATTATGTGGTAAAATCAACACAAGCAATTATTATTTGAGCTGTTACAGCTGAACCACCTTGAAATAAGCTGGTATGTGTTGGAAGGCAAAAGTTCCCGGAAGTCCCCTTGAAAGAAGCCCCTTTCCATTGGAGGGGTCTGTTCAGAGAAGCACAAATCCTATCTCTGCCCCCACTACCTCTGCCCTCTAAATCAGGAGTCATGATAAATTGACCCTCATCATCTAACATGCTTATATTTATTATGTATATATGAGTAGAGCCTATAGAAATAGAAATAATAGTCATTAACCATCAGGGATATTCACCAGTGGGAAAGCACATAATTTACAGGCAATGGCAGTGAGAATGCTCCCACTTGTCCAGAATGGCCATAAATTGCAGAAGGAGATACACAGATAGCAATTCTTCAGACTTGAGAAAAGCAAGAGCCATTTTATATTATGTAATTATCTAAACCCAGCATTCACCACACTCACACCCGAGATTTATGGTAACAAGAGAGCCATGCATGGGCCCTGGGGCATTTTCTCCTGATTTATTAGGAGACATTCAGAATGAGAGAGAGGGCCAGTGAGAGTTCCGCCAAGAAAAGAAGGCCAATAGGGACCCAGCCTGCTCCTGATTGAGAGATGGGGGTAACACTAGAACTAGCTGGCCCCTCAGGACTCACTCAGCCCACCCATCATGCTACACCACTCCCCACTCGCCAGCAGGTATTTCTTTATGGTATGTGGGCCCCACAGGATGCTGTAAGCACCTTAAGGGCAGAGACTCAGTGGCTCACAGGCTTTGGAGTGATTCTGCCTTGAGTCTAACATCTAACAACTTCAAAAACCTTGGACAAGTTGCTTAGTCTGTTTCCTATAAATGCTAAAATGAATATGATATCCATCTTGCAAGAGTAGTATCTGGGTTCAATCAGATAATGATTATTAAGTGCCTTTCATTCAATAAATTTAGCTCAATCCCTCCCTCATATCCACACCTATAACTCTAACACTTGGTACACTTTCAGACACATGAAACATGCTCAATAAATATCCAGTGAGTGAATACATCAATAGTCATCTGTGATTTTGGAATGTATGCTGTAAAGATGTTTTAAAGATACTACTTATCAGTGGCCTCAGCCCTTGGAACTAGAGAAGAGAAACTTCCATGGAACCTAATCATGGAATCTAGCCTTGGTCAAAGTTCTCCAGTTGACTTGGAAAGTATCTAATAACATATGCTTGTTTAACAACTTTTCCACATGACACACCTGTGAGCTCAACAAGACACTCCAAAAAGCACTATCTCATCTATCTTCCTGTACCTTATCAGCGACCTACTTCCCCAGCTTGTTACATCTCGCTTTACATGTAATCATGAGACCTTACACACAGAGCACGACGACCACAAACACATGGAAACACATACCCCAAAGAGAAGAGGTATGTGTTTGCATGTGTCTGTGGGTTACAAGGTCACCACCATTATCTTTACATGTTCTCCTGGTGAGATAGTGAACCCTGAGAGTTGTGAGGGAAATTCCAGGTCACATACTCCAATATAGAATGTTTTGTAAGTAGTCTTTCAGCATCTTCTTAACTGTGTCAGATCCTCCCAATCAACTTCCTGACATCTGACTACTGGAAAGTAATCGATTATGTGGAGCTTATATCTCCTTCTTGAAGTTTGCATCTGAAGCCCAAATGCTTCCAGGTAGGGCCACAAAAGACGTGATTATGGAGGCATCCTTTAATTGCATTTTCCCAACCCTGAGTACTGTTTGGGTTTTTTGTTTATTTAATTGTTGTTCTGCTGAATCAGAGGCTTGTAGTTTGCTCTCTTAGGAATTCCCGTCTAAAAGTTCTCCTTCAGTGATTCTTAACTTGGAGAACCTAATGATATCTTTCTAGATAAATGCACAGGCCTATATAATATATGTACAATTTTCTGCATTTGGTTTCAAGAGTACAGAATCTCCAAAGCCAACCTATCTAGCCCAGGATAGAAACTCTTATTCTAGACTGCAATTTTCTTAAAGTTTGGGGCCTTACCTTAGTCATCATGATTTTACTTCAAGCACAAGACTGGCATCCAGTAACTGGTCATTCGATAAATGTTAAATAAATGAAATCTGGTCTTAGTGAGCATGACAAGTTGTCAAGGACAGGCTCTACACTCTTTCAAGTCTTCCTAATCCACAAAACAGGTTTGTAAGCTAGAGACTGCTATCCTATTTTACTGGTGAAAAAACTGAGTCCCAGAGATCACAAAGTCAGCAAGTGATAGAGTCAAACTGGGACACAGGTCACCAGAGTTCCACCAAGTCATGCTGTTTCCCAAAGTAGCTGCCACCATGTTCCACATCCCAGTATGTAGATTCTCTGTGTCTTTCTCTTCTCTGAAGCAGGCATTACTCAAAGAAGTCACAAAGTCTTTATCAGATCAGAATTGTATTTCCCCCTGACTGGGGAGTGAGATGCACTCAGAGTGGGACAGATGGTCACACCTGGTGCTATCTCTCTCCTGCCAAGAGCTAAAGTACTAACATTCTGATCTGACAGCAGGTCAGGATTCCCAAACCCCAGACTACTGCTACTCCACAGACTCTAAGACTATGTTGTAACTGATATTTTTTTGCCTCTTCAGATCCACTCTACCGACCTTCTTAATAGGACCCATGACCTCGGAAATTGACAAAACAGCTGCATCCACAGGCTTTTTGCCCTCTGGCTTCCTGTTGGATTTGGACAATGGGAGGCATAGGCGAGAGATGGAGAGGAAAGAAGAGGAAGCCTAACATTTATTCCCTGGCTCTCTCCACAAAGCTTCACTGTAGCTACTATAAGGGGCCATCTCCCCAGAATTACCTTCTCTGGATCCTGATAACTATTTTTCTCCTTAAGTCTTTTAGGTGGACAGTGTAACGCTGAATTACTCTTTGTTGGTTTCTTAAACCTGCCTACCTCTTTATAATAATCCCGTTAATAAATTTCCTCAAAATTTCTCTGGTGGCTCAGATGGCAAAGAATCTGCCTGCAATACAGGACACCTCGGTTCGATCCCTGGGTCTGGAAGATCCCCTGGAGGAGGGCATGGCAACTCATGCCAGTATTCTTGCCTGGAGAATTCCCCCATGGACAGAGGTGCCCGGTAGACTATAGTCCATGGGGTCGCAAAGCACTGGACGTGACTGAGCGGCTAAGCACTCATAAACGCAAGTTTCCCAGTTTGAGTGTGCCATATGTTACTTGCTGAAACCCCATCAGATACCCATGCCTGGCCACCACCCTTATTCCAGCTGAGTAAAAACAATGAACGTTTCCATGCAGAGAAAACAGATGCAGGAGTCCTCTAAAACCTATTAGAGTTGGAAAAGACCCTAGAGTCCATTACTAAGCCTTTTATTCTATTAACAGCAATGGTAGTGGTATCATAACAATATTTACTATTGAGCATCTTTTATGGGTCAAGTGCTATGGGTCTTGGTTTACATAAATTATCTCATTTACATAAATTTCTTCATGTAATTTACATAAAATTTTATGTAAGGGTTTACATAAAATTCCTCAAACTTTGGCAAGGTAGGCACCATAATCCCTGTTTATAAAAGAGGAAACAGAGACAGAAAGACTGATTTGCCCAGGACCTCACAGAGGGTAGACAGTTGAGTGAAACTTTGAGTTCACCTTTAACTGACTCAAGCATATCGTCTCTGTACTATCAGTTCAGTAAGTTCAGTTGTTCAGTCATGTCTGACTCTTTGCGACCCCATGGACTGCAGCATGGCAGGCCTCCATGTCCATCACCAACTCCCGGAGCTTGCTCAAACTCATGTCCACCAAGTCGGTGATACCATTCAATCATCTCATCCCCTTCCCCTCCTGCCCTCAATCTTTCCCAGTATCAGAGTCTTTTCCAGTGAGTCAGTTCTTTGCACTAGGTGGCCAAAATATTGAAGTTTCAGCTTCAGCATCAATCCTTCCAATGAATATTCAGGACTGATTTCCTTTAGGGTTGACTGGTTTGATCTGCTTGCAGTTCCAGGGACTCTCAAGAGTCTTCTCCAACGCCACAATTCAAAAGCATCACTTCTTCAGTGCTCAGCTTTCTTTATGGTCCAGCTGTCACATCCATACATAACTCCTGGAAAAACCATAGCTTTGACTAGATGGACCTTTGTCGGCAAAGTAACGTCTCTACTTTTTAGTACGCTGTCTAGACATTCTACAAAAGATGGCCCAGAGACCCAGAGAGTACATACTTGCCCACGGTCATCCAAGAAAACAGCTATAGAGCCAAGACAAAAAAATAAGTGCTCTGGACAACCCAGCCAATAACCCCTATACCTCACTCAGTATATTTCAGGGTTTCTCAACCTCAAAATGATCGACATTTAGGACTAGATAATTCCTTGTTGCGGGGGGTATCTTTTGCATAGCAGAATGTTTAGCAGCATCCCTGACTGTACCCACTCACGTGTCGAGTATCTCCTCCCTAATCAGTCATGACACCTAAAGATGTTTCTAAACCTCTCCAGATGCCTCATGGAGGGAAAAATCTCTCTCAGGTGAAAGTTCCTGGTATGTAGTTCAATTCCACAATGTTTAACTAACTCACCTTCTATGTGTCAGACAGAGCAGGAAACACAAAGGTGATTCAAACCAGGACCTCAGCATGCCTTCCGTCCAGGGAGGGCAATCTAGAGGTGTGCACAGAACCAACTCCCATGCACACCTTAACACATCACCATCAAAGTGCCCAAGACGACAGCAGAGGGAGGGTGGTACCCATGGAGACAGGAGGGAGTTGGCTTCCCCTTAGCTGGGGGAAGGAGGCTATATGGAGTGGGCAGTCCATTACTTTGCCCTCAAGAATGTGTAAGACTCAGCCAGGCATATAGAGAGCCTGAAAGAAAGGCAATTCAGATTGTGGTGTGTCCCGAGCCAGAGCGCAGACTGCATCCCCAAACTAGAATAAACTGTGGCCTCCTTTGGAGAAGTCCAGCTTCTCCTGCAGAGAGAGTAAGGCCCTCCAGTTTCCTTCTCTCCAGCTTGATCTCCCTTCACTCTGTGCCCTGCATCTTTGGCTCAAGAAACACTATGGTGCCTTCACCTGTGTCCTTGCTTATGCTATCATCTTTGCTTGGACCTTTACTCTGCAAACTCAGCCTCTCACCTGTTTCCCAGGCTTACTGAAATCCTACACCTCCTTAGCGACTGAGCTCAGACATATGGCTAGAAACCCTTGCTTAGGTAGGGGACCCTGCTTAAGGCTCTCATAATTTATGTATATATATAAAACATATATATTAAACCATGTATATTATACTATATACACACATCCACTATATATGTGTGTATATATATATTATATATATGTATATTCCCCCCTTAACTACTTATTCAGTAGTAGCTTATGAATTTATCTTGAGAATTGAGGATGAGAACAGTGACAATCATTTCAGTATTCCAAACACTTCATATAGTACCCAGAACTTCAGAGGGGCTCACTAAAGGCTGATAAATAAAACCTAAATGGATAAAAGAAGCACATAAAGTTTTATTAGCCTAATAAAACATCAACAATATATTTGTTAAATGAAGACAGGTTACATAATTGAATTTACAATCATCAATGCAACAAAAGGAATTTTTTAAAAAGACAGGAAGGAAATAGGTTTGAATGTTAATGTTGGTTTTCTCAGAGTTGTGAGATGGCTGGCGACTTCTATTTGTGCCTTTATAATTTTCTCAACTTTCCGAAAAGTTTATAGTTGCCACATGTAATGTGATCACAGGTATTTTAAATAGTTCCCCTGGCCATTTACCATGTTTACTACTGACATCCATCCTTGGTGTGTCATGAATATCCCAGTCTGACTCTGAAGAAGCCAGCACTGCCCTTATTCTTAACCACTGTGCTTTGAGTCGATTCCAATCCAGGCCACGTGATTCCAGCATATGACCCTGACTAAATCAATCAGTGCAAACCTTAGCCTCAGGGATTAATTCCAGCACTGAGCATGACCCAGCAGGCCAGTAGGAGAGATGAGGTTCAGTTCTGAGTCACTTGCTTGAGCTGATGGAGAAGAAGATGCTTTCTGCTGGCCTGAGTGCCAGAATGATATGACTGCAGTTGCCAGTGAAGCCACACTGTCCAGATTAAGGAAGGTTTTAATCTAGAAGAAGCAGAGCCAAGAGATAGAGCCCTACTTTCTTGTTTGGGTCCCGAGTCAAGCCAAGCCTGAAGCCTATTCTACCTCCTTGAAATCTCTGTTCCCTTCATTGTCTGTTTAAATCTCTTAAGAGATTAATAATGATAATAAAATAAATGACAATGAACTCACCACCAACACTGATGCCTTTACCACTGCACCAACCATGTGCCCCTCCTTATCCAGTTTCCCTGCTTTCCTTTCCAGTAAGAACTGCCATCCTTAATGTTGTGTTGTGTGTGAATGTGTGTGCTCAGTCATGTCTGACTATTTGCAACTCTATTTAATGTTATGTTAATTAGTCCTTTTCTTTAAAAAAAAAAAAAAAATGGCCACATATCCACATGTCCCTAAACAATACATTAGTTAGATTTTGTTGTTTTGGGCTTCATAAAAATGGAATAGAATGCCATATGTAGTCTTCTGAGAATTGCTTTTCTTATCCAATATTAGTTTTCCAAGATTCATCTATATTGTTACACATAGTGGTAGTTCATTTATCTTCAGCACTTTAAGAATTTTCATCTCTATTTATAAAGAATCTTAATAGGAGTTTCAAATTGCCAGCATCCTCCAAGGGAAGGAAAAACAAAAGAAACTAACATTTGAAAACTATTTTCTAAGGTCCTGTGCTAGTCACTGTATGGACACTGTCCCTTAAATCTGCAGAAAAATTCTATGAAGTATATATGACTATCTCCACGTCACAGATTGGAACATAGATTACCATGCTTTCAAGGTTATCAAACTAGTTAACTTCTCAGTCTTCTTCCTAATTCACTGTCAGACAGCTCTTCTTATAACCTTCAAAAAGAAACTTAGGAAAGCTCATATTTCAGTAAGAAAATAAAACGAAAGCATTCTCTTCAGTGCTTAAGAGAGTAGGCTCTGGAGCTAGGCACAGTTCAAATCCTAGTTCTATCATTTTATAGCTGGGTTCAAAACCTAAGTTTCATCATCTTTAAAACAGGGATACTAATAGCATCCACCTCCTGGGAATGGTGTAAGGATGACGTAAGCTATTATAGCAAAGAACATAGAATAATACCTGACACTTAATAAAGCCTTAACACACGTCAGCTGATTCTCCAGTTTTATTTCTGAGACATCACACACTTACATTTTATCTTCTCTCCTCTATGATAATTGCAACTGCTTTCTAACAGGTCTCCCTGATTTCTCCAGGCTCTCCTGATATCGCCAGGAGGGATATTTCTAAAACATAGATGTTGCCACTTTACTCTCCTACTTACAACTCCTTGGGATGATATGTATTAGTTGTTCAGTTGTGTCCAACTCTTTGCAACCCCATGGACTGTATCCCTCCAGGCTCCTCTGTCCATGGCATTCACCAGGCAAGAGTATTAGAGAGGGTTGCCATTCCCTTCTCCAGGGGATCTTCCTGAGCCAGGGATTGAACCTGCGTCTCCTGCATTGCAGGCAGGTTCTTTAGTAGCTGAGCCACCAGGGAAACCCCTCAAAAATTGCTGGAATTCTCTAGTTCAGAACACTGGAGTGGGTAGCCTTTCCCTTCTCCAGGGGATCTCCCCAACCCAGGGATTGAACCCAGGCCTCCCACATTGCAGGCAAACTCTTTAGCAGCTGAGCCACAAAGGAAGCCCAAGAATGTTGGAGTGGGTAGCCTATCCCTTCTCTAGGGGATCTTCGTTACCCAGGGATTGGAAGTGGGTCTCCTGCATTGCAGGCAGGTTCTTCACCATCTGAGCCACCAGGGAAGCCCCTCAAAAATTGCTGGAATTCTCTAGGTCAGAATACTGGAGTGGGTGGCCTTTCCCTTCTCCAGGGGATCTTCCCAACCCAGGGATCGAACCCAGGTCTCTCACATTGTAGGTAAACTCTTTAGCAGCTGAGCCACAAGGGAAGCCCAAGAATATTGGAATGGGTAGCCGGTTCCCTTCTCCAGCGGATCTTCCCAACCCAGGAATCGAACCAGGGTCTCCTGCATTGCAGGTGGAGTCTTTACCAACTGAGCTATCAGGGAAGCCCTAAGTTATTATAGCTATATCAAAACTCTTTGGCTTAAATCAAATAAGGTCCTTAAATTGGAATGATCATTTGATACTGCAAAATTCTCTATCTGCTTCTGGTTCCTGAAGGACATGATGTGTTTCCTGCCTTCTTTGCATACTCTGTTCCCTCTGCCTGGAATGTTCTTTCCAGAAAGCTGCATCTTATTACATCCTAGGTTTCAAAATTCAGCTTAGACCTTACCTCCCCTCCTCCTTTCAATTTAAGAGGCTCTTTTAAACAAACAGTACCTTGGGTAAATCTCATGGCACTACAATTACTTGCTGCCTTTATTTTGTTGTCCCGCTGTAGACTCTCACCTCCCTGAGGGCAAACCCTGTGTTTCCTCCACTTCTGATCTGCAATTTCTAGTGTATAACCAAGCAACTTGTGGTACTCAAGAATGTTGAATTGAATGCAGATGAAGTCCTCAGCTGTGCTGGGTCAAGGAACTAACAAATGGAGAGGCTGGAAGTATGCTACTCTGATCAGAAATGATTGCAATTCCCTTGTAGACTGGGGAGCTGGCATGTTAGCACGTAATTTATTAGGCCCTGGCACAAGCTCATTTTTATAGGCAGAACATCTATTTTAATGGTTACATATGTAGCCACAGTTTTCAGTCTGCTCCTTTCCCTCAAGAAAAAGTCACTGAAGGACTCAAGAAAGGATGGAAACAGGGGAGAAGTAAGTCCTCTGAAACAGAGAAGGGCTTCCCAGGTGGTTCAGTGGTAAAGAAAGTGTCTGGCAAGCAGGAGACGCAAGTTCAATCCCTGATAATAAAATCTCTTCTTCCCTGGAGAAGGAGATGGCAACCCATTCAGGTATTCTTGCCTGTGAAATCCCACGGACAGAGTAGCCTGGTGGGCTACAGTACATGGGCTTGCAAAAGTGTTGGCTATAACTTCAACTAAACAACAAAAAGCAACAAGAGCAAGGAAGTGGCCTGATTATGAGGCAACATACACTCGCCTAGAAAGTTAAAGGAGCACAATGGATAAGTTAGCTAGACTATTTTGCCTTGTGTATCATATTTAAGTTATCAGTCTGACCAGTGTATCAACTCTGAGTTACCCAGCTGTTTCAGTTCTGGGAAGCTCCCCTATTGCAAAGCTCTTTATAGAAAGTTGAAATGTGATGAAAAGAGCAATAAAGCTTGGAGCCAGAGGTCTTATATTTGAATTCTAAATCTGGCACTTTGTAGCTGAAGAATTTGAGAAAGAAACTTCATAGTGTGTTAGTTTCCTTGTCTGCCAATTGACAACTGTACCTAATGCAAAGAGCAATTGTGATGATTGAATGAAATGATGCTCGTAACACTGCAGATTACCTGGTACTTGGTAGGTGGTGCCTAGTAAATGTTAGCTTGTGGTATCATTCCTCACCTTTGCTGAACTGGAGATAATGGCAAAGGTAGTGGTGGTGGTGGGTTTGCATTTGAATCAACACTTCATGTATTCCTTGGGTAGAAGCACAATATTATCTTGATCTTCTAAGAATGCTGAAGACAATCTTGAAGAATGGGCTTCTTGGGTAAGCTTTAAGAGAGGGGAGATTTAAAATGATATTTGGAAGATGGTGAGCTTTGGTTTCATAGAGGGCAAAAAGAGGACCTTCTGGCTAGAAAATATGTCTTGAATGTGTTATCAGGCTCCTAACATCTATTCATTCTGACTTCCCATAACTAATATACTTCTTCCTTTATTTAACTGGACCTGTGGCTTCCAGCTAGAAACTGTTTCCTGCCTTCCCTCTGACTAGATATGACCACATGAGTAAGTTATGAATGATGGGACATGATAAGAAGTTGCTATGGAGCACTTCCTAAAATGAATGTGCTTGTACTGCAAGTCTTCTTCTGCCTTTGTGAGAAGTGGCATGAGGGTATAGTAGAGGAGAGTCATTCTTTGAACATTTTTGCAAACAATAAGGGATGGTAAAGCAATAGGCCAGAAGGAACGGAGTTCCTGGTGACCCTGTGGAACACAGCACCCTTCCCATTTGGACAGGCCAACAGCTCCAATGCTACACGTGAGAGCAGCACACCTTTCTTTCTGTTAAGTCACCACCAGGAGATCTCATTCCTTCTCCACTCAGACCAGTTTCCTCTGTCCCCACACATTCAGGCTCATCTGTACCTTCAAAGAGAAAGGAAGGGAGGAAGGCTAGGAATTTTGAATTGAGGGTAAAATAAAACCTCCCCACCCACATGCCACCAAAAAAGAATGGAATCAAATTAAAGGAATAATCCAGGAAAAAGAGCCAAGCAGACACATTCCTCTCATTCCAATTCAACTCAGCATCAGCTCAATTCATAGAGTAGGAGGGGGGCTCAGAGGACAGAGTCCAATGCGTCCTCACCAAGGGGCAGTCCGCTTCTATTAATGGACCATCTGCACAGATGGGAAATCAGGATGAAGAGAGGCAGCCAGTCCATTCTGAAGAGCCCTCTGCAAGCTCTGATCTGCACTGACCATCATCACCCTGCTGTCCTAGCTCTCTACTTCCTAGAGCCACACAGAGGGAGAAGAATCTTTGCCTAATCCATGCTTCCATGTGTGAAGGTAGTTCCCATTGAAACCTAGCAGGACCCTGTGGGGCTGCTGGGCACAAAGTCTTTCTGTGTCCCCCTTTTCTTGCTTTTAGGAAATAAGCTTCATTCAGCCTGCAAGATCTTTCCTGAGTTCCAAACGGCAAGTTCGTGCACAAGCATGCTCAGTCACTAAGTTGTGCCCAACTCTTTGCAACCCCATGGCCCATAGCCTACCAGGCTCCTCTGTCCATGGGATTTTCCAAGCAAGAACACTGGAGTGGGATGCCATTTCCTCCTCCAGGGGATCTTCCGGACCCAGGGATCCAACCTCTGTCTCCTGAGTCTCCTGCATTAGCAATGCAGATTCTTTACCACTAAGCTACCCGGGAAGCCAAGGACGAGTTCAAACAGTTGCTATTCAGGGAAGGGAAGGGATGTACATACAAAAGATGAGCAGTCAAGAAATGGTAGTGTAGCCTTGCAGCCTTGGGGCAGGGTCCTGATTCCCCCCTCAAGTGATACACATAACAATATCTTTTAGCTGTTTTGCAGATACTGAAATCCCCAGTTGGTGGGAGAAGTTAACTGTTTGCTTCCCACAAGCACAGAGACCCCAGACTAGCTGGAATCGGAAGGTTTTAAATGCTAACTCCCAATTACCTCACCACCAATCAATCAGAAGAATGGTCACAAGCTGATCACGCCCTCCTTGTTGAACAATTACTATAAAACTCCTCACTACCCCCTCCAGGTTGAGACACATGGTTTTGAAGTTGTTAGCTAAAGGAAATAAGTCCTAAATATTCATTAGAAGGACTGATGCTGAAGCTGAAGTTCCAATACTTTGGCCAACTGATGCGAAAAACTAACTCATTGGAAAAGACCCTGATGCTGGGGAAGATTGAAGGCAGGAGGAGAAGGGGACTACGGAGGATGAGATGGTTGGATGGCATCACCAACTTGATGGACATGAGTTTGTGCAAGCTCCAGGAGTTAGTGATGGACAGGGACACCTGGCATGCTGCAATCCCTGGGGTCACAAAGAGTCGGACACCACTGAGTAACTGAACTGAACTGAACTAAGCTTGCTGTGGCCCTCTTCCCTAGAAAAGCAATAAAGCTATTCTTTTCTACTTCCCCCCAAACTCGCGAGAGTCAATTCAGTACCAGTAAACAGAGGATGGGTTTTGGCTACACCACTTAATGGATATGGACCACTCTTTCATCCACTACTCCTAATTACATACTCCTATTTTTGTCTGTGCAGACAGAATTCCCATCAAGCCTGTGTAGCCGTGGGCAAACTACTTTTCCTTTTTAGGCCCCGTTTCTCTCTCTGAAAAATGAAGAAATCTGACTTTTCTAATTATAGGTCCTCAAATCAAACACTCTAGGAAACATCAACGTACACATTGGCAGGCAGTAGACAGTTGGGAATGGTGATGACTGTGGGGAGCTGGCAGGTACATCCTTACCTTAAGGATGCCAGTTTGAAGATATGATCTTGTTTGCCTATTGTTGCCTTGGTTTTGTCTTTAAAACTGTGTCAGACGTGCGAAACACATCTGAGGCTAGATATAGACAAGTCTGTAACTTCAGGTCTGAATGAGCCTCACAGCCTGTATAAACCCTAAACTCCCATGGCTCTTTTAAAACTGCCCCATTTTAAAGAATGAACTTCTTTTGGGCCAAAGGGATCAGAGGTACCCCATGCTGGATGTCCTCCATATGCCCCTCCAGGTTCCCTTGCCATCTCTTTCCACCTTACCCTGGGGATCTGTTAAAGACTGTGTACCTTGACTTCTGACTTCTAGTTGGGACTGGCCAAGGAGGTGCATGGCAGGGAATGGGCAGGCGGAAGGAGAGGAAGGTGGTTGTATTCCCTGCTCCTTTCCAACTTGTCCATCAGGTATAGCTGAGTCCCTGGGTGGAGGGCCCTTCCTTCCCTAAGCTACCTGTCTCAGTGGGTTCTGGTTCCCCTGCCTCATCCTTTCCCTTTCAGGCCAAGAACAGAAATGCCTTCCCACTGGTGAAAGCCTTTGGATACTTTACCATCCTTTTTGGTTTTTCTTCATCCTTCCCACACCTCTGTAAGTAGAGCCTTCTGTAAAACCTCCTAAGATCCCCCTTCTGAGTGTACCATGCCTCTCACTATCAACCCTCTTCCTGATGTGCTCCTAATGGGAGGAGAGGGGTCTGTTCTAAAAAGTCCAGATGCTTTGGTCTCCAAAACCTACTTACTGGGATATCATGTTAATTACATGCTTGTAATGGTCATCTCGGAGAAGGCAATGGCAAGCCACTCCAGTACTCTTGCCTGGAAAATCCCATGGATGGAGGAGCCTGGTGGGCTGCAGTCCATGGGGTCGCTAAGGGTCGGATGCGACTGAGCGACTTCACTTTCGCTTTTCACTTTCACGCACTGGAGAAGGAAATGGCAACCCACTCCAGTGTTCTTGCCTGGAGAATCCCAGGGACGGGGGAGCCTGGTGGGCTTCCGTCTATGGGGTCACACAGAGTCGGACACGACTGAAGTGACTTAGCAGCAGTAGCAGCAGCAATGGTCATCTATTTTTTGTCCTTTTAACACCCTGCCTTCCAGGCATAATTGAACAACAGCTGCTTCCTTGATCCAAAATATGTTGAAGGACCAATCACAGTGCCCCTTTGCCCTGGTCATCGATGGACATGTGACCCAAGGCAGCAGTTCTCTTAGGGTTTTTCAGAAATGGAAATGAGGACGAGCGTCTTCTCCTTTCGGATGGTGATGCTAGGAAGTGTCAGCATCCACGGGGAGCTGCCATGACTGAGTTTCAGCCTCAAGGAGAAAGTTGGGCTGCAATAGGAACCTGATGAAGTTGAACCATAGGAAGAAGTAGAAGGTTCATAAGGAGCAAGGTTGGTTCGTGTTTGAAGACCAGGCTCCCCTCATCCTTAAAGTCAAGCCCACACCAATCTTCCTGCAATTTGCCTTTGGTTGGTTTTTTTGTTTCAATTTCTTTGAGTATAGTTTCTCTCCCAATGAATGCATTCCTAATGAAGATGGAATTCAGGATTGATCTGACTCCAACTGACCAGGTATGGGACCTCTTAAAAAAGAGTTCAGTTCTACATGGTGAAATATCTGCTGGATCCTCACTTTTGTGTAATGTTTTGGAGTTTATGAAATGCTTTCACATCTATTCTCTCATTTTATCCTCACAACAATCCTGGGTGATGAATAGGGCAGAGAGCATTAACTCCCTGTAACCTACATGAGTCCAAGGGTTCAGAGAGGTCAAGGTCCCAAAGGTAAAGCCGCTTTCAGCTCTGGTCTCTGACTTGGTGGGACTATCCCAAGCCTTCCCTTAGAGAGGCAATGTCACTGTGTTCAGACAATTTGTTCTCAGGTGGACCTTGCTTATATCCACACATTATTTTTCCACTCTCTTCTTCAGGTTTGAAACAATTTTATGCTCTTGACCTTTAGGCTGTACAATCTGGTCTACAAAACCTCCAGCCTGAACTCAGCACTTGGTGTTCTGCATTTGAGCCTCTGTGATGTGCTGTTGATCTTGAGGCTTGTAACTGGTTTTCTCCCTCCCGATTTCAACTCTCTTGCTTCAGCTCATCCATCTCCCTCTTTAAACCACTCTTCTGAGCAGGCCTAATGGGTACTGCTTGGTGTGAACTAGTGCTTCAGCCCCAGAAGGTCATGGAATCGAGGATCCCACTTAACCTTCGGCCAGTGTCCTTTCCACAATGACTCCACTGAGCACAAATCAAGGCTGTAACTAAGAACAGAGAAAGACCCTGTGTTCAGAAATTGGTGCACTTAGATTTTCCCTAATAAGGATGCCTTTTTGTACATGTGCCCTGCAATCAAATAGTCTGAGGGTGGAATGGATTTTCTCATCTCACTTTCAGTCACGATGTAGAATCTCATACAGAAAACTGTAGAAGTTGGAACAATACAGCGTGCTCTTTACAAATGAGACAAAGGACTGAAATAGAGGATACAGCCCAAATTAGCACCAGCGCAACTCCCACTGATGAGGAAATTATCTGACTGCAAATTACACGCTGTGCTACTCCACCAGCTCCACTGAAGTTTAAGGTATTACATTAATCAAAATGAAACAGAAAAAAAAAAAAAAGCTAGGAAAACAAAGGCATCAAGGTGAAGAAGAAGGAATATAAATTAATATTTTCAAAGTGCCTACTATGCAGCAGTCTATATCACTCATATAGATTCCATTTAAAACAGTTCAAGATCAGATGGAAAAGGAAACATCAAGAAGTTATGGCACTTGTGTGCATGTGTACTAAGTCACTTTAGTCGTGCCTGACTCATGACGCTGTGAACTGTAGCTCACCAGGCTCCTCTGTCCATGCAGCACTTGCTGCTGCTTCTGTTAATTCGCTTCAGTCATGTCCGACTCTGTGCGACCCCATAGATGGCAGCCCACCAGGCTCCCCCGTCCCTGGGATTCTCCAGGCAAGAACACTGGAATGGGTTGCCATTTCCTTCTCCAATGCATGAAAGTGAAAAGTAAAAATGAAATCGCTCAGTCATGTCCAACTCTTTGCGACCCCATGGACTGCAGCCTACCAGGCTCCTCCGTCCATGGTATTTTCTAGGCAAGAGTACTGGATTGGGGTGCCATTGCCTTCTCCCCATGCAGCACTTGGACACAGTTTAATCCAAGATTACAAGATAGATCACTTTGGCCACATAACTCTAACTCCCAAAGGTGAGATTGACTTTTCTGTTATTCAGCTGAGTAGTGTGGCTCAGAAAAAGAATCTGTGTGTTAAAGGAAGGGCATGTATCAGATCTGATTACCATAGACAAAATGTGTTAAGTTAGGGAAACGTTTACAGATCAGCAGGTATCTCTGTCAGGGTCCCAGAAAGAAACTGGTGGCACATTCATATCAGAATAGCTCAGTGAGGAACTAATTATAAAGGTGTAGGCAAGGAAAGAGAACCTAAGGAGTAGGGAGGAAACCCAGAGGTTAACATCCCCAGGCTATAGAAGGGAAGAGGTGGGAGAGAGCCATTCAGTTCAGTTCAGTTCAGTCGCTCAGTCATGTCCGACTCTTTGTGACCCAAGAATCACAGCACGCCAGGCCTCCCTGTCCATCACCAACTCCTGGAGTTCACTCAAACTCATGTCCATCGAGTCGGTGATGCCATCCAGCCATCTCATTCTCTGTTATCCCCGTCTCCTCCCACCCCCAGTGCCTCCCAGCATCAGACTCTTTTCCAGCGAGTCAACTCTTCGCATGAGGTGGCCAAAGTATTGGAGTTTCAGCTTTAGCATCAGTCCTTCCAGTGAACACCCAGGACTGATCTCCCCTAGAATGGACTGGTTGGATCTCCTTGCAGTCCAAGGGACTCTCAAGAGTCTTCTCCAGCACCACAGTTCAAAAGCATCAGTTCTTCGGCGATCAGCTTTCTTCACAGTCCAACTCTCACATCCATACATGACCATGGGAAAAACCATAGCCTTGACTAGACGGACCTTGGTTGGCAAAGTAATGTCTCTGCTTTTTAATATGCTATCTAGGTTGGTCATAACTTTCCTTCCAAGGAGTAAGCGTCTTTTAATTTCCTGGCTGCAATCAGCATCTGCAGTGATTTTGGAGCCTCCCAAAATAAAGTCTGACACTGTTTCCACTGTTTCCCCATCTATTTCCCATGAAGTGATGGGACCAGATGCCATTATCTTCGTCTTCTGAATGTTGAGCTTCAAGCCAAACTTTTCACTCTTCTCTTTCACTTTCATCAAGAGGCCTCTGTGTTCCTCTTCACTTTCTGCCATAAGGGTGGTGTCATCTGCATATCTGAGGTTATTGATATTTCTCCCACCAATCTTGATTCCAGCTTGTGCTTCCTCCAGCCTAGCATTCCTCATGATGTACTCTGTATATAATTAAATAAGCAGGGTGACAATATACAACCTTGACGTACTCCTTTTCCTATTTGGAACCAGTCTGTTGTTCCATGTCCAGTTCTAACTGTTGCTTCCTGACCTGCATACAGGTTTCTCAAGAGGCAGGTCAGGTGGTCTGGGATTCCCATCTCTTTCAGAATGTTCCACAGTTTATTGTGATCGACACAGTCAAAGGCTTTGGTATAGTCAATGAAGCAGAAATTGATGTTTTTCTGGAACTATCTTGCTTTCTCCATGATCCAGAGGATGTTGGCAATTCGATCTCTGGTGCCTCTGCCTTTTCTAAAACCTGCTTGAACATCTGGAAGTTCACGGTTCACATATTGCTGAAGCCTGGCTTGGAGAATTTTGAGCATGACTTTACTAGCGTGTGAGATGAGTGCAATTGTGCGGTAGTTTGAGCATTCTTTGGCATTGCCTTTCTTTGGGATTGGAATGAAGACTGACCTCTTCCAGTCCTGTGGCCACTGCTGAGTTTTCCAAATTTGCTGGCATATTGAGTGCAGCACTTTCACAGCATCATCTTTCAGGATTTGAAATAGCTCAATTGGAATTCCATCACCTCCACTAGCTTTGTTCATAGTGATGCTCTCTAAGTCCCACTTGATTTCACATTCCAAGATGTCTGGTTCCAGGTGAGTGATCACGCCATCGTGATTATCTTCGTCGTGAAGATCTTTTTTGTATAGTTCTTCTGTGTATTCTTTCCACCTCTTCTTAATATCTTCTGCTTCTGTTAGGTCCACACCATTTCTGTCCTTTATCGAGAGAGCCATTATCCGAACCTAAATGAAAGGGTGTTCTGTAGAGCAGCCTCCCAGGATGGATTAGTGACATCTGGGACACAGCCTACCCAAGGTGACCTCACAGGGAGGGAACCAGAAAAAAATACTGACACGGATTCTCTTCTCTCCCTACTTCATCCAGAAACCTTAGAGCACTGGAGCCCACTGATGTGCTTCATGTCGGTCAGTCTCCTGGGGTTAAGGGACAGAGTAGAGAAGGATTGAGAGGCAATTTACTTAAGACAGGACATCTAGCATACCAAGAAACAGACAAGGTAAGGAGGAGACTGCACCTGACGTACCTTCTCGAAAACTTTATGAGGTTAGCTTCGCTCAGATGAAGTGTAAGAGGCTTAAAGGATACTGTGCCACTTTAAGTTGGCTATTCCTCCTGTTAGCAATATGATGTTTCTAAAAATCACATGCAAATGAAGTGGATATTTTAATGAGGTGTGGAGTTACATGAGATCTAGTTAAACCCTGTCTTGGGAGAGAGCCTGGGCAGATTTGGGGAAGCATTGGCACAACAATGTGGAGAAGAGCTTGGTTATTCACAGGATTAAACTGAGACTTCACCCTCAGAAGGGCTTCCTTGGTGGCTCAGTGGTTAAAAAAAACAAAAAACTCGCCTGCCAATGCAGGAGACATAAGAGACATGGGTTTGATTCCGTGGGTTGGGAAGATCCCCTGAAGAAGGAAATGGCAACCCACTCCAGTATTCTTGCCTGAGAAATCTCCCACACACAGAGTAGCCTGATGGGCCACAGTCCAGGGGGTCACAAAAGAGTTGGACACAACTTAGCGACTAAACAACAACAAAAACAAAGAACACAGATAGTATTTAAAACCACAGACAGGATGAGGTTGCCAAAAGAGTGAGTCGACAGAGAACAGCAGAATCCTGGAGCACTCCAGAGTTTAGAATCTGGGAAACTGAGCAAGAACCAATAAAGGAAAACCAAGGAGTAGCTGATGAGGGAGAAAGAAATCATCTGCTAACACTACTCCATGGACAGTAACCAGAGATGGAGGAAGCTAGGGAAGTCTGTGGCTTCCAAATATAAATAAGAATTAGGACCTTGGAGTTTTGTACCTGACAGTGTATAAAACCAGACTTCTGAGGAATTGGTTTGAAAACTTGGTCATAATTGTATCTGACTGTTGGAAGGATATTTGAATACAAAGCATTAAATGCTTTGCTGTGCCAATTACTTTGAGTGGTCGGAACTCTTGTTCCAATGTGAGGCGCTTTTTCTGTATTTAACCATCTTAAGTTAATTGTGATGTTCTGGTTAAGTAATTTAAAAGAACATTCATTCATTCATCTATCCAACAAGTATCAGTTAATGACATGCCAGGTACTGATGTAAATGCTGGGGATACAGCAATGAACAAGAGAAATTTCAGGCCCCCCCACCCCTGAGAACTTTCTTTCCAGCAACCCATGCATGGGATAAAAGGAGGAATGGGGCGAAAATCTCGGAATCCCACTTACCAACCTGAGCATGTCACCTTCCTTTCCCACTGTCTCATCCAGAAGAGGGGATTCAGAATATGCATTAGTTTGCTAGAATGACCATAACCAAGGGCCACCGGCTGGGTGGCTTAAACAACAGAAACATATTGTCTTAACAACTCTGGACACTGTGCTGTGCTGTAAAAGTCGCTCAGTCATGTCTGACTCTTTGCGACCCCATGGACTGTAGCCTGCCAGGCTCCTCTGTCCATGGAATTCTCCAGGCCAGAATACTGGAGTGGGTAGTTGTTTCCTTCTCCAGGGGATTTCCCATCCCAGGGATCAAATCCAGGTCTCCTACATTGCAGGCGGATTCTTTATCTGAGCCACCAAGAGAAGAGGGCAACAGAGAATGAGATGGTTGGATGGTTGCCTGAGAAATCCCATGGTCATTCACCCCATTCCTACTTTTACTCCCATGTGAGGGTTGCTAGAAAGAAAGCCCTCAGGGGTTGCGGGTGGGCCTGGAAGTCCAAAGCCAAGGAGTGAGCAGAGTTGGCTCCTCCTGACGGTGACAAGGGGGAGGATTTGTTCCAGGCCTTTCCGCTCCACTTGCAGATGGCTATCTTCTCCTCGTGTTTCCTCCCTTTGTGCCTAGCTGTCTCTGAGACTCTGAGGTCCCGGGGGTGAGGACTCCAACATATATTGTTTTTTGGGAGTGATACAATTCAAGCCACAACAGAATACCTGGCCTTGTGCCAGCTCGAAGGATGGCTCTGGGGCTCTGGGCACACAGCAGAGCGGTTGGCACTCACACTGGATCAACTTGTGCACTCCAGAACAGTCTCTGAGCGCTGATGCTGCCTCTCACAGACCTGGGTTTTATTCCTTAACCTTCCTTAGCAGTTACTTCAATTGAATACGGGGGGCAGGGATGCAGGGATGGAACCTACCTCATAGGATTATTGCAAGATCAAATATAGCAAAATATGGACCTTGCGTATTTACTTCTTGATAAATGGTAGCCACTAATCTGTATTATAAATGCTTGCAAAATAAATTTATGCCCAAAAAGAGATGTGAAGGTCCTTATATCAAAAAGTGCTCCATAAAATTCAATATTCTTATTTCTAAACAGTTTCAAGGTCTATGTGGCATGTTTCATGTCCTCACAGTAACCCACTTTGATGAATACTATTATTCCCATTTTACTGTTGAGAATGTTGAGGCTCGGAGAGGGATGTGAAGTGACAGGCAAGGGATTAGAGTGGCTGCAGTGTCTCAGATATCCTAAGCATGGTGCTCTGTATTCCTTTCCCCTTTTTTTCCTCCTTTGTCATTCTGCAGCTCTTAAGCCCACATACCAAACATGCCATAATATAAACAATTCAGATGAGAAGCTGTCCAAAGGAATTCAGAGCATCTTTGCACTCCTTGCTGAATAACTAAAATCTTCAACACACACAGACTTGGATTGGATTCCTAAATGCTTTCACGCTTTGGAAGCTGGGGAGCTTGACTCTCAGGGACCTTTCTGTTCCTTTTCAAACCCAAAGCAATGGACTTGAAAATCAAAATCCAAAAAGCTAACAAAGACCTTATTAATTGTGGCTCCTTTATAAACAATTTTTTTCCCACTCTTTTCCCCCTCTCTAGGCAACCCTTGCATAAAAATATCCATTCGCCAACTGTTCACCAACTGTTCTTCCTCTTGCTGGCATACCTTGTACCACGTTCTAAGATGCCAGAGCGCATTTTTGCTGCAGCCCTCCATGCTGCCCGGGCTCACTGCCATCAGGTCCTGCTATGGAGAGGCGTGTGGGAAAGGAGGGGTGGAGGGTGTCTTTGGCAGAGAAAGCCTGGGCCATGTGGCAATTAAGGTGAAGGAGGGAAAGTCGGTGCCTGTGTCATGGACTTTGGAGTCAGAAAGAACTGGGTTTGAATCCCAGCTTGCTGTATTCTTGCTGTGTGTTATCGTTCAAATCATGTTACTCTCTGAGCCCAAATTGGTTCTCCTGTAAAAGGCAGATAATAACTGTTTCTAAGAATTGTCATGAAGATCAAATAAACTCATACATGTGACAGCCTTGATATGATGCTTGGCATGCTATACAAACTCAACAAATGTGAGTTTCCTTTATCTCCCTTTAACTACTGAGGCACTCTTGATCCATTAAGAGAAAGAAGCGAATTCACAAAAAGGAAAATTTATGCAAGTGTTAAATATTAAGCAAGAGTAGTGTGAAAGATGGCACAGGACAGAATCTGGTGATGCACTCAGAAAGAGGAAATGGTACTAGATACTAGATTTTACAGGAGATAGAGACTTTTGGAAGACAGATCCTCAGGCTCTACTTAGGGAGTCTGGTTCTAGCCCAGCTCTGTGACTTAACATCTAGGTACTCTGAAGCAATTCATTTCTTCATTCACTCCACAAACATTCACAGGTTTTGACATGGACTTGGGCTAAGCCATGGAAGCACAGATGAGTAGACCCCAGACTTGACCTTCAGAAGTAGCAAAGGAGCAGCTTTTGGCAGAGCTACCTGCGAACAGGTAGTGGCAGGTAAGAGAGACAGAATCACATGGCCTTTAATGGAATAGGCCTAGGGAAGCTGGAAAGACTGGGGACCAATTAAGTAGCTCAGCTACTAACTAACACTGAGGTCTTGCCATGTGCCCTAAATTCTCTGAGCCTTGTTTTCCATATTAGAAAAATTAAAATAAAAATGATTACTTTCTTGGGATGTTGTGATGGTTAAATGACATAATGCTTGAGAAGACAAGATAGCATTGGTCCACAAAAGTCAATGAAGATTAGCTGGCATAATTCAAGGTAAATATATGCATACATATATTTTAATAATAATAACATATGCATGAGCATATAAATGTATGGTGGTGGGTTAATCTCTAAGTCATGTCTGACTCTTGTGACCCCATGGACTGTAGCCCACCAGGCTCCTCTGTCCATGGGATTTCTCAGGCAAGAATACTGGAATGGATTGGCATTTCCTTCTCCAGCAACTCAACCCAGGGATTGAACTTGGGTCTCCTACACTGCAGGTGGATTCTTTACCAACTGAGCCATCAGGGAAGCCCAGTATATAATGTATATTTGTATATAATATCTTTGTAATATATATTATATATTATACAGTTATACCATATACATTACATATTAGATAGATAGATAGGTAAATACAACATCACCAACTCAATAGACATGGATTTGAGCAAACTCCGGGAGGCAGTGAAGGACAGGGGAGCCTGGGGTGCTGCAGTCCATGGTGTTGCAAAAAGTGGGGCAGGACTTACCAACTAAACAACAACAAAAACATATATTATGTGTGTACACATATATATTTTATGTGTATATATGTATAAATATATGTGTTATGTATGTATATAATGCATGTATGTAATGTATACAAACACATATAGATTTTACAAAGTACTGTGGAAAAAACCCTTAACTTCTAAACTTTTCAATTTCCTTTTTTTAAATTTCAGCCTCCTCCCTGTGACATATAAGGCTCCCCATGATCTGACTCACCCACTTACAATACCACCTATGACCAACTGAATCCCCCCACCACTATCATGCTGGATCATAGTAGACCTGAATGTTCCCAAGAGTCACTTCCTGGAACTTTTTCAAATCTCCAAATCATGAGGCAAGGACATCCAAAGTCCATAAAGAACTAGAAGTGAAAGTGAAGTCACTCAGTCATGTCCAACTCTTTGCGATCCCATGGACTATAGCCCCCCAGGCTCCTCTGTCCATGGAATTTTTCAGGCAAGAGTACTGGAGTGGGTTGCCATTTCCTTCTCCAGGGGATCTTCCTGACCCAGGGATCGAACCTGGGTCTCCAGTATTGCAAGCAGACGCTTTACCATCTGAGCCGCCACGGAACTAAGACCCAAATTATTTTCCAAAAAAGGTCAATAAATGGGTAAGATATAGTCTTAGAATGCTGAGATTACAGGCTCAAATTTAAGTCCAGACAATGAACGACTCAATATGTTGTGGCTGTCTTAAAGCCTGGTTCAGCGACTTGGTAGTTAAAACAGTGGATTCAGAAGTCAAATGATCTCAGATTAAGTCCTGGCTATACTCTGCTTGGCTGGATGACCTTGAACAAGTTACTTAACCTCACTAGGTCTAATATGTATCTCACCTTTAAGTGGGACATTCCTAGTACCTATCTTATGGTTTTGTTATGAATATTCAATGGACTGGCACATGGAAGCTGAGTATTATTATACCTTCCTGGCATACAATCATTTCTCAAAAACATTAGTCACTGTTCATGTTATTCCACTTATTTTTCCATGGATCTGGATGTACATTTAATGAGACGTTTTCATTCAGGACAATGTTGTCTAGCTATTTCCTCCAATAACCTTCATCAACTAGGCAACAGGTATGCCCCTTCCTATTACCATCTCAGCACTTGGAGAAGGATTTCTGAAACATTCTTTAGCTAAACTCATTCTCACATGGTTTGTTCAACAGCCACACTTTGCCTTTACTATCTCGCTCATCACCAAAATACTTGTCTTGTCTGCCATCTGCCTCCCAAATTACATCTCCATCAAGTCCAGTGTTTCCTCCCGGACATTATCAGTGGCATTTGGCCTCTCATGTAAGTTGTTGCCTTACAAGAGAAAACACGAATAATACAGTGAAGAATCTCAAAAGTTCACTCTTCCTGACTGTCTCTTAATTCTGCCCTGCACTTTTTCACTTCCATACTTTTATATACCTCTAAAAAAGCTTCATGTTTCAACTTTCTGGCTCACCTTTCCCCATGTGCTCTTTACCTGGCTTATTTCTACCATGTCTTTCAAGATTAACTTCCTATATAACTATATCCATTCATTCAACCACAATATTATTGGAGCAACTCCTATGCGCCAGATACTGTCCTAGGTGCCAGAGATATAAGGCAAGCAAAATAAAAGTGGTCCCTGACTTCATGAGGCTTAGAGTCTAGGATCCACTCATGAACGAAATTATCACACACACACAAGAAACTTTGTGCTTAGTTGCTCAGTCATGTCCAACTCTTTGCAACCCCTTGGAATGTAGCTTTCCAGGCTCCTCTGTTCATGGGGATTCTCCAGGCAAGAATACTGGAGTGGGTAGCCTATTCCTTTTCTAAGGGATCTTCCCGACCCAGGAATCTAAATGGGGTCTCCTGCATTGCATGCGGATTATTTACCAGCTGAGCTACCATGATAAATGACATTAAGGAAATGCCAAGGGTGCCTCAACAGCACATCACAGGATGACCTGGCCCCAGAAGAGGGGTCAGGAAAGGCATCTCAGCTCAAGTGACATCAGGCTGGTTGAGATGTCCTCCTCTGCAATTTGATATTATACTTATCCTATAGCTGTTACCACAGTGATCGTGGTGTAAAGAATCTGCCTGCAACGCAGGAGACCCAGGTTCAACCCCTGGGTCAGGAAGCTCCCCTGGAGAAGGAAATGGCAACTCACCCCAGTATTCTCACCTGGAGAATCCCACGGACAGAGGAGCCTGGTGGCGTACAGTCTATGGGGTTCCAAAGAGTTGGACATGACTGAGCAACTAACGCTTTCATTGTTATTCGATCTACTTGCTTCTCTCTTCTACCAACCTGTGAACTTTTTGAAAGCTGGTGAACATCTTATTCCCAGAGCCTGTTATAAGCCTGGCACTTAGTAGAATCAAGAACTGATTCTGCTGCTGTTGTTGCCAAAAGAAGATAAATCTTTAAGGATGCTTTGAGCAACAACATTTTACTCTCAACCCAGCCCAGAATCAGTCCAGAAAATTCGAGACACCCTGTGACATGCCTATGCTGCTGCCCACTTCCCCTTTCCCCCTTAATCATCCCATGGGAAGAGGTGCTGTAACTCCAAATTAGCTCCAGGGCAGCTCTCATCTGTGCTGCCACCAAACTTGTATCACATTACATTTAATACATGTGTATAATGAATGCCGCACACATTTGGCAGTGCTTCTGTGCACCATGTCATTATAAGCCGTATTGACAGCAAACAAGTCACTATTCTCCCTGCGAACACTACAGGAAAAAAGAACATATAATTTTGTTGTTGTTTGTACGTTTTTTTCCAAGTCACATTGGACACCATTTGCCTTTCATTAGAAACACCACGCTGACAGTAAAATCACATAGCTGCAACACACAAAGAGGAGAAAAACAGGCTGTTTGGGCCCCCTGTGAAGAGGAGGAGCAATGACATGACCCTTCCAGAGGTAAGGGTGACAGAAGAGGGTGTTTTCCTGGGCTTTAGTGACTCAGAGCCCCTAAGAAGAGAGTTGATGCCTTTTTATCCCACAGGGTTCATCAGATACATATTCTTTCTGTATTTAAGTTAGGGATGAGTTTAGAATGCTAAAATAAAGACTTCCTTAGTGGTCCAATGCAGGGGGCCTGGGTTCAATCCCTGGTCAAGGAACTAGATCACGCCTGCCGCAACTAAGACCTGGCACAACCAAATACATTTAAAAAAACACTAGTATGTTAAAATATATTGAACTCCTACTATAGGCATCTGCTATATCTTTAATTTTCATAGAAACCCCAAGGGGTCACTATTATTGACTATTTCAAATACTTGATACCTGAGTCTCCTAAAGTTAAAGTGACTGGCTCAAAGTTATCAAAAGAATAAGAATAGAATTCAAACCTAAGTCTGTCTCATTATGAGAGTAATTAAATGAATGAGTATTTAACCAAATGTCTTGAGTGTGAGACACTGCCCATTTCTAGTATGTTTCTAGTATAGAGTTGATATTGTAGTTGTTTATACACCTGACTTCACCCCTAGGCAAGCTCCTGTATTTATGTATTTAATGTGAACTCAACAGCTTCTCTGTGAGTTTCCTGAGAGCAAGATTGATGTCTTAGTTATTTCTATAGTCCTAGGCTACAGTATAGTGCCTGGGACAAGAGCAGAAATGTGAAATCTACTGGAAACAAAGAGAGCAAGGACGAGAGATGGAGGCAGGAATTGAGTGTCTAGTGGCAGCCAGACATGTAAACAGTGAACTGGGCTAAATAAAGGTACACATTATTTGCTTGGGGAAACATTGACAAATAGGTGGCTAATGGCAACTAGAGGAATAAAAAGAATGTTTTACCAAAGCAAAATCACTTTAGCTATTCATAAAGACTAAGGAGAATTTCAATGTGTGATTAATGGAAGGCACGTTATTGGTAAAGGCAAAGAGACACGGTAGTGAAATCCATGTCATAGGAAGAGTCAGTAAGATGGCAGAAATATAGAATCCATTGACTCTATAATTCAGAGTAGGAAATAAGGCTGGAAAGGCAGTTTGGGGCCAGATCATGGAGAGTCTTGAGGTTCCTTCTATTACCTAAAATTTTCTTTCACATAAACTTTTAAACTTTCCTTCTAGAAAATAAGGCAGAAAGGCAACAGGGTTGGGTGAATTGAATAATTCAATCATGAAGAATGTGGCCTTAGGAGTCAGACAGTTTTGAGTACAAGTTTGAGTAGTCGTGTCACCTTGGGCAATCTAAATCTGTTCTCTAACCCCTTGGCTCCTCACAGGTAAAATCAAGATGATAGTATGTACTTCATAAGTGGTGCGAATATATGAAATACATGTGCAAAGATTCTTAATATTTTCTGGCATAAAATACATTTTGATCGATGTTGTTGATTATTTTTCCCATCATAGTATTCTCAGCCACATGAAATCAGATAACATAAACAAGAGACACTTATAGAGGAAAGAACAAAGCACCCACAATTTGGGAGTCCATTCAGTCTTCGGTCCAACATTTATTGTGAAACACCAGATCATCTCTAGCGGTATTCTGTGAACTGATAATGTACAAAGGAGAAATGGACAGTGTGTCCTCAGGAAGTTCACAGTATCTAGGGGAGGTAGACAGGTGTATGGAAAGCTGTAATACTGTAGACTAAGTATAAATGATAGACAGACTACTAAAAGGGAAGACTGCCACGTGCTGGCAGTGCACAGAGCAAACTTCTTCATCTTTCTGAGACTCTGTCTTCATCTTTAAATGTGGGTGGAGGCGAGTATTAAAATCTGATAGATTCTTATAATAACTTAACGAGCTAATGTAAAATTAAAAAAAAAAAAACCTGGCACCTTGCCTGGCTCACAAACGATCTTCAATAATTGCTTATTCAGTGCACAAACGGATTAGTATTATGATAGAGGTACATGGAAAGCACAGCAGTGCTGTTTGGAGGATGTTCTAAGGTGGGATTGTATTGAAGTGTCAGGGAAAATCTTTGCTGTTTCTCACTGTCGTCTATCTCAAGCGGTTAAGGAGGCCGTGATAAATGAAATAAGGCTGCAGATTTTTTGAAATTTATTCCATTAAGAAGTGAACTCAATTTTCTGACCTCTTGAATCTGTGACAAACTTGCCACTAGAATGGACTTTGACCATTAGAATGTGTGAGAAAGGGCTTTTTGTGAGTTCTGGAGATGAGCTCTCAAGAGGAGGAAAGCTATTTTATCACCACCGTGTAAAGAAGCTGGTGTGGCTCATTGCAGAATAAGAAAACACATGGAGGAGAAATGAGTCAGCCCAGCCAGCAAACAGTACTAACTACTACACACAGGAGTAAAGCCATTTTGAATCTTCAGTTCTGTGACCCTCCAGCTAAATGCAGCTTCATGAATGAGCCAGTGGAAACCAGCAGAAGAACTGCTCACCCAAGCATAAAATCATGATAAGTAATACATTGTTGCCATTTTAGGGCACTGTATACACAAATAAAGTGAATGATCACTGTTTTAAGTCTAGGGCAAGAATGTCAAATGCTTTTAAGGCTCTAGCTTTAGGTCAAGTGACATTAGGAAGCATCACTATGAACAAAGCTAGTGGAGGTGATGGAATTCCAACTGAGCTATTTCAAATCCTAAAAGGTGATGTTATAGCGCTTTACTCAATATGCCAGCAAATTTGGAAAACTCAGCAGTGGCCACAGGACTGGAAAAGGTCAGCTTTCACTCAAATCCCAAAGAAAGGTGATACCAAAGAACGTTCAAACTACTGCACAATTGCACTCATCTCACATGCTAGCAAAGTAATGCTCAAAATTCTCCAAGGTAGGCTTCAACAGTACATGAACCAGAACATTCAGATGTTCAACTTGGATTTAGAAAAGGCAGAGGAACCAGAGATCAAATTGCCAACAACCGTTGGATCATGGAAAAAGCAAGAAAATTCCAGAAGAACATCTACTTCTGCTTCATTGATTACGCTAAAGCCTTTGACTGTGTGGATCACAACAAACTGGAAAATTCTGAAAGAGATGGGACTATCAGAATACCTTACCTGCTTCCTGAGAAATCTGTGTGCAGGTCAAGAAGCAACAGTTATAACCATACATGGAACAAAGGACTGGTTCAAAATTGGGAAAGGAATACATCAAGGCTGCATATTGCCACCTTGCTTATTTAACTTGTATGCAGAGTGCATCATGCGAAAATGCGGGCTGGATGAAGCACAAGCTGGAATCAAGATTGCAGGGAGAAATATCAATAACCCCAGATGTGTAGATGACACCACTCCTATGGTATAAAGCAAAGATGAACTGAAGAGCCCCTTGATGAAAGTGAAAGAGGAGAGTGAAAAAGCTAGCTTAAAACTCATCATTCACAAAACAAAGATCACGGTTTTCTGTCCCATCACTTCATGGCAAATAGATGGGGAAACAATGGAAACAGTGACAGATTTTATTTTCTTGGGCTCAAAAATCAATGCAGGTGGTAATTGCAGCCATGAAATTAAAAGATGTTTGCTCCTTGGTTTTTTCCAGTAGTCATGTATGGATATGAGAGTTGGACTATAAAGAAAGCTGAGTGCCAAAGAATTGATGCTTTTGAATTCTAGTGTTGGAGAAGACTCTTGAGAGTCCCTTGGACTGCAAGGAGATCCAACCAGTCCATCCTAAAGGAGATCAGTCCTGAGTGTTCATTGGAAGGACTGATGTTGAAGCTGAAACTCCAATACTTTGGTCACCTGATGCGAAGAGCTGACTCATTTGAAAAGACCCTGATGCTGGGAAAGATCGAGGGCAGGAGGAGAAGGGAATGACAGATGATGAAATGACTGGATGGCATCACCAACTCGATGGATATAGTTTGAGCAAGCTCCGGAAGTTGGCAATGGACATGGAAGCCTGGTGTGCTGTAGTCCATGAGGTCACAAAGAGTCAGACAACACTGAGTGACTGAACTGAATTGCATAGCAGAAAGCTGCCAGTTGCAGTTCAACCTTGTTTGGGAGTCACAGCACAACTAGGTGTCCTAAGTACTGATTGTGTTGTCCATCTCTGGTTAATAAGCACTGTCCTTTCTTATGAGTCTTGATGGTTAAGAATCTGCCTGCAATGCAGGAGACCTGGGTTCTATCCCTGTGTCAGGAAGATTCCCTGCAGGAGGGCATGGCAAGCCATTCCAGTATTCTTGCCCAGAGAATTCCAAGGACAGAGGAGTCTGGCGAGCTACAGCCCACAGGGTTGCAAAGAGTTGGACATGACTTTGACTTTTACTTCACTCACTTCCTTATAGGTAGCTATTAATACTTGTTCACACTGCTAAATCACATTAAAATGTCTTGCTTTTCAAAGCGACAAAGAATACAGATGACCTAATAATGCTCACCTGTTTAACCCTGAACAGTACCTATACTATTGTCACTATCTACTATATTGACCACTGTGATGAATATGGGAAGATTTTAATCTAGGTATATCTAAATTGGATCATAATCTCAAGCAAATGTGCTTCCTTATTTCCATGAGGCTTCTGAAAGACCTCCTGAAAGCCCTAGTGAGGCAAGGTACAGAGCTGGGAAATACCTGGTTTGGATTTTAAAAGAGCAGTGTGATTAAGAGTGAAGCTTAGGAATTAAACTAGCAAGGTTATCAGATACATCACCTTAGAAAAATTTGGAAATAATAATAATAATAACCACTTCACAGGGTTTTTGTGAGGAGTAAACTGTTAAATACATTCATAATATAAATAAATTAATATATGGAAAGTATTTAGAAGAGGGCTCAATCCATATAGTCAGTTCAGTATAGTCGTTCAGTTGTGTCTGACTCTTTGTGACCCCCATGGACTGCAGCACACTAGGCTTCCCTGTCCATTACCAACTCCTGGAGCTTATGTAAACTCATGTCTATCAAATCAGTAACTTCCATCTTATCATCTCATCCTCTGTCATCCCCTCCACCTTCAATCTTTCCCAGCATCAGGGTCTTTTCCAGTGAGTCAATTCTTCCCATCAGTTAGCCAAGGTACTGCAGCTTCAGCATCAGCATCAGTCCTTCCAATGAATATTGAGGAGTGATTTCCTTTATGATTAACTGGTTTGATCTCCTTGGAGTCCAAGGGACTCTCAAGAGTCTTCTCCACCACCACAGTTCAAAAGCATCAATTCTTTGGCACTCAGCTTTCTTTATGGTCCAACTCTCAAATCCACACATGACTATTGGAAAAACCTATCACTTTGACTAGACAAATCTTTATTGGCAAATAATGTCTCTGCTTTTTAATATGCTATCTAGGTTGGTAATAGCTTTTCTTCCAAGGAGCAAACATCTTTTAATTTCATGGCTGCAGTCACCACCTGCATTAATTTTGGAGCCCAAGAAAATAAAGTCTCTCACTGTTTCCATTGTTTTCCCATCTATTTGCCATGAAGTGATGGAAACAGATGCCATGATCTTCATTTTTTGAATGTTGAGCTTTAAGCCAGCTTTTTCACTCTCCTCTTTCACTTTCATCAAGAGGCTCTTCAGTTCCCCTTAACTTTCTGCCATAAGGGTGGTGTCACCTGCATATATCAGGTTATTGATATTTGTCCTGGCAATTTTGATTCCAGCTTGTGCTTCATCCAGCTCGTCATTATGCATGATGTACTCTGCTGCTGCTGCTGCTAAGTCACTTCAGTCGTGTCCAACTCTGTGCGACCCATAGACGGCAGCCCACAAGGCTCCCCTGTCCCTGGGATTCTCCAGGCAAGAACACTGGAGTGGGTTGCCATTTCCTTCTCCAATGCATGAAAGTGAAAAGTGAAAGTGAAGTCGCTCAGTCGTGTCCAACTCTTCACGACCCTGTGGACTGCAGTCTACCAGGGTCCTCTGCCCATGGGATTTTCCAGGCAAGAGTACTGGAATGGGGTGCCATTGCCTTCTCCGATGTACTCTGCAGATAAGTTAAATAAACAGGGTTACAATATACAGCCTTGATGTACTCCTTTCCCAATTTGGAACCATATAACTGCCAATCCATATAAGTGTTAATCATTTCAATGAAGATGGTGAATGATGGCTGTAATGATGAGAATAGTTTTGAATTTCAGCTCTGATACTTATTAGCTATCTGATCTTAATTTCACAAAGTTTTGGTATTTTCGTATATAAAATGGGGACACATGGTGTGGTGATTAGATGAACAAATGAAAACAAAACACAGTGCAAGTCATATAATAAACACATAATATATATGTTATTTATTCTCTTCTGGATGTCCCTGTTCTCCTGACTTAGAAAATCCTGGAACGTTATCTAAAAGAGTGTGTGTGTGTGTGTGTAACAACAGAAAGTATGAATCAGTTAATGAAATGGTAATGGGTTCATAAAAATCATTCTAGCATCTCCTGTGTCATGTCTGTCAGAGAGAACTCCCTCTCATACCACTACTTGTTGCCTTTGCTGTTAAGAAGCTTTTGAGATAGATTAAAACAATAGCATCAACAGAGGTATAATTTTCTTTCATCCGTCTTTAATTAGCTGTGAACCTTAGGGCTTTCCACGTAGTAACAGAATCAGAGAAGGCAAGAGAAACAGAAAGCTACCACTTGAGTTTTGGGGGTAAAGTAGCATTTACTAGAGACCATTCTGAGAATCTGGATAAAAGATGCTGCAAGTTTTTCCTCTCAAGTCTTTTAAACACAAACCTCTGTCTGTTATCCCATTGCCAATTACAGCCTAGAAAATTGGCATGAAAATATATATTTTAGAATTGTGGTAGAATTTGGATGCATGCATGAGTCAAGAGATCTTTCCTTTGAGGTGTCACACATTTTAAAATCTCCATTAAGTCTCCATCTTTCTGACTCATAATTTTCTTACGTATAAAATGGAGGTTGGATCAGAATATAGCTGCTGCTGCTGGGGCTGCTAAGTCGCTTCGGTCGTGTCCGACTCTGTGTGACCCCATAGACGGCAGCCCACCAGGCTCCCCGGTCCCTGGATGTAGCTGCTGCTACACTTTGTCAAATGCCTATCACATGAAAAGCCTTACAGCACTGTTGTGAAATGGGTATTTTTATACTCAAATTTCACATCAGGAAACTGAGACTTAGAAGGCTCAGTTTCCTCAAGGATGCACAGCTTGGAAACAATGGAACCCGAGCGGTCATGTATCTAATTCTTTCTAAATTCTTCTGCTCCATAATAAGACCTCTCATCTTGAAAACCCCTTTCAGTGTCATAAGTGTTGTGTCGTTTGCACACTGTTGAACCGTTGGCTGCTCAGAGGCAAAGAAATGCCACATACAAGTTCTTAAACCTGTCTCTATCATTCCTGTTGATCTGGAATAATTGAGGAATAAGCTGAATAATCTGATAACCTGATCACTGTACATATTTTACATGAATGTTCACTTTTCAAGAGTTAGAAAAACTACTCTAAGTATTCAGTATTTCTCAACAAGTAGCAATGGAACCCAGAAGTCATGAATTTTTACAGTGTGTTCAAGTCTCTGAATATCCATCAAATATTTCTGTAAGTTGAAAAAAAGGATATCTTGGCAATATATAAATTGGTATTTTTTTCAAATATGTGTGCATAGTTCCATAGATATTAATGTGTGCATGTTTCTTTATCTAATATTTGTATGTACTTAACATATGAATTCATTAAAAATGGCACCATGCTGTTCTAACATCTGAATTCATTAAAAATGGCACCATGCTATTCATTGTGGGTTTCAGTCATCATGTCTTTTCTCATCTAATAAATACCAAATAGTTGCTATGGATCACATCTTTTCTTGATGTTAAAAGGAGTCCTCAGTCTAAGATGGGTTAGAACTGCTTCTTAACATACAAGATTACAAGGTACATAAAAATATGTTGTCTCTTCTAATTTTTTGCAATCAAACCAACAATAATCATGGAGCACTGAGTTGCCTTTCTGCCTGGCTGGATCCTGGAAAAATGGGAATTTACTACCTTTCATGTTAGATCAGGTTTGTGCTTTGTGATTATAGACAATAAATCCTAAGATTGCTAAGAAAGATAGATTCCCAAGTAGAGGGGAGAGACTTTTGTATAAGAAATAGTCAAAAATAATCATGGGCAGACATTATCACAGCCACCTATGTTCCTCTCTTTCAGAGGCTCAGATTAGTCAGTCAGATTACCCATAAAACCATGCAACACACAGAAAATTCCTCCATGATTTTCACTGATTTTTCCAGGGCTCCTTACTGAGATGTCCTGAAGCGACAATCAAATCTAGAAACCAGAGCATGAAAAAAAGATATCCATGCACTTCAGGAACATGGTCTTGCTGGATACTTGTTAACTTTGGAAAGCATTTCAGCTAAAACCAACAGACTACCTAGAAGATACTGGAGCTTCCTCAGTATGAAGAAGAAATACAGCCCTTTCAAATCCAGCGCACATAATCACTGCTATAGACGGAACATTTGTGTCCCTATATGTTGAAGTCTCATTCCCATTGTGATTGGTATTAGGAGGTGGGGCCTTTGGGAAGTGACTAGGTCATGAGGGCAGAGCTCTCAGGCAGAGAGATCCATCAGCCCTTCAGACATGTGAGGACATAGTGCAATGAACCATCTATGAACCAGGAAGTGGCCCTTCGCCAGAATCTGAATCTGCCAGTGCCTTGATCTTGAACTGCTCAGCCTCCAGAACTATGATACATAAATGTTTGTTGTTTAGGCCACCTGGTCTGTGGTAGTCTGTTATAGCAGCTCGAATGGACTAAGACAGTCATTCAGTTTCAAATCAAACCTCCCAGAACCTAACTGCCTAAAGTAAACATTTACAATTCTTTATCCATCAGGAATTTGGATATATTAGATGTCTGGCCCAGTGGTCTTTAGGGAAACTCACTATGCAATTTTCAAATCATCGATGTCCTTGAGGTTTGTCATAGACATCCAGGGCCTTCCAAGAAACCCACAATTTTCTATGAGCAACAAGAAAATCTTCAGTGACTACATATATTGAAAATTAATTCCCCATGGAGGAAAAAAAAGTTATCTGAAAGCCTCCTGGGCTTCAGACCATAGAGTTATTATTCACTGTATGATTTCAGAACATTTCTGCCTCCATGATTCTGTTTGATCTTCATGATGGCAACCCAAAGAAGTGGGTATCATATGATCATCCCTATTTAAAGATGAAAAACAAAACAGAACAGATACTGTGAGAGGTGATTCTGTCTAGATACAAGCAAGTAAAGGCTTAGATCTTCTGGCTTCTTCAATTGTATTTTTTTATACTATTCTTTGGTCTCTGCCTTCAGCAATCTCTGATTTACTCATGGCGTGGATAGAATTTTTCTACTGTTTACCAACTCCTTATCTGTTTCCTTGTATGTTACCTATCTCCACTTACAAGTGTCTTGAACAGAAATTGAACAGATTTCCTCCCTTGCTTTTTTGAAGGTCAGCTGTTTACTGCTATTTGCTCAGATTTGATTTTGATGGCTATCCACTCGCAGTAACAGCTGGTTTGTCCAGAGTTCAGGCAAATTACAAAGAAGACAATATAGTGTGAGGAAAAGAGAACATCTTCCTAGGAGTCAAGAGGCCAAGATTCTAGCCCTGGCAGTTCTAGTTATGATCTGGGTGACACTGGGCAAGGAGTTAAAACTGTTGAGTCTCAATTAACTCATCTTAGGAAATGATGCTATCCATCTCTATCAAAGGGTGGTAGTTAGGGTTGGGGGTCGGGGGTTATGAAGCTGAAATGAAGTCAGAGATATCAAATACTACCAACTGTAGATAGCTGCATTCTGTCAAAGGTGTAAGTCATTTTTATACCTGGGATCACAAATCAAATATCTTCAAGGACCATGTGGGTTATAAAGGGATGGAGCTGGTAGGTTTAGTAAAATTGTGAATGGTGGGACCAGAATCCATAGGAGACTGCTTGTCCCACCAAAGGCATTATGCTTTCATTACACAATAATAATAACCTGCTAGTCAATCCAAACACATCTGCTGCTCAAATTGGATCTGTGGGACAGTAATTTGTGTATGCCATTTCCACTATAATATGCCCTAAGCATCACTTATCACCTGTTAATGCCATGTACATCCAGATAGTAGCATTTTAAAATGTAGGTAGATGACATTGGGATTAATTAATAAAGTATACATATATTTTAGAGTGTAAGAAAATTCATATTAACTTCTTGTTAGTGTATAGTTCTTGATCAACGGACACTAAGCACATATAACTATTCTTATGGTAGCAGGGGATAGCACATTATTTTTTTTTACTTTGAAGGGGGGGCTTCTAAGCTTAGATGTTGGGAAACAAATCCATTTTCCAAGTCAAATTAGATACCCAAAGGTTATAAGTAAGCATAACCAGTTATATAGTCAAAATAGAAGGCTTCCTCTTGGGATAGCCTGAGGATATAACACTAACCTGGATTTGTAGGGAAAGCAAGAAAGATCCATGATGTTTATAAAAACTTTCTTAATAGTAACCATGTGACTGCCAGAGTCTCCTGATGCAGGGACATAGGAAAGAAGAGGTATATACCATACACAGAGGGCCAGGCCTTCACATACAGTCCTAGGCAGCATGTGTACATGTGACCTGTATACACAGACACACCATGGATCTATAATCTGTACTCTTCTCTGAAGACTATACTTTCAGGAATCATTTCTATAGTTTGTACTCTTCTCTGTATGATATGAACCCCAAAGTACACAGGCTCTAATTCCTGGAATCTGTAAATGTTTATTTTATTTGGGAAAAGGGTCTCTGTAGATGTGATTAAGTTAAAGATTTTGAGATAGGAAGATTATTTTGGATTATCTCTGTGGGCCCTAAATGCAATCACATAAATCCCAATAAAATGGAAGAAGAGGGAGACTTCACACACACACACACCCCAACATGATATAAAGACACAGCAGAGGGAAGGTGCTGGCCTTGAAAACTGGAATGATACAGCCACAAGCCAAGGAATGCCAACAACTGCTAGAAGCTGGAAGAGACAAGGAGCACGTTTACCCCTAAGCCTCCAGCAGACTGCAGAACAGCCGACACTCTGATCCCCACCCAGTGAAGCTGATTTCAGACTTATGGCCTTGAAAACTGCTGAGAGAATATATTTTTGTTGTTTTAAAACCTAAAAACTTGTTGCAGTCTGTTACAGCAGATACAGGAAACTAATACAATATACAATATACCTCTCCTCAGTACATATTCTACACATGTACATCAACTCTAAGTGCACAAAGCCCTTATATACAATAAACACATCTCCCTGAAACGGCCCCCTCTTATAAATACCCTAGAAAATTGTGCCACTATTCCACCATTCATCTCATTTAGGTTCAGTTGCTCAGTCATGCCCAACTCTTTGTGACCACATGGACTGCAGCATTCCAGGCTTCCCTGTCCATCACCAAGTCCCCAAGCAAAATCCAGGTGTTATACCCAATCTGTCTTTTCCCCTCAAACCTGCTTAGTCTATGAACAAGTCTTGCAAGATCTACCAGCAAAACACGCCAATCCATTCACTTCTCTCCACCTCCCCTGCAACCATCCACCTCAACTCACTGCTACATGCTTCCCAGATGACTAAATAAGCCTCAAGTCTCTCTGCTGTCTTTCTTATCTCCCTATAGTTTCTGGCAATACCCATCAGTTCAGTTCAGTCACTCAGTCAAGTCCGACTTTTTGCGACCCCATGAATCACAGCATGCCAGGCCTCCCTGTCCATCACCAACTCCCGGAGTTCACTCAAACTCATGTCCATCGAGTCGGTGATGCCAAGCAGCCATCTCATTCTCTGTCGTCCCCGTCTCCTACCACCCCCAATCTCTCCCAGCATCAGAGTCTTCCAGTGAGTCAACTCTTCGCATGAGGTGGCCAAAGTATTGGAGTTTCAGCTTTAGCATCAGTCCTTCCAGTGAACACCCAGGATTGATCTACTTTAGAATGGACTGGTTGGATCTCCTTGCAGTCCAAGGGACTCTCAAGAGTCCTCTCCAGTACTACAATTCAAAAGCATCAATTCTTCGCTGGTCAGCTTTCTTCACGGTCCAACTCTCACATCCATACATGACCACGGGAAAAACCATAGCCTTGACTAGACGGACCTTGGTTGGCAAAGTAATGTCTCTGCTTTTAATATGCTATCTAGGTTGGTCACAATTTTCCATCCAAGGAGTAAGTGTCTTTTAATTTCCTGGCTGCAATCAGCATCTGCAGTGATTTTGGAGCCCCCCAAAATAAAGTCTGACACTGTTTCCACTGTTTCCCCATCTATTTTCCATGAAGTGATGGGACCAGATGCCATGATCCTCATTTTCTGAATGTAGAGCTTCAAGCCAAACTTTTCACTCTCCTCTTTCACTTTCATCAAGAGGCTTTTTAGTTCCTCTTCACTTTCTGCCATAAGGGTGGTGTCACCTGCATATCTGAGGTTATTGATATTTCTCCCAGCAATCTTGATTCCAGCTTGTGCTTCTTCCAGCCCAGCGTTCTTCATGATGTACTCTGCATATAAGTTAAATAAGCAGGGTGACAATATACAACCTTGATGTACTCCTTTTCCTATTTGGAACCAGTCTGTTGTTCCATGTCCAGTTCTAACTGTTGCTTCCTGACCTGCATACAGGTTTCTCAACAGACAGGTCAGGTGTTCTAGTATTCCCATCACTTTCAGAATGTTCCACAGTGTATTGTGATCCACACAGTCAAAGGCTTTGGCATAGTCAATGAAGCAGAAATTTATGTTCTTCTGGAACTCTCTTGCTTTCTCCATGATCCTGCGGATGTTGGCAATTTGATCTCTGGTTCCTCTGCCTTTTCTAAAACCTGCTTGAACATCTGGAAGTTCACGGTTCACATATTGCTGAAGCCTGGCTTGGAGAATTTTGAGCATGACTTTACTAGTGTGTGAGATGAGTGCAATTGTGCAGTAGTTTGAGTATTCTTTGGCATTCCCTTTCTTTGGGATTGGAATGAAGACTGACCTTTTCCAAAGACTGAGTTTTCCAAATTTGCTGGCATATTGAGTGCAGCACTTTCACAGCATCATCTTTCAGGATTTGAAATAGCTCAATTGGAATTCCATCACCTCCACTAGCTTTGTTCGTAGTGATGCTTTCTAATGCCCACTTGACTTCACATTCCAAGTTGTCTGGCTCCAGGTGGGTGATCACGCCATCATGATTATCTTCGTCGTGAAGATCTTTTTTGTACAGTTCTTCTGTGTATTCTTCCACCTCTTAATATCTTCTGCTTCTATTAGGTCCATACCATTTCTGTCCTTTATTGAGCCCATCTTTGCATGAAATGTTCCCTTGATATCTCTAATTTTCTTAAATAGATCTCTTGTTTTTCCTATTCTGTTGTTTTCCTCTATTTCTTTGCATTGATCACTGAGGAAGGCTTTCTTATCTCTCCTTGCTATTCTTTGGAACTCTGCATTCAGATGCTTATATCTTTCCTTTTCTCCTTTGCTTTTTGCTTCTCTTCACAGCTATTTGTAAGGCCTCCTCAGACAGCCATTTTGCTTTGTTGCATTTCTTTTCCATGGGGATGGTCTTGGTCCCTGTCTCCTATACAATGTCATGAACCTCCGTCCAGAGTTCATCAGGCACTCTATCAATCAGATCTAGTCCCTTAAATCTATTTCTCACTTCCACTGTATAATCATAAGGGATTTGATTTAGGTCATATCTGAATGGTCTAGTGGTTTTCCCTACTTTCTTCAATTTAAGTCTGAATTTGGCAATAAGGAGTTCATGATCTGAGCCACAGTCAGCTCCTGGTCTTGTTTTTGCTAACTGTATACAGCTTCTCCATCTTTGGCTGCAAAGAATATAATCAATCTGATTTCGGTGTTGACCATCTGGTGATGTCCATGTGTAGAGTCTTCTCTTGTGTTGTTGGAAGAGGGTGTTTGCTATGACCAGTGCATTCTCTTGGCAAAACTCTATTAGCCTTTGCCCTGCTTCATTTCATGCTCCAAGGCCAAATTTGCCTGTTACTCCAGGTGTTTCTTGACTTCCTACCTTTGCATTCCAGTCCCCTATAATGAAAAGGACATCTTTTTTGGGTGTTAGTTCTAAAAGGTCTTGGAGGTCTTCATAGAACCGTTCAACTTCGGCTTCTTCAGCATTACTGGTTGGGGCATAGACTTGGATTACTGTAATATTGAATGGTTTGCCTTGGAAACGAACAGAGATCATTCTGTCATTTTTGAGATTGCATCCCAGTACTGCATTTTGGACTCTTTGGTTGACCACAATGGCTACGCCATTTCTTCTAAGGGATTCCTGCCCACAGTAGTAGATATAATGGTCATCTGAGTTAAAGTCACCCATTCCAGTCCATTTTAGTTCACTGATTCCTAGAATGTAGACATTCACTCTTGTCATCTCCTGTTTGACCACTTCCAATTTGCCTTGATTCACGGCGGCGCAGGCACGAGAGACGCCGGCTCCGTGCAACCGACCACGTGCAGAAGTGTGGCTGAGAGGAGCTACCCCACGCCCAAGGTCAGGGCGGTGGCCGAGAGGAGCTGTCCCAGGTCCAAGAGGCGGTGGCTGTGCGGGCACAGCAGGGCCGAGAGGAGCTACTCCACGTTCAAGGTCAG
This sequence comes from Moschus berezovskii, assembly GCF_049115385.1. Taxonomy (NCBI): domain Eukaryota; kingdom Metazoa; phylum Chordata; class Mammalia; order Artiodactyla; family Moschidae; genus Moschus; species Moschus berezovskii. The sequence continues at coordinate 33,052,241 of NC_142463.1, forward strand.
TAGGGGCGGCCTTGTGGAGATACCCCTCGTCCAAGGTAAGGTACAGCGGCTGCACTTTGCTGGAGCAGCTGTGAAGAGATTTTCCACGACCAAGGTAAAAGAAACCCAAGTAAGACGGTTGGTATTGCGAGGGGGCATCAGAGGGCAGACACACTGAAATCATAATCACAGAAAACTAGTTGATCTGATCATATGGACCACAGACCTGTCTAACTCAATGAAACTAAGCCATGCCATGTGGGGCCACCCAAGACAGATGGGTCATGGTAGAGAGGTCTGACAGAATGTGGTCCACTGGAGAAGGGAATGGCAAACCACTTCAGTATATTTGCCTTGAGAACCCCATGAACAGTATCAAAAGGCAAAATGATAGGCTACTGAATGAGGAATTCCCCAGGTTGGTAGGTGCCCAGTATGCTGCTGGAGATCAGTGGAGAAATAACTCCAGAAAGAATGAAGGGATGGAGCCAAAGCAGAACCAATACCCAGTTGTGGATGTGACTGGTGATAGAAGCAAGGTCTGATGCTGTAAAGACAATACTCATAGTGGTCTTTAAAATCCTTAATAGGATTATGGAGATCACTGACTCAATGGACATGAATGAGAAAATTCCAGGAGACAGTGAAGGACAGGGAAGCCTGGCATGCCACAGTCCATGGTGTCACAAAGAGTCGGACATGACTTAGCAACTGAAAAACAACGACGACAACACATGGGATTGTCACTTTCCTACTTTAAACCCTTTTTAATATTGTTTCTCAATCATTTCTAACAAATTTTCTAATTATTTCCTATAACATTTTGTACGATCTAAAGGATAGAAGTTATATAGGTTGGGAGGAAGGAATGAAAAAAAGAAGAGTATTTCTGGTATGGGAACAAAATATGCAGGAATATATTGAATATGTGGTTTGTACAGGGACCTGCATGTTACTCACTTTATTTGTTTTTGCAACAAGTAAATGTCACTGCTTATCATGGCTCAACAGCTGTGCTGGTCCCTAAGAATACAGCTGAGAATGAGTTCCCAAACTCACGATACTGAAATCTCTAATGAAATGTATTATTATTAGCTGCTTTCCACTTCCTGAGATGATTAACCAGCCAAACTTAAGAACCACTCATCTACATGAACTCGTGCTGCTAGCTTCCAGAAAGAAAAGAAATAAAGGCACTGAAGAAACAGAAGCCAAGTTAGGCAGTCTTCAAAACTGAACATGTGGACAAGTTGAAGGACTCCAAAGACAATCACCATTACATTCTTATCTACTCTAATAGTCAATAATAGTTCTGAGAACCGTCACGCTGGTAACATCATGGATTCCTTTGCTTCATTTGTGTCACTATTAATTCCTGACCTGGGCAAGTTGGAGCCACTTCTTGGCAAGACCAAGTCAGAGAGCGCCAAGCCCCGCCCAGAGAGAGGTCCTTATAGTCTTGAAATGATATGCTCCAAACCATGGGGTCTGGCTTAGTGAGATACTAGGGACCCAAGGACTTCTCTTGTTTTTCACTCCCCTGGATCATACTCTGGAACTCACAACAAGAAGAAGTAACCCATCTCCTTCTCTTCTCTCAGGTCACAGCATCATAGAAATTGCAGAAAATCAGCAGCTACTGCCAACTAGCCCAGGAATAAAGGGTTCACCTCCCCCTGTCTCCTTCATTTGAGGGGAAATCTTGCCTGAGGCACGAGCAAAGCTTCAAATTGACGTAATTTGAAATTTCAAACTGCCGGATGCAGCTTTGCTTCCGACTGCCATCTGCTTTTCCAACGCGCAATGACACTGGGCCTGTTTTTATTGTGTTTGCTCAACCTAGGCCACCAGTAAAATATTAATAATTTCCCAAGCGCCTGGGCGGTTTGCATGCTTGGGATGATATCCGAACATTCATCACACTCATCAAAGTTATGAGCAAAATAATTTTTCTCCTTAAGTGGGAAGGGGGAGGAGGGAATCTGGATTTTATTACTCGTGCATATCACTAAGTGACACTTTTAGCTTTCTCTGCTTGGGAAAGAGAAAACAAGCATATTGCTCCTGACCTCAACATGAGATACACTTCTTTACAGAAAGATAGTTTTCCATGCAAGCAAGAAAGCAAGCAGTCTGTGGATTTGAGTGAGATTGGATAGAAAGTCAGGTGCCATCCCTGAAGCCTCTTTCCCTCACTCTTCACATGCAACTTGACACTAAGTCCTATTGACTCGGAGTCCATTCCTTTCTCTTCATTCCCACTGCCACTTTTTAGTCCAGGCCCTTTCCAGGGTAGGAAGTCTGAATTACCATGAACTGCCTCTGACCTCTTCAGTTCAGTTCAGTTCAGTTCAGTCGCTCAGTCCTGTCTGACTCCTTGCGACCCCATGAATCACAGCACGCCAGGCCTCCCTGTCCATCACCAACTCCCGGAGTTCACTCAAACTCATGTCCATCGAGTCGGTGATGCCATCCAGCCATCTCATTCTCTGTCGTCCCGTCTCCTCCCGCCCCCAATCCCTCCCAGCATCAGAGTCTTTTCCAGTGAGTCAACTCGTGGCATCTGACCTCTTAACACTCCCTAATCAATTTCCCTTTCCTCTCCCAAACTATCACCAGAGGTGGAGTTTCAACTCTCTGCAGAATTTTATCAGTCACTGCCTTCCTGTGCTCCTCACTGCCCTAAAGATGAGGTCCATATTGTTAAGCATGGTTAACAATGCACATTTTTTCCCTCTATTTCCACACTAGCTTTGGGTTCCCTGTTGGCTCAGATGGTAAAGAATCTGCCTGCCATGTGGGAGGCCTGGATGGGGAAGATCCCCTGGATAAGGGCGTGGCAACCCACTCCAGTATTCTTGCCTGGAAAATTCCACAGACAGAAGAGCCTGACAGGCTACAGTCCTTGGGGTCATAAAAGAGTCAGACAGTACGGAGCGACTGACACTCTACTTTCACACTTTCCACACCAGCATCCTATATGCCAGTCAGTCTTCATTTTGTTTGGGGTTTGCAGAGGAGAGAGAGGACCCCATATGATGCCTGGTCAGCAGAATGGTTCTAGGAATGGGATCCATCATTATTATTGTCATACTCATTATAAAAGATAGAATGTTATCCAGGTCACCCTGGTTGATCTCTGTCTTCATCAAAGGCATCCACAACTTTTGAGGGGACGATAAAACAAATTGATTCTACTGTTTCCTTCCACTTTGGTGCCATGGAAGAATGGCTCCTAGCCTCCACACTGTAAGTAAAAGTCCAGGTTGTAAAGTGGTTAAGAACTCTTGAGCCAGGGCATCTTAGGTGAAAGTCTGGCTCCGTCTCTTACTAGCTCTAGGAATCTGGGTAATCCACTTAAGGGCTTTGTGTTTTCAGCTTGATTCTCTCTAAAGTGGGCATCCTAAAGTAGGATAAGTGTCTACATAGAAACTACAGGTAAGATTGAAAAATTCAGTAAATGTTGAGTGCTGAGGATAATACTAGGCACACAGTAAACACTCAGTAACTGAGTACCAACTCCAGTGCATCTCTCCGAAGGCAGATTTGCACATTCTTAAAGGGACCACAGACTCTCACCATGCAATGCCTTGGCTCAAGCCGTTTTCCCTGGAATTCTCTTCACCCATCATTGTCTATCTGGAGAAAGACTGTGTCTTCTTCAAGGTTCAGCTGAAAGGCTACTTCCTCTAGGATGCCTTGACAGATAGTGAAGCAGAGTGGGATTTAAGGTCTGACTATGTGTGTGTGTTAGTCGATCAGTTGTGTCAAACTCTTTGCAATCCCATGAACTGTAGCCTACCTGGCTCCTCTGTCCATGAAATTCTCTAGGCAAGAATATTGGAGCGGGTTGCCATTTCCTTCTCCAGAGGATCTTCCTAACCCAGGGATCAAACCTGGATCTCCTGCATTGCAGGCAGATTCTTTACTGTCTCAGCCATATTTGGAAGCCCCAAGGGTCTGACTATACTTGGCTTTAACTGCAACACTTTCACTTTCTATCTGCATAATGTTGATAGGTTGATTGACCCACCTGAGTCTCATTTCACTCATCTGAGAACATGTCAGTTCTCCAAAACACTTTCCCTTTCCCCCTCCTGTGTGTAGAAATTGATTAATCCCTCTGTTGGGCCTGCCCTAAAATATATGCACTACTATTATAGCTACAGTCTCTCGATTTTCTGAACTAAAAGTCAGCACTTTCTCCCATCTTGCCTAGATCATTTTGACTTTACCTAATTATTGACTCTCTGTCCAGTCTTGTTCCCTAGTTGCCTTTACCCAGAGATACTCTTAATATATAAATCTGATTTAAGTCACTCCCTCATGAGTGGGAGCAAACGTTGATGGAATCAATTTACCTATAAGTCAAGTTCAAATTTCTTGGACTGATATTCAAGGATCTTGAGGTCTTGCCTAAGCTTGCCATGCCAACCCCTACTCTGGCCACTGCCCTGCTACGAGTATTCATTGCTCCCTTTGTCCCCAGAACAAGCAGTGGACTCTAGGTTGTGGCCCTTCTGTTACCACCTCACCAACCAAACCCCACTACACCATCCAAGGCCCCAGTAAACCATCCCTACATTTCTAAAGCCGCTCAACATTCCACTCTTTAATGACTTTAATTCTGGCATCTCCTCCCTCAAAGAGGATGGAGCAGAGTGTGGGATGGGAGTTAACCTTTCTTGAAAGCCTTGTGTTTGCCAGGCATTGTCTTCATACCTTTTACCAACATTTTCTCACTTAATTTCTGCAGCTGGGCTTCAGGCAGGTATTATGGCCCTGCTTTGCCAGGATTTGGTGATGGAAGCTCAGAGATGGAGAGGGATCTGAAGTTGAAGAGCTTTTAAATTGTGAAGCTGGTTTGCAGTCAAGTCTGTTTGAATCCAAACCCCAGGTCTTTCATTGCGCCCTGAGGCCTCCTGCCCATTCTCTCACTCAGTTAGGTCATTGGTTTTTCTCTGTTAGGAAAGCAGAATGCAGACAGGGAGATAAGTCTTCAAATGCTCAATCTATCTGAGTCAGATTTCACACCTTCTTGATGCTTTTGAACTGTGGTGTTGGAAAAAGACTCTTGAGAGTCCCTTGGACTGCAAGGAGATCCAACCAGTCCATCCTAAAGGAGATCAGTCCTGGGTGTTCATTGGAAGGACAGATGTTGAAGCTGAAACTCCAACACTTTGGCCACCTGATGCAAAGAGCTGGCTCATTTGAAAAGACCCCGATGCTGGGAAAGATTGAGGGCAGGAGGAGAAGGGGACGACAGAGGATGAGATGGTTGGATGGCATCACCGACTCAATGGACATGAGTTTGGGTGAACTCCAGGAGTTGGTGATGGACAGGGAGGCCCGGTGTGCTGCGGTTCATGGGGTCGCAGAGTCAAACACGGTTGAGCGACTGAACTGAACTGAATTACAATTTGTAACTGAGAAGAGCCTGGACCTTTAACATATTAAATGAAAAGAGAAGGCTTGAGGACTTCAAAGACTAGTTTGAGCCCATGCAGAAAGCTTGTGGTAGAGTAACAACCAGAACGCGACCTTCCCAAACACAGGAGCAATCTCTTAAAGCCACTTTGAAAAATTCAGGGGGCGGGGTTGGGGTGCGGAGGAATCTGGCCAAAATATTCTGGGCATTGCATAATGAGAATCCCAGGCAGCCAGTGAGCTCACTGAACGGAGTAGAGGAAGAGAGCACAGCCTGGGCACAGAGCTGCCTTCCAAAGTACAAACATGAATGCCAAACAGCCCTCCAGCTGCCGGGACAGCAAGAGTAACAGAGGTTCCCAGGCAATGAAAGAGCAAGGCAGTGAGGGCACAGTAGAACTTGTCCTACCAAAATAAAGGCCAGCACAGAGGACCCCAGCCCTCATAATTCCAGGTGGAAAGGCTACCACTGTCACTATTCAGCAAGTGGAGGCTTGCTCATGTAAAGACTTAAAAACAGAATGTCTCCTCAGCATCTTCTTCCTGAATTCTCCTTGCAGAAGCCTCCTTATTCTTTCATAATTACCTCAAAGCCATCCCCAGTAAAGTACTAAAGTACATTCAAAGCAATTAGGGAGTCTAGTTATTGCGAACAAAAAACGTGTTTGTGGTGGTTCTCTGGGAAATGGCTTGGTGGACATTTTCCTCGGAATACTGTTATTTATGTAATGAAGAGTAAGGAAAATGCTGCTCTTTCCCAAAGTACAAATACACACACACACACACACACACACACACACACACACACACACACTTACCATGACAAATGGATGCAAGAATGAAATATACTATTGTGGGTTACCAGCCAAAGCCAGGCAGCACCGCTCCAGTAAACACTTATAAATTGTTGCAAACAATATCAAGAAATAGGAGCTCACTCTGGTGAAATAATAGCTGCAGGATTTCAGGGCTCAGGACCAGCGTGAGAAAAGAAAGAAAGAAAAAAAAAAGACAAACCATGAAAACTACTAAATCCATTGCTTCAAATATTCTGCTGGATCTCCAGGGTGGTCTTGTGTTTCTAATTAATATTTCCCACTAATTACGTTCTGGATGGTAGTGTGCTAAATGCAAACTCACTCCTGTTCCAGCACTGAGCTCTGGCAGGGAGAGGAGGAAGGCTCTCAAGGAGGAATGCTGGGCAGCTTCATTGTGATGCAAAAGAATGCAACAATTAAGAATATAATTTTGGAAGATGTCAGCAGCCTAATTACTCATAGGGCTTCCAGCAAATTAAGCAGTAGGTGAATTAGCTCATTTAATGAGATCTTAGAGTTTGGAGGCAAGGTACTTTTACTTTGCATTTGAGAAACACATTTTCCAACTAGATGTTAATAATTTGGGCACCCCCAACATGCTATTAGCTCAACAGGTTTTGTGAAAAGCATGAAGGTCAGTTGCTTAAAAGGGTCCGTAAGTCAGTTAAATTGCATCTCTCTGTTCTTTGTCTACTCTCTCCCCTCCCCATCTCTTTCTTTTCTTCCCCAATGCAGTTGTCCAACTTGGAGAGCATATAGTTCAGGAGAAGGGTTTTGGAAACTCCAGCTTTCAGGACAGAGTTAGAGGAAGCAGAGTAGGAACTGGATTAGAACTCTGCTTTAGTATCTTTGTATCTTTCTAAGTCTTTGTGCATCTGTAATATGAAATAACAACATTCACAGTACAGTTTTTGTGTTTACTATTTGAACGCCTTTACAGGATGGCAGAGGATACAGGATACTTATCTTCATATTCTACTACCCACCATTGTGCCTGAAACACAATATGTGCTTAATAAGTGTACTAAATGGAAATTGGAAATTTCAAAAGACTGGGTGAATGTGGCCAGTGTTCCTCATTTGCTGCATCAGCTCAGAGACTCAAATGCTGCCTGTGACCCAGGGTGCTCAGTGTAGTCAGAGAGGGTGTTAAGCCACAGACCAGAGACTGCATGGGCTGGGGAGGCAGCTGGGGTTCGGGGAATCCCATCCATCTACAAATGTAACACCCATCCATCTATAAATGTAACATACAGATACATGTGGTACCCTAACAATGCTGTAATGTAGGGATTATTATCCCTTCTTTTTATAGATGAGGAAATGGAGGCTCAGAGATTAACCAGCTTGGTCAAACTGACACCAGTTAATCATATGTATTTGTGGGCAGCACCCCTCATGCTTGGCACTGAGACCCATATAGGACGTATCAAGCTGTACTCTGATTGGGGCATAGCTCCCCAAGGAAGCCTGGCCATTGAAAGAGGGGGACAGGAAGGAAATTCCTAGTCTGCCTTCTACCCCACCTTTTCTGCAGTCTCCCTGGCAGAGGACCACATGTTCTCTGATGGGTCATTTTCCTTTCCAGGGTGAAATAGGGTCCACAGAGGTGATACACCCAAATTCTGAAAGTTTCTATTTGTGACTTCATCAGGATGTCATCTTCCAAAGCCATATCCTGAGGTTGAGTCCAAAGCCACATTCTCTCCAAGGCTCTGCAGGGAGCTTAGTAACTCCAAATGCCTATTATTATTATTCATGTTGCATTTAACTACCATTTATTGAATATTTACTCTATGCTAGATACTGGGCTTTACATGCATCAGCTTATTTAATACTCACCAAAAATTTTCATGAGATGGTTACTATTATTATCTCTAACTCATAGATAAGGATACTGAAGATCAGAGTTTAAAGCAATCTATCTAGGCCACTCAGCTTGTAAAAGGTAGAGTTAAGGTCCCACATCAGGTTTTCAACCTGCAGATCCCATGCAGGAACTGTTCAACATCACCTCTGACTCTGGTTATTACACAATATTTTGTTCGTGGAACTAATATCTGTCTTTCTGGAGCTTCCATCTCCTTGCCATGGTTTTCCCTCTGCTGCTGCTGCTGCTAAGTCACTTCAGTCGTGTCCAACTCTGTGTGACCCCATAGACGGAAGCCCACCAGGCTCCCCCGTCCCTGGGATTCTCCAGGCAAGAACACTGGAATGGGTTGCCATTTCCTTCTCCAATGTGTGAAAGTGAAAAGTGAAAGTGAAGTCACTCAGTCGTGTCCGACCCTTAGCGACGCCACGGACTGCAGCCTACCAGGCTTCTCCATCCATGGGATTTTCCAGGCAAGAGTACTGGAGTGGCTTGCCATTGCCTTCTCCGGGTTTTCCCTCTAGACCCATTCAAAACAAGTTGGTATAGAGGATGATCTTCAAATAATGGGAACTCCAGCTCCTTCCAGCAGACAATTCCATCCAGCCACACAGATATATATGGATTTTATTTTCTATAATGGTAACTCACAGTTACATTTGTTTTGGGAGATTTTGGTTTACCTTTTACATGATTCATTTCATTGACCTGATCCCATTCAACTCCACTACAATGTTGAATGGAGTCACAGTCAGATTCAACTTAGCAACTGAACAACAACCTTGGTTCCCAGGTGGTGCTAGTGGTAAATGAAAAAAATAAAAATAAAAAAGAATCCACCTGCAATGCAGAAGATGCAAGAGACACAGGTTTCATCCTTGGATCAGGAAGAAATCCTGGAGTAGGAAATGGTAACCACTCCAGTATTCTTGCCTGGAAAATTCCGTGGGCAGAGGAGCCTGGCCAGCTACAGTCCATGGGACAGCATAGAGTCAGACACTACCGAGTGACTAAACATACAGCACATACATACATTGGTTCCCTAGTTATCGAAATGAGGTTCAGAAAGGAGAAGCCTATTGTTCAAAGACCAGGGCTGAGAACCCCAGGGTTCCAACTGGGTTATATCTAAAGTCAAGGCAGGGACTTCCCTGGCATTCCAGTGGTTAAGAATCTGCATTGCTGGAAGCTGAGAAAGCTGTGATCAAGGAGGAATTTCAGGGTGAATGGACGGCCCCAGCTCTGGAGTTCACTGCTGCTCAACCTGAGGTGGCCGACTTGTCTGCAGGTATGCAGATGCTTCCTGTACCTATTCAGCAGGTCCCCATGATGACTGGAGCGCTCAGCCTGCCGCTGAGGACTGCGGACTGGCCTGCAGCTCCCACTGCTCAGGCCGCTGAATGAGCAGGGGCAACCACCGAGTGGTCTTAAGCTGTGCTTTCACAAACGCTCAGCATGGAGATTCAGTGGACAGAAAATGGAGACTTTCTTTAAAAAAAGAAAAAAAAAAAAAAAAAAAGAATCTGCCTTGCAATGCAGCGGACCTAGGTTTGATCCCTGGTCATGGAACTAACATCCCCACATGCCATGGACCAACTGAGCCGGCATGTCACAGCTGGAGAGCTCACGAGATACAATGAAAGATCCCGTGTGCTGCAAATGAGACCTGACACAACCAAATAAGTAATAATAAAAATAAATAAATAGTAAACAAATAAAGGCAAGGCATGTACTCCGTTCACTGTGCTATGAACCTTTTCTAAATGAATGAATGAATGAAAAAATGAAATGTATATGGCAGAGTGCAATAAGCAACTTCAGAAAGGTCCGGACAAACACGAAGGGCACTCAGTTCAGAAAGAGAGATGCCTTGTCTCTCCCACCAGGTCTTTAGTGAGGCTGCACTAATTACCATTTATATAAGATGCCTGCTGCCTCTGCTGGTGCTGAGAGAGAAGTTTTAATTTGCCAGTGAAAGAGCTGGGGGAGGGAGTGGGGAGTGCTGTGAAGTGTCCTCTCCAAAGCAGATAGATTTCTGTGCAGAGTAACAGTGAGGTTAGTAATGGGCGGTGGGGAGCGGGGGAAACAGACCACAAAGATAACAAGTATACTTGGGATGCGACTGCACGCCTGGAGCATCTGGTGGGTAGCATTTGCTTGTCCTTTCATTCCTGAGATTGCAATTAAGTAGCTAATATGAGAGAAAACTGACAATCTGGCTGTCCCACTGAGCTTGGGACCAGGTGAATACTTACAAGTCCAGTTCCACCCAGAAGAGACTCATCTATGTTAAAAAGGAAGATACCCTGCCTGCGTGCATGCTAAGTCGCTTCAGTCATGTCTGACTCTTTGCGACCCTACAGACTGTAGCCTGCCATGCTCCTCTATCTATGGGATTCTCCAGGCAACAATACTGGAGTGGGTTGCCATTTCCACCTTCAGGGGATCTTCCTGACCCAGGGATCGAACCTATGTCTCTTATGTCTTCTGTGTTGGCAGGTGGGTTCTTTATCACTAGTGCCACCTGGGAAGCCCCAAAGATGCCCTAAAGGGAGTCAACATGTGAGGCGACTGGCCCATTTCAGTGTTGCGGGCAGTGCAGTAAGAAAACCAAAAGCTTGCCCCTATCCAGACTCAGCTTGCCAGGGAAGAAGAGCCCCAAGATTACCCAGGGAGAGGCAGGATGCCACAGCGAAAAACTCAGAGTGTTTGTCATCACACAAGCCTGGGATCCACTTCTGGATCCTCAGTCATTCTGTGGCTGTGTCATCTTGGGCAAGCTGCTTAACATCTCTGAGCTTCATTTCCTTCCAATGAAATGAAGCTCAGGTAGGGGATTCGATTATCACAGACGATTGTGTGTGTGTGCTTAGTCGCTCAGTTGTGTCCAACTCTTGCAACCCCACAGACTGTATGTAACCTGCCAGCCTCCTCTGTCCATGGAATTCTCCAGGCAAGAATACTGGAGTGGGTTGCCATTTCCTTCTCCTCACGGATGACTGCTGCTGCTGCTGCTGAGTCACTTCAGTCGTGTCCGACTCTGTGTGACCCCATAGACGGCAGCCCACCAGGCTCCCCCGTCCCTGGGGGGATGACTATGTATATATAATTCCTGGCACATGGAAGGCATTTAAGAAACCTGAAATCCTTCCTCTTGGGAGACACCCTCTCATACTGAGCTAGGAGAGGTTCCTGTCACTAAGACTCATTTTTCCCTCGAGTTCTTCTTGGCCTCCAGTGAGGTCGAGTCCCCAGAGCCCACAAGTCCTATGAATGTAAATCAAGCACAGCAAAACGCTGGCTGGACTTTTGGAGTCCACAGGTTTCCTGGTGGGATAGAGGGGAACTGAGAGGGATGAGTTGGGGGACTTCAGGCAACCAGCATTTCCAAGACTTCCAATGGCTAAACAGCCAAAGTCCTCACAAAGTTAAATACATACAAATGCTGTTTTAGAATCACCAGAGGTTTCCCAAATTGGCTCTGCTCAGAGCAGCTGAAAGGGTCAGACATGACTGAGCGACTTCACTTTCACTTTTCACTTTCACACATTGGAGAAGGAAATGGCAACCCACTCCAGTGTTCTTGCCTGGAGAATCCCAGGGACGGGGGAGCCTGGTGGGCTTCCGTCTATGGGGTCACACAGAGTCGGACACGACTGAAGTGACTTGGCAGCAGCAGCAGCAGCAGCAGAGTAGCTGAGAAGCAGAAGGGACCTCAACAGCCTCAGTGCTGGGCCCTTCGATCACCATACGTCTTAAGAGCCCGGTTTCCTCTGCTCAAAGATTTTTCAGAGGTCATCTGTCTATAAGGGTAAGACAGAGTCCAGAGTCAGATGAGCCTGGATCCAAATCTTAGCTCCGTTACTTACCAGTAACAGGTGACTTAAATTCTTTATGCCTCAGTTTCCCCCGATATAAAAATGAGCTCACGAGGCTAACACCTGACAGTGGTGTAGACATGAGGATTGGAAAGGTCAATATAAGCCAAGTGCTTAGTGCAGCTCCAGCATGCAGTTATCCTCTTATCCCCTCTTGCCTGGCAGTACCTGCCAACATGCCTCATTCACTGTGTGATAGACAGGAAGCACTTTAACAACCATATAAGATACAAATGACAGAAAGAACAAATGGGCAGGGATGATGAAATCCATTTTTCTTTTGACTCAGATGAGTGGTGTGTCCTGCCCTTGGTTGAACAACTAGTAAAGATGAAATCAGACCTCTGGGCTCAATGCTGACTCCTAGGGTAGCTACCCTTCCCCCACAGCAGTGTACCCTCCCTCATCTCTGACTTTCTTCTTACTCCGTTTCTTTGAATGGCAAGATGTGGATGGAAGCAGTAACGACATATATGAATTTTGAAACAGATCTCCATTTTTAATGTGGGAAGGAAACCATTAGGATGTCAACCTCCAGGCAGCTAAACGAGCATCTGTAGCCCACACATGGGGCACTGGGGACCGGAGGCTCTGAGAAGTGATTGCCACAAGTAAGACTCCACTGGACATTGATTTATTCAGCCTGTTTGCTTGATTTCCACTTTGAGCTTGTTTCATCAGCTATTCCTCTTTGTTGCTGCTTCTCAGGAACATGACCCCAACTCACTGGGATGGAAATGTGCTCACCCATTACCTCATTAAATTCTGGGACTTTGTATTATCATTCACACCCTCCTCTTCTACATTCTTCCCCCGCAAAATTCAAAGTATTGGTGGGAATGAGACAAATGATGTGCCATTTCTCCATAATGTGACAGGACCTTTATCTGTCATTTGCAACTCTGACTGTTAAAATTCAACCAAGCCAGGCTGCAACACACCTCGGGAATGTGAGGATGTGGAAGGAGGAAATCAAGGCCAAGAATGGGGAGCTGGTTGGACGGCAGGGGTATCTTATCAGTTCCCAGGAGCTGGTGCCCAAGGGTGATGGTAAACTGAGACTTCATGTGAGTCCAAAATAACGACCATGCTGATGTGGAGACAGTACTTACTAAATTCTTACTCCATACACACGTATCTTTACAACAACCCTATAAGGTGGACTTAGAGAAGATAAGCACTTGTCCAAAATGACAGAAATGGGATTCAACTGCATGAGTTGAATGGAGTTGAATGTAAGTTCCTTACAAACACCATGCTGTTTGCCACTATCAAAGTCTCCTTTTGTTTACCATCCTCCAAAGCATAACATGCAGCCATGAAATTAAAAGACGCTTACTCCTTGGAAGTAAAGTTATGACCAACCTAGATAGCATATTAAAAAGCAGAGACATTACTTTGCCAACCAAGGTCTGTCTAGTCAAGGCTATGGTTTTTCCAGTGGTCGTGTATGGATGTGAGAGTTGGACTGTGAAGAAAGCTGAGCGCTGAAGAATTGATGCTTTTGAACTGTGGTGCTGGAGAAGACTGTTGAGAGTCCCTTGGACTGCAAGGAGATCCAACCAGTCCATTCTAAAGGAGACCAATCCTGGGTGTTCATTGGAAGGACTGATGCTAAAGCTGAAACTGCAATACTTTGGCTACCTCATGCGAAGAGTCGACTCACTGGAAAAGACTCTGATGCTGGGAAAGGTTGGGGGCAGGAGGAGAAGGGGACGACAGAGAATGAGATGGCTGGATGGCATCACCGACTCGATGGACATGAGTTTGAGTGAACTCCGGGAGTTGGTGATGAACAGGGAGGCCTGGCATGCTGTGATTCATGGGGTCGCAAAGAGTCGGACACGACTGAGCAACCGAACTGAACTGAAGCATAGTTAGGTCCTCTTCTGATTCAGCTATAGGAGTCTTACATATGTTCATTGTTTCCATATTTACAGTGAGCCTAGCAGGACCATGCACAGAAGAGGAAATTGAGCTTAGGATAATCAATCCACTCATGAAGGGAACCCAGCCCTAAGAAGCAGAGGAAGACCCCAACACAGGTCTTTCTGAGCAGTGAAATGATGTTCCATCTATAAGATCTGATGCCTTTCCCCAGAGCTACAGACTGAAGACAGGACAGATAGCAGTTGGGAAGGAAGTGAACAATCTAGAGAATATGGGGTGACGCAGATGGTAAAGAATCTGCCTTCGATGTGGGAGATCCAGATTTGATCCCTGGGTCAGGAAGACTCCCTGGATAAGGTAATGGCTATGCACTCCAGTATTCTTGCCTACAGAATTCCATGGACAGAGGAGCCTGGTGGGCTACATACAGTCTATGGGGTCACAAAGAGTCGGACATGACTAAATGGCTAACACACACACACACACACACACACACATATGTATACGCACAACACACACTCAGGGAGGAGGTCCATGATCAAGTTCTCAAAAAGGGGCTCAGAAACAGACTGTCAGACTATGGGGCTTCTGGTAAGGCAATCCCAGAAGGAATTCCCAAGAGACAAACGAGGTCAGTTACTCCCACTAAGTTATTCGCACTAATTCACATCAGGGCTTAGGATACCCAGATATGTGCCCAGGGCTCATACCAGGCTCTTTAGACACCAGGGTCACAACATTCTTCCAGGACACGCCTGGTGATGGGAAGAAAGAAATGGAGTGTCTGCTGTGATCAAGCACTATGCTGTCTATGGTGTCATATTTAATTCTTAAAACAACTTTACAAAGCAAATCTGTTACCTTCCCTTCACTCTTTGACTTCTTCTTGTCTAGCACAGTGTTTGGTACACATACATGCATAATAATAACATATGGAGTTAATTAATTCAACCATTTTCAGTTCTGCTGGCCAGGGAGAAATTAATAGAAGCTGTTACTGAAGCATTGCCTTACCTCCAGTGAGTAGTGAACACATCTCCAAAGTATTAACAATCAGTAACTTTTCTAATAAGCTAAGACTTGAGCTATGTTTGAGTTGGTCTTTTTTTTTTCTTACTCTTTCCATACATCTCACCCTCTCCTCCCCTCCATGTCCATAAGTCTATTCTCTATGTCTGTTTCTCCATTGTGGCCCTGTAAATAAATTTTTCAGTACCATTTTTCTAGATTCCGTATATATGTGTTAGAATACGGTATTTATCTTTCTGACTCACTTCACTCTGTATAATAGGTTCTAGGTTCATCCACCTCATTAGAACTGACTCAAATGTGTTCCTTTTTATGGCTGAGTAATATTCCATTGTGTAGAGGTGCCACAACTTCTTTACCCATTCATCTGTCGATGGACATCTAGGTTGCTCCCATATTCTAGTTATTGTAAATAGTGCTGCAGTGGACAATGGGATACATGTGTCTCTTTCAATTTTGGTTTCCTCAGGGTATATGCCTAGGAGTGGGATTGCTGGGTCATATGGTGGTTTTATTCCTTGTTTTTTAAGGAATCTCCATACTGTCTTCCACAGTGACTGAATCAATTTACATTCCCACCAACAGTGCAAGAGCATTCCCTTTTCTCCACACCCTCTCCAGCATTTATTGTTTGTGGACTTTTTGACGATGGCCATTCTAATCAGTGTGAGGTGATATCTCTTTGTAGGTTTTATTTGCATTTCTCTAATAATGAGTGATGTTGAGCATCTTTTCATGTGTTTGTTAGCCATCTGTATGTCTTCTTTGGAGAAATGTCTGTTTAGGTCTTTTTCTCACTCTTTCATTGGGTTGTTTGTTTCTCTGGTATTGAGTTATATAAGCTGCTTGTATATTTTGGAAATTAATCCTTTGTCAGTTATTTCACTTGCTATTATTTTCTCCCATTCTGAGGGTTGTCTTTTCACCTTGCTTATAGTTTCCTTTGCTGTGCAAAAGCTTTTAAGTTTAACCAGGTCCTACTTGTTTACTTTTGTTTTTATTTCCATTAGTCTAGGAGGTGGGTCATAGAGGATCTAGTTTTGATTTATGTCATTGAGTGTTCTGCCTATGTTTTCCTATAAGAGTGTTATAGTTTTTGGTCTTACATTTAGTTGTAAGTTGGTCGTACATGAGTTGGTCTTGTAGATATCATTGTTACCTTGCTTCAATTCAATGAATTAAGTTCTACAAGCATGGACTGTTATATACCTTTTGTGGGTCACAGTGCTGGGGACACAAATAAAATAAGTTTCCTGTCTCTGAGTCAGTCATCCGTTGTGGGCTAGGTGAGCTTGTAACAGTCAGGACACCACAGTGTGAGCAGCACAGAGATGGAGGAATCAATCACAGGCACTGTGGGAGGGAAGCCCGGAGGTGAAAGCACTGGACTCTAGAGGAGCCGGTGACTAAACAGGGACTTGGATGTGCACCAGATGAGAACATAAAGTCAGAAAGGCATCCTGGGCAGAGAGACTTCCAGGTAGAGAAGCAAAGAGATATAAGGCAGAGAGGGGATTTATAAGTAGTCAGTCCAAGCCCCGTGTGAGGAGTCACTGTCCCTTTACCAGAGTTGTGTTGTTCAGTCACTCAGTCATATCCAACTCTTTGCAACCCCATGGACTCAGCACACCAGGCTTCCCTGTACTTCACCATCTCCCAGGGCTTGCTCAAACACATGGCCATTGAGTTGGTGATGCCATCCAACCAACTCACCCTCTGTTGTCCTCTCTGCTCCTACCTCCAATCTTTCCCAGTATCGGGGTCTTTTCCAATGAGTCGACTCTTTGCATCAGATGGCCAAAGAATTGGAGCTTCAGCTTCAGCATTAGTCCTTCCAGTGAATATTCAGGACTGATTTCCTTTAGGATGGACTGGTTGGATCTCCTTGCGGTCCAAGGGACTCTCAAGAGTCTTCTCCAAAACCACAGTTCAAGAACATCAATTCTTTGGTGCTCAGCCTTCTTTATGGTCTGAATCTCACATCCATACATGACTACTGGAAAAACCATAGCTTTGACTAGACAGACCTTTGTTGGCAGGGTAATGTCTCTGCTTTTTAATCTCTGCTTTTTAATATGCTATCTAGGTTGGCCATAACTTTTCTTCCAAGGAGCAAACATCTTTTATTTTCATGGCTGTAGTCACTATCTGCAGTGATTTCAGAGCACAAGAAAATGAAATCTGTAACTGTTTCCATTGTTTCCCCATCTATTTGCCATGAACTGATGGGACCGGACACCATGATCTTTGTTTTTCGAATGTTGAGTTTTAAGCCAGCTTTTTCACTCTCCTCTTTCACCTTCATCAAGAGGCTCTGTAGTTCCTCTGCATATCTGAGGTTATTGATATTTCTCCCAGCAATTTTGATTCCAGCTTGTGCTTCATCCAGCCTGGCATTTCACATGATATACTATGCATATAAATTAAATAAGCAGCATGAGAATATACAGCCTTGACATACTCCTTTCCCAATTTGTAACCAGTCTGTTGTTCCATGTCCAGTTCTAACCGTTGCTTCTTTATCTGCATACAGATTTCTCAGGAGGCAGGTAAGGTGGTCTGGTATTTCCATCTCTTTAAGAATTTTCTACAGTTTGTTATGATCCATATAGTCAAACGCATTAGCATAGTTAGTGAAGCAGAAGTAGATGTTCTTCTGGAATTCTCTTGCTTTTTCTATGATCCAATGGATGTTGCCAATTTGATTTCACATACTGTTTAAGCCTAGCTTGAATGATTTTGAGCATCACTTTACTAGCATGTGAAATGAGTGCAGTTGTGTGGTAGTTTGAACATCCTTTGGCATTGCTCTTTGCGATTAGAATGAAAACTGACCTTTTCCTGTCCTGTGGCCACTGCTGAGTTTTCCAAATTTGTTGGCATATTGAGTGCACCCCTTTCATAGCATCATCTTTTAGGATTTGAAATAGTTCAGCTGGAATTCCATCACCTCCACTAGATTTGCTCATAGTGATGGTTCCTATGAACCACTTGACTTCACATTCCAGGATGTCTGGCTCTACGTGAGTGATCACACCATCATGCTTGTCTGCATCATGAAGATCATTTTGTACAGTTCTTCTGTGTATTCTTGCCACCTCTTCTTAATATCTTCTGCTTCTGTTAGGTCCATACCATTTCTGTCCTTTATCGAGCCCATCTTTGCATGAAATGTTCCCTTGGTATCTCTGATTTTCTTGACGAGATCTCTGGTTCTCATTCTATTGTTTTCCTCTATTTCTTTGCATTGATTGCTGAGGAAGGCTATCTTATCTCCCCTTGCTATTCTTTGGAACTCTGCATTCAGATGGGTATATCTTTCCTTTTCTCCTTTGCCTTTTGCTTCTCTTCTCTTCATAGCTATTTATAAGGCCTCATCAGAAAACCATTTTTCCTTTTTGCATTCCTTGTTCTTAGGGATGGTTTTGATCACCACCTCCTATACAATGTTTTGAACCTCTCTCCATAGTTCTTCAGGCACTCTATCAGATCTAATCCCTTGAATCTATTTGTCACTTCTACTGTGTAAGCGTAAGGGATTTTACTTAGGTCATACCTGAATGGACTAGTGGTTTTCCTTACTTTCTTCAATTTAAGTCTGAATTTTGCAATAAGGAGTTCATGATCTAAGCCACAGTCAGCTCCTGGTCTTGTTTTTGCTGACTGTATAGAGCTTCTCCATCTTTGGCTGCAAAGAATATAATCAATCACTAAGACAGTATTTCTTTTCAATTAAAGTACAGTTGGTATGGAATATTATATAAATTGTTGTTGTCTTAGTGGCTTAGTCAGGACCCACTCTTTCCGTGATCCCATAGACTGCAGCCTGCAAGACTCCTCTGTCCATGGGATTTTTCTAGGCAAGAATACTGGAGTAGGTTGCCATTTCCATTTCTAGGTGATTGTCCCAACCACCAAGCCAGGTCTCCTGCATTGACAAGTACATTCTTTACAACTGAACCACCAGGGAAGCCCATTATAGGGGTACAATATAGTGATTCATAATTTTTAAAAATTATACCCTATTTAGAGTTATTATAAAATACGTACAATATTCCTGTGCTGTACAATAGATTCTTTTAGCTTCTTTTATACATAATAGTTTATACCCCTTAGTCCCCTACCTGTGTATTGCCCTCCCTCTTTCTTCTCTTCTCTGGTGACCACCAGCTTGTTCTCTGTATGTGTGAATCTGCTTCATTTTGCTCTATTCACCAGTTTGCTATACTTTTTAGATTCTACATATAAGTGATATCATATAGCATTTGTCTTTCTCTGACGTACTTCACCTAGCATAATACCCTCCAAGTCCATCCATGTTTCTGTGAATGGCGAAAGCTCATTCTTTCTCACAGCCGAGTAGTATCCCATTGTGTCCATGAATCACATCTTATTTATGCATTCATCTGTGGCTGGATATTTAGATTGCTTCCATATCTTGGCAGTTTTGTAAATAATGCTTGGAATAGCTTTTTTCTGATTATAAATTTAAAAAATAATATTAAATGAAAGCTGCTGTTTCCATATTTCATACTGGATGATGATTCCATGTATATAAAGTTTAAGACAGGTGAATTTAGCCCACCCTATAAGAAGCCGGCATTGGCATTGTGGTCACCTTGGTGGGGTGTGGACTGGCAGTTGCTGGTCTGGGTTTCAGGGGTGCCTGGAATGCTCTGCTTCTTACTGGTGACAAGGGTGTGTCCATCAGAGAAAATTCACCCAGTGCTGTAGATATGATTTGTGTGCTCCTCTGGATGTATGTGTAATACTTCTAAGTAAAGCTTAAATCAAAAAAAGAACATAAAATATTGAAAAATAATTAAGGCAGTGCAGATAGATGAAGTAGAAAGTATAATTTGACTACCCAGGAATATCAAAGAGACTATTTTGCTCCCTGTGTTTCTCAGTCGAGCCCAGAGGAGAGTGGTGAGAACTGGCCTCTGAGTTTAATTATTTGCTCTTGAATCGTTTCCTTTATAGGAGAAGGCAATGGCACCCCACTCCTGTACTCTTGCCTGGGAAATCCCATGGACGGAGGAGCCTGGTAGGCTGCAGTCCATGGGGTCGTGAAGAGTCGGACATGACTGAGAGGCTTCACTTTCACTTTTCACTTTCATGCACTGGAGAAGGAAATGGCAACCTACTCCAGTGTTCTTGCCTGGAGAATCCCAGGGACAGAGGAACCTGGTGGGCTGTCGTCTATGGGGTCGCACAGAGTCGGACACGACTGAAGTGACTTAGCAGCAGCAGTTTCCTTTATAATGATGAGAACCATGGTTTTCGGGGAAAGGATCAGGTTCCATTGAGTGGATTCTCCCACTCCTTGTCCTAGCCTATCCCAGAGAGAGTGAGCTCCCTTCCATGGTCCAGAAACACCAATTAGGAAGGGGTGAGCCTGGCAGGTAGAAGAAGCCACAGGGAGGCTGCTGGCTGGAGCCAGGTGAATGCAGCGGGGGAATGGAGACTCAGCGAGTGAGGCAGGCAGGACCCTGGTGCCACAGGGCCTCAGACACATTGGGAAGGAGTTTAGATTTTAAGATTTTAAGCATAGTAAGAAGTCATTGTAGGCTTTTGAAGAGAAGTGACTTAAATGGGTTGATGTATTTTTTTTTCTCTCTTTTTTTTTTATTGGAGGCTAATTGTTTTACAATATTATATTGGTTGGTTTTACCATACATTGACATGAATCCGCCCCAGGTGTACATGACTTCCCCTTCCTGAACCCCCCTCCCACCTCCCTCCTCCCTTTATCCTCCCTCTGGGTCATCCCCGTGCACCAGCCCCGAGCATCCTGTAACATGCATCGACCCTGAACTGGTGATTCATTTTACATATGACAACATACATGTTTCAATGCCATTCTCCCAAATCATCCCACCCTCACCCTCTCCCACAGAGTCCCAAAGACTGTTCTAGATGTTTTAAAAAGATCATCTTGTCTGTTGTAAAGAGAGTCTGTAGAGGAGGGGGAGGAATACAAGCTGGAAAAGAGAGGGACCACTTAGGATGCCATTGCAATGGTCCAGGAGAGTGATCAAGATGGCTTGAATTGAGAGGGAGGCAAAGGAGATGGAAAGAACAGAACAGGTTCAAGATAGTGGCTTGGACTAGCTGGTAGATTGGAAATAGGAGATGAGGGATGGGGAAGAATTTTTAAGTAATTAAGCAGATTCAGTGGGAAGGTTGAGTAAAAACTCACTGTGAGTGGGAACTTGGAAATCAGTTTCAAACATGCTAATATGAGATACTTGGGCGACATCCACGTGGAAACAGGCAGAAGGCAGCTGCAAGTCCAAATCTGAAGATTAGAGGAATGCTCCAGAATGGAGAAATGTAATTGAAGTTTTACTGCATACAAAGCACTTTCACATTTGCTACTCCACTTCTCTCTCACCACCCATTTGATTATAACTGAAAAGTCTGTTCCCCTAGATGAAGAAACTGAGGTTCAGAGTGGCTGAGTGTCTCATATCAGCCATGTGAAGAGTAAGCAGTGACGCCTGGGACAGAACCAAACTTACTGTATTTCCATTTGCTTTGAAACCAATGCAAATAGTTTAAACTTGATAGGTCTTTGTCATGAATTCTGAATCGTGGTATTCAGAGAGAGGCACTTAGGAGCCATGATGATATGTAGGCACATATACTTAGTAAATGACACAAGGGTATGTTTGACATATACTAAGTGAATAACCCTACTAGGTTCATAGTAGGGTCTGTGTCTGCTTCTGATAGTTTGTCTGTTACATCCCCCACCATCACATTGACTTCAGGCAGATGCTTCTTCCTGCTGTTGGAATAGAATATACATGTCTAGCAACCCTTCTATATTTCTTTGTAGTCTCTTGCTTAGAATTTGATTAGGGTCATCACCCAAATAACTTTCAGAATTGTGTCTACAAGAAGTACTATGAGAGCAAATTCACTCTCTTATAGACAACAGGGGAGCTTCCATTTAATTCAGGTCAATGAGAATTCACTAAGCACTTACTATGTATGAGTTCTAGTTGTAGGAGACTCATCTGGACTAAGGCTTAGCCTTGCCCTGTCCTATGTGCTCCAGTATACTTTACTTTTCCTTCAAGGATTTTATGACATTTAATTATTTGTGCAAAATTTTGTTTAATATCTGTGGTTCCTGCTAGATGATTACATACCCTAGTATCCCTACTGCTTAATATTTTGCTTGGCATATTATATCTTTCCCACTCAATGTTTGTTGAATGACTAGAAAAAAAAACTCACAACTGAGCAGATGACATACACAAATGAACACTTTTCAGTACAAAGACTGCTGATGGACACTCTAAACCTATGTCCTTACCCAGAGAAATTCACCAATCTCCCAAGTGTTAATGTACTATATTTGGACCACCTCTCCTGGTGCCAGAGACTTTCTAGAACTCCCACTAGTTAACACTTCCTTTACAGTATCATTCTACAACAGTGTGTCCCATGGAATGCAAATCGAGCTAGAAAATGATTGGTGATTGGTTCATTCTCTGCGGGACAAATATCCCGGGCATCATGTCAACCTTACAATGATACAACTCTGCATTTCACATGGAGGCTTTAGACTCCCTTAGATCCTTATAAAGATATTTTACTATAGTTCTAGATGCTGTGTTCTCCTTGCTAGACTGGCCTTCCTCCTATTTATCCAGGACATGGATCCATGTCCTGATCCTGGAGCCTGTGGTGATCAGGAAATCAAATTCTATCTCCCCAGCCCTGATTAAGTTACCTAGGAGAGAAAGGGTTACTGTATATTGAACTGCTACCATACGCAAGAACACCCTTCATCATCACAATCACACACTAGGTGAGCCTCAGTATACATTTTTGTCTTGTTGTTCAGTTGGTAAGTGGCATCCAAATCTTTGTAACCCCATGGACTGTAGTGTGCCAGGCACCTCTGTCCTCCACGGTCTCCCAGAGTTTGCTCAAATTCATGTCCATTGAATTGGTGATGCTATCTAAACATCTCATCTTCTATTGCCCTCTTCTCCTTTTGCCTTTAATCTTTCCTCGCATCAGGCTGTTTTCCAATGAGTCAGCTCTTTGCATCAGGTTGCCAAAGTACTGGAGCTTCAACTTTAGCAACAGTCCTTCCAATGAATATTCAGGGTTGAGTTCCTTGACTCCTGGTGGCTCAGTGGTAAAGAATCCACCTGCCAATGCAGGAGATGCTGGTTCTATCCCTGGGTCAGGAAGATCCCCTGGAGATGGAAATGGCAACCAATATAGTATCCTTGCCTGGGAAATCCCATGGATAGAGGAGTAGAGCTCGGTGGGCTACAGGTCATGGACTCACAAAAAGAGTCAAACACAATTTAGCAACTAAACAAGTTGAGGCTTAGAGACTTTACAGTCGCCCAGCCATCAGTTTCCTCGGATTTCTTGGAAGTGCCTTTGCAACTCTGTCTGGCTGTTTTGAGACTTTAAAAAAATGCTTATGGAAATGGTGATGTGGAATATGAAGAAAGGTCTATTACCATATTATGAGTAAGACCAAGCTGTCCTGGTGGCCAGTGTATTAATATTAGAAGTTCCGTTAAATACTTTCCCCCTCTCCCACACATGCAAACCTGGAATATATCATTTACAAGTAAGAAAAATACCCTAAAATTTACAGAAGTTATCCAAGGTTATATATCCAGGACTGGAACTTTAAGTTTCCTTGCTGCTGCTGCTAAGTCACTTCAGTCGTGTCCGACTCTGTGTGACCCCATAGACGGAAGCCCACCAGGCTCCCCCGTCCCTGGGATTCTCCAGGCAAGAACACTGGAGTGGGTTGCCATTTCCTTCTCCAATGTGTGAAAGTGAAAAGTGAAAGTGAAGTTGCTCAGTCGTGTCCGACCCATAGCGACCCCACGGATTGCAGCCTACCAGGCTCCTCCATCCATGGGATTTTCTAGGCAAGAGTACTGGAGTGGCTTGCCATTGCCTTCTCCTTTTCCTTACTGACTCTCAATTAACACTTGATGAGCACTCATACCTTAATGTGCTGCTTCCCTGGGGTCCACAGGCAAAGAGTCGGACACGACTGAGTGACTGAACTGAACTAAACTGAACATACCTTAAAGGAAACACATTTGCATGTATGTGTGCTCAGTCATTTCAGCTGTGTCTGACTCTTTGTGACCCCATAGACTGCAGTCCACCAGGTTCCTCTGTCCGTGGGATTCTCCAGGCAAGAATACTGGAGTGGGTTGTCATGCCCTCCTCCTGGGGATCTTCCCATCCCAGGGATTGAACCCGGGTCTCCTGCATCTCCTACATTGCAGGTGGATTCTTTACCCACTAAGCCACCACGTTTAGAGTGCTTATAAAATAATTATTAAAAAAATATACTTTGGCTTGCTGGGTCTTCATTGCTGTGCAGGCTTTTCTCTAGTTGGCAGTGATTGGGGGCTACTCTTCAGGTGTGCTACTTGGGCTTCTCATTGTGGTGGCTTCTCTAGTTGCTGAGCATGGGCTCTGGCATGCAGGCTCCAGTAGCTGTGGTACATGGGCTCAGCAGCTGTGGCTCCCAGACTGTGAGAAAACTCTCCGTGGCTGTGGTACACAGGCTTAGTTGCTCCACGGCATATGGGATTTTCTTGGGCCAGGGATAGAACCCATGTCTCCTGCATTGGCAGGCAGATTCTTTACCAATGAGCCACCAGGGAAGCCCTAGGATATTTTTTATTATCCTTCCAGTCACCCCAATATTGTTTGGGAGGACCACAGAATCTATGGATATTTCTGAGAGGGTCAGAAATATCTGACCCCTCTCCCAGACAATTCAGTTTGTGACTCCATTAAAAAGAAGAAAGATATAGTACTGCTGGCCATGTCTTGGAGGGGAGGGACCCACCAGGGTCTTTCCAATGAGCAGATAACATATTTAAATGCAGTCCATCAGTCAGTAATCTGCTGCCACCCCATCCTCGGAGAGCTGCTTTATTGAACGCTGTAATTGCCTGGATGCTGTTATTCATTTCTGTAGCTGTTGCTATTAATTAAATATTTTTGTTGAAAGCTCCCCGTGACATTTCTTCCCGCATTCTTGAATATCTGATAAGATAGACAGCCAGTACACTGGTACCTGCTGCATTTGGCTGATAGTCTTGTCCTAGTTTCTAACCCTCAAAACGCTAAAGAAATGACACAGTTTTAGTGGAATGAGGACTTCTATTGTTACAGGATTTGGGGAGATAGGGAGAGTGCAAGATTCTTAGTGAAATAGATGCAAATGTCACGTTTTAGAGCTCATTGTGCTGGTTCAAGCTGGAAATTGGACTAGACCTTTATTCAACAGCTCAGCCCAATGCTTAGGTCAAAGAAAGCTTGGCTGGACTGACTCCTACCATCTCAACTCCAGTGTAAACAGGCATTTAGTCATTCTTTCAATAATATTTAACTGGTATCGCTGAAAGTCCTACTATGTACCAGGACCTGGACTAAGTACTGAAGTTATAGAATTTAAATAATACAAATAATATTTAAAATCAAAGCAATCTCTGCCTTTATTGGGGAACACAGGCAAGCCTACTACTAGAGAAAGTATGCTTTAATTCCCGGTGTAAACTAACAATAGTAACAGCTGAAGCTGCAGGGCCTCTGATTATTAAGGAAAAACTAGCAGCTAAAGGTACAGGGTAAAGGGACTGAAGTGTATGTAGAGCAAGGCATCCCAGTCAAGACAAAAGTGATGCATAGTTTGGATAGGGAAGTGATGGGCTGGAGATTTCTCTGGGCATCCACTGATCTTGATAACATATACAAGAACTTTTCTTAAAGTATAGTTGCTGCTGCTGCTAAGTCACTTCAGTCGTGTCCGACTCTGTGCGACCCCATAGACGGCAGCCCACCAGGCTCCCCCGTCCCTGGGATTCTCCAGGCAAGAACACTGGAGTGGGTTGCCATTTCCTTCTCCAATGTGTGAAAGTAAAAAGTGAAAGTGACGTCACTCAGTCGTGTCCGACTAGTAGTGACCCCATGGACTGCAGCCCACCAGGCTCCTCTGTCCATGTGATTTTCTAGGCAAGAGTACTGGAGTGGCTTGCCATTGCCTTCTCCAAAAGTACAGTTACTATACAATATTCTGTAACTTACAGGGAAATAGTCTAGTGTATCACAATTTTCAAAGATTATACTCCATGTGTAGTTATTATAGAATACTGGTTATATTCCTCACGCTGTACAATATATCCTATAGCTTATTTTATCCCTAATAGTTTGGACCTCCTACCACCGTGCTCCCCTACAGTGCTCCTTCCCCCTTTCCTTCTCTACACTGATAACCACTAGCTTGTTCTCTACATCTGTAAAAGCTTTTATTGTTTCCCTTGAGGGAGGAAGGGATCTGGAGCCAGAGCCTTTGGGGTGAGGAGGAGGGCAAAAGTGGAAGAGGATGGCATCTGCCCCGCAATTAATTTTCAGCCTTGGTGGGAGTCCATGTGGGCAGAAAAGCAGAGGCAGAAGCTAAGCAGTTGTGTCCATAAGAGACCGTGAGACTTGGAATGTGGACTAAGCTGCCGTGGAGCCCAGATGCTCAGAGTGAGGCAGGAGTTGGGATACAGGCCTTGCTCTTCCACAGATGCCCAGCTCGCTCCACCGTCTGCAGGACCAGCAGATCTGGGGCATGGGGAGGAAGCAGCTCTGCATGGACACTTGCTTTCTCCTAATAGGCATGACTGGGGAAGCTGTAGAGAGGCTTCTTCACAGGGCTTGGAGACTGGAGAGCAACAAGGTAGGGTTTGGACCAGTGAGAGAAGGGGCAGATATGACAGGTGTCGCAGATAGACCAGTTTTATGAGAACAGGTGGGTGTCCCTTAGGTATACCTGGAGATTCTTAGTGTGGGCAACTCTGAAAGCTGATGGAATTGGGGGTAGGGGCTTTCAACCTGAAAATTTTGAATGTAACTATTAACATGGTAAGGCAGCTATGTGATATTTGGATTGTTTAGTGATTAAAGAAAAAAAAGTAAGAAAGGCTTCCCTGGTGGGCCAGTGGTAAAGAATCTGCCTGGCAATGCAGGAGACACAGGTTCAATCCCCAGTCTGGGAAGATTCCACATGCTGTGGAGCAGCTAAGCCTGAGCACCACAACCACTGAACCTGTGCTCCAGAGCCCGGGAGCCACAGCTACTGAAGCTCACGCGCCCGAGAGCCTGTGCTCTGCAATAAGAAGCCACTGCGATGGGGAGCATGAGCCTTGTACCGAAGAGTAGCCCTCGTTCGCGACAGCTAGAGAAAAGCCCGCGCAGCAACGAAGACTCAGCACAGCCATAAATAAAGAAAAAAAAAAGAAAGAACTCAGAAAAGATTGGCAGATGGATGAGCTCCTTGGTTCAAGCAGAGACTGTGCCAGAAGAACCACTGGAACCCTGAACGTGGAACAGTGGGAAGAACACTGTGGGTCAGAGGACCTGCTTTGTTGATAACAGTCTGTGCGACATCCATGAAGTTACCACCCCTCTCTGGACTTGTTTCCTATAAATGAGAGGCAAGACCATTTCAACAGTATGTTTCTTCTTTAAGTCCATGATCTCAGAGGAACAGCTGATAAGTCCTCAAGCTTGTAAACACAGGAACCCCTTCACACCAGGTGAACACTGCAGATGTAACTTTTACAAAATGAGAGATGGCAAAAAAATTACGGTTCTCATGGTAACTGATGCACAGGAGCCTTGCACTGTTAAAGGGGCCTCTCCTGACAGACTGATGAATAATCGTAAAGTCTACCTATTGTGTATGAATTGCCAGGGACTCTATTTTGGAGTTGGGGTTGGGGCACAAAGGCAAGATTAATCAACCATTTTAATGAGATTTTTAATCAATGCAAACATTTTTGGGCAACACTTTTGATGAAGGTGCCCAAATAAAAAATGCATTTATGTTTAATGAGGCACTCTGTCTATTTATTATTTATGCAATAATAAATGCCAGTTGGTTATTAATAAAATATTGCTCAGTCATTAATCCTCAATAAATACTGTTAGAGTAATTAGTATGAAAGTGACACAGAATACTTCATAATGAGAAGGTAATTTTCTCTACGGTAATGGATTATTCAAACAAACCTTAACTTGCAGTTATCAAAATCAAGAGCCTCTGGGGAAAGGGACTAGGGAGTTAGAGTGTAACCTTGAAAACTTTGGAAGTTTAAAGATTGGAAAATGAGGCTAGAAGATATCATCAAACTGTTATTAAGAGTATCAGATATTTCAGGGATAAAAAGGAGCTGAAGCCCAAGCACCTGGAGGATCTGGGATAGAAGCTTGAATTTAACCATAACTAAGTAGAGTGACCTTGGCAAAGTCATTGAGTTTCTGCACACCCTACTTCCCTCCTTTGAAAAATGAGGATAATGCTGCCTCCCATTAAAAGTTGTAGTGAGAATTAAATGAGATTATGTATTTTTTAAAAACCTAAGGCTGTTCCTAGCACATAATAGATGTTTGATAAATGAGAGTTCAGGCTAAATTCCATCAATAACAAAGTGTATTCCATTAACGTAGAGAAGTCCTGTTTCTTAAGGATCCGAAATTTCAGAAACTTAATTTCACTTGTTGGATTGAAATTCATGTTCCTCATCTTTACTCAAAATCATGACTATCACTTATGAGCCCTTACATTGTTCCTTTCTGGCAGATCCAAGCTGTTTTCATAGATGTCAAATCACTTTGACAGCATCTTACTTCTGATCGTGACAATAACACAGAAGAGTAGAAAACCGTACATCTGAGAATTTAGAAAAGTGAATTCCCATTCCAGCCCTGCATAAGCTTCTGTCAATCATTCACCTCACTGGGCTTCAGTCTTATCACAAGTTGGGACAAATAATTTCTAGGATTCTCTCACTATTAGCATGTAAGTATTTTACAACCTTTTTTATTTTTTTCTTAAACAGAGGGTTCTTAGTATTTTCTCTTCTTTACAGATTTTAAAGGAAAGCTATTCTTGGGAAGAACAGTGCTACTGGTGACCCTGGAGAGTTCAAAGAATCAAGACTGGGGTAGGAGACCCCCAGTGATCAGCCTAATGCAACTCAATGTCGAGAAATATTGCTGAGCTGAGAGTGAGGGTTGAGGAGAGCAGGGCTGGGGGTTGAGGGCAGGGGCATGTTGAAATTTCCAACCAGCAGAAAAATCTGACCCTGAGAGCACTGAGGGAATGCAGTGTGCATGCATGCTCAGTCGTGTCTGACTCTCTGAAAACTCGTGGACTGTAACCTGCCAGATTCTTCTGTCCATGGGATTTTTCAGGCAAGAATACTAGAGCAGGTTGCTATTTCCTCCTCCAAGGGATTGTCCTAACCCAGGGATCAAACCCCCATCTCCTGCATTTCCCGCATTAGCAGGTTAATTCTTTACCTGCTGAGCCATTGGGGAAGATGGAATGCAGAATCAGGGTCATTCAGAGCTCATTTAGTTCCCAGATAAGGACCCCACTGCTGGCATAGGTCTCTAATTCAATTCAACAAC
This sequence comes from Moschus berezovskii, assembly GCF_049115385.1. Lineage (NCBI taxonomy): Eukaryota > Metazoa > Chordata > Mammalia > Artiodactyla > Moschidae > Moschus > Moschus berezovskii. The sequence continues at coordinate 33,081,610 of NC_142463.1, forward strand.
TCCATGTGTATGCTGTCTGCCAGGCACCAAGCTAGGCAGGGGAATATAGGGCTGAATACATCATATCTTCCCTCTTGAACCTTGCAGTGAGCAAATCATTGTATTAAATATGGTCAGTGCCAGAAGAGAAACAAAATGGTATCTTTATGAAACGCTTTATTTGGTCTATCTTCTGAAAAATAAAGTTAGGAGAAGAATAAGAGTCCTTCATAGACTCTATTAGAAAGTTCTTGCCTATTCTGAGTTGACTCTTTATAACTCCTCCTTGGCCCTTATAGAAATGCTATGCATATTGCCAGAGGAAGTAGGGTATATATATATATGTATAGGATGGGGTCAGACTGGAACCAGCATGTGCTGGGGTCAGATCTAGATCTCATCATTTCCTAGCCGTCTATGTGACTGCGAGCTACTTATTTAACAGTGAATGCTTCAGTTTCCTCAGCTGTAAATCTGAGATAATAATAGTACCTTCCTTACTATTTGTGAATTTCAAATGAGTTCATATGTCTAAAGTACTTAGAAGAGTGCCTGTAATATAAGAAATGCTCAGTAAATGGTAGCAAATAATATTATTAACACTACTCATTTGCCCCAACCTGCCACTTCTGATCCTCCACAGAAGCATTTGGATTGGATGCTCAAAATCAGATGCTAAATTATACATTGAAAAGAGCCTGGGTTTCCAAGATAGTCGGACACAAGTTTGAACTTGCCACCTGTGGTTATGTGCCTGGGGCAGATTTTCAATATGTCTTAACCTCAAATCCCTCTTCTATTAACAACAAACAAAAACAACACACGAAGGAGATGGATGGGGGAATAATACACTACTCACTTAACAAGGTAGAAAACGGTTGGGTTAAATAGATCAAAGAGCTGCTGTTTTTGGTTTCTTCTGAGCTGGACACGACTGAACAACTAACACATTTACTTTTCAGAGGACTTCTTACAGCCAACTTTATATACACTCGTGGATTTTCAGGAAGGGGATTTCCTAACTCTTTTCACCATAGAACTATTTTTGATGGCATACCTATTAATATTTTCTGTAAATTGACATGCTCTTGAAAAAATTCTTTGGAAATAGTTTAATCTAATTAAATTCTTCTTGTTCCACAAATGAGAAAAATATGGCTGGGGAAGTCTATTAGTTTGCTTGGGCTGCCATAACAAAATAAAATAGGGTGGGCTGTTTAAAGAACAGAAATTTAATTTCTCACAGTTCCACAGGCTAGAGTCCCAGATCTGCTAGGTACTAGCAGATTCTATATCTGGTGAGGGCTCTCTTTCTGGATTGTAGCTGGCCGCCCTCTTGGTGTGTCCTCACGTGGCCTTTTTCTTGTGCATACAAGGAAACAGACATCTCTCTCTCTGCCTCTCTCTCTGTTTCCCTCTGTCTGTCTCTCCTTCCATTCTCTCTTCCTATGTTAGAAGGCTCTATCAGATCAGGACCCCTACTTTTAAGATTCAGTTCAGTCGCTCAGTCGTGTCCGACTCTCCGCGACCCCATGAATCACAGCACGCCAGGCCTCCCTGTCCATCACCAACTCCCGGAGTTCACACAAACTCATGTCCACAGAGTCGATGATGCCATCCAGCCATCTCATTCTCTGTCGTCCCCATCTCCTCCCGCCCCCAACCTTTCCCAGCATCAGAGTCTTTTCCAGTGAGTCAGCTCGTCGCATGAGGTGGCCAAAGTATTGGAGTTCCAGCTTTAGCATCAGTCCTTCCAATGAACACCCAGGACTGATCTCCTTTAGAATGGACTGGTTGGATCTCCTTGCAGTCCAAGGGACTCTCAAGAGTCTTCTCCAGCACCACAGTTCAAAAGCATCAATTCTTCGGCGCTCAGCTTTCTTCACAGTCCAACTCTCACATCCGTACATGACCGCAAGAAAAACCATAGCCTTGACTAGACGGACCTTTGTTGGCAAAGTAATGTCTCTGCTTTTTAATATGCTATCTAGGTTGGTCATAACTTTCCTTCCAAGGAGTAAGCGTCTTTTAATTTCATGGCTGCAATCACCATCTGCAGTGATCTTGGAGCCCAAAAAAATAAAGTCTGACACTGTTTCCACTGTTTCTCCATCTATTTCCCATGAAGTGATGGGACCAGATGCCATGATCTTTGTTTTCTGAATGTTGAGCTTCAAGCCAACATTTTCACTCTCCTCTTTCACTTTCATCAAGAGGCTTTTGAGTTCCTCTTCACTTTCTGCCATAAGGGTAGTGTCATCTGCATATCTGAGGTTATTGATATTTCTCCCAGCAATCTTGATTCCAGCTTGTGCTTCTTCCAGCCCAGCGTTCTTCATGATGTACTCTGCATATAAGTTAAATAAGCAAGGTGACAGTATACAGCCTTGATGTACTCCTTTTCCTATTTGGGACCAGTCTGTTGTTCCATGTACAGTTCTGACTGTTGCTTCCTGACCTGCATACAGGTTTCTCAAGAGGCAGGTCAGGTGGTCTGGGATTCCTATCTCTTTCAGAATGTTCCACAGTTTATTGTGATCCACACAGTCAAAGGCTTTGGCATAGTCAATGAAGCAGAAATAGATGTTTTTCTGGAACTCTCTTGCTTTCTCCATGATCACCGGATGTTGGCAATTTGATCTCTGGTTCCTCTGCCTTTTCTAAAACCTGCTTGAACATCTGGGAGTTCACGGTTCACATATTGCTGAAGCCTGGCTTGGAGAATTTTGAGCATGACTTTACTAGCGTGTGAGATGAGTGCAATTGTGCGGTAGTTTGAACATTCTTTGGCATTGCCTTTCTTTGTGATTGGAATGAAGACTGACCTTTTTCAGTCCTGTGGCCACTGCTGAGTTTTCCAAATTTGCTGGCATATTGAGTGCAGCATTTTCACAGCATCATCTTTCAAGATTTGAAATAGCTCAACTGGAATTCCATCACCTCCACTAGCTTTGCTAGTAGTGATGCTTTCTAAGGCCCACTTGACTTCACATTCCTAGATGTCTGGCTCTAGGTCAGTGATCACGTTATCGTGACTATCTTGGTCGTGAAGATCTTTTTTGTACAGTTCTTCTGTGTATTCTTGCCATCTCTTCTTAATATCTTCTGCTTCTGTTAGGTCCATACCATTTCTGTCCTTTGTCGAGCCCATCTTTGCATGAAGTGTTCCCTTGGAATCTCTAATTTTCTTGAAGAGATCTCTTGTTTTTCCTATTCTGTTGTTTTCCTCTATTTCTTTGCATTGATCACTGAGGAAGGCTTTCTTATCTCTCCTTGCTATTCTTTGGAACTCTGCATTCAGATGCTTATATCTTTCCTTTTCTCCTTTGCTTTTCACCTCTCTTCTTTTCACAGCTATTTGTAAGGCCTCCTCAGACAGCCATTTTGCTTTGTTGCATTTCTTTTCCATGGGGATGTTCTTGGTCCCTGTCTCCTGTACAATGTCACGAACCTCCGTCCAGAGTTCATCAGGCACTCTATCTATCAGATCTAGTCCCTTAAATCTATTTCTCACTTCGACTGTATAATCATAAGGGATTTGATTTAGGTCATATCTGAATGGTCTAGTGGTTTTCCCTACTTTCTTCAATTTCAGTCTGAATTTGGCAATAAGCAGTTCATGATCTGAGCCACAGTCAGCTCCTGGTCTTGTTTTTGCTAACTGTATAGAGCTTCTCCATCTTTGGCTGCAAATATAATCAATCTGATTTCAGTGTTGATCATCTGGTGATGTCCATGTGTAGAGTCTTCTCTTGTGTTGTTGGAAGAGGGTGTTTGCTCTGACCAGTGCGTTCTCTTGACAAAACTCTATTAGCCTTTGCCCTGCTTCATTCCGTGCTCCAAGGCCAAATTTGCCTGTTACTCCAGGTGTTAGGACATCATTTAACCATAATTATGTAAGGATCTCATCTCCAAATATAGACCCATTTGGTGTTAGGGCTTCAACATGCAAATTTCAGGAAGAGAAAGTGGCTTCTTCACTAAGATTGCACATAAACTTGTGGGAAATTGAAACCAGAAGCCAGAACTCCCGGCGTGCAGTGTGATGGTGCTTCAGTGGCGTTTCCTGACTGACCACTGACTGCCTGATCTATTGATTGGGAGAGTCCTTTATTCGTTCACTTACCCTCCAGGCACTGAGTGCTGATTATGTGCATTTCACTATGCTAGACTAGGCTCCAGGAGGACAGAGAGCACAGCCTTTACTCTCAAAAAGGAAACTAAGATTCTAACTAGAGAAGCAGGCATGAGAACAAGAGTCTCAAGACACTGGGCTTGTTGCATTCTTATAGCTTACAGCATCCAACAGCAAGGTGCTTATCTGTGCCCGTCAGCACCTGTAGCAGTGGACAGAGTACAGCACGCAGTCATGTGGAGCAGAGGTTCAATCTTGGCACTGCATTTGCTAGCTGGATGGCATCGGGCAAATTACTTGACCTCTCTGTGCACCCCAGTTTCTTTATTCTTAATAAGGAGACAATTTTCTCCTCGTTTGAGGAACACACGTACATACATCTGTAATCTAGCATATTGCCTGGCACAGGTACAAGAAATGCTCACTCTCTTTCACTGGGGAGAGGAAATTGGAGGAATTTTAGGCAACGCTATCCACAGATACTCCTCCTAGAACTTAACAAGTATGTGTGTGAGTATATCAATTTTAGATTCCCAGGGTCTAAGGTGCAATGCTGGCTCGCATCATTTAATCTTCCATCACTGCAGGGGAGTGATCCCACCAAGAGAGATTTATTAATAAGCACATGTGCTTTGTTGCTAAAAAGCCAGTGAGCCTCTTTTAAAAAATGGTTAATATCTATGTGCTGCTGTGAATATATCCATATAGATTTTTAATCTTCATAGTTCCTACCAAAGACCAACCCTCCTTTAAGGAAACTTTCTTTATGAGCTATCATTTATTTATCACTTAGGGTGGACCAGAATCTTGTGCTAGGTATCTTAGACACATTATTTCTCATAATCTGTAGAACAAGCCAGAGACGGAAGCCTTATTAACTCTATATTTTGGTGAAGATACTAAAGATCTGCTTGGTTAGAGGCAGGGCATAGGTTCTCAAAGTGCAATCCTGTTCCAGCATCCATGGCACCTGGGCCTGTATTAATAATGTACATCCTGGGTCCCAGCCCAGTTCTACTGGTGGGGTCCAGTACTCTATGGTTTAACAAACCCTGCAGGTGATTTTGTTGTATTTAAAAGTTTAAAGGATTTGCCTATGATCAGCCAGGAAATGGTGGGGTGGTATTAGCATTTGAATCTATCTGACTACAGAATAGGGTCTTACTCAAGGAAAGATGATTTTACCCCCCGCCCCTGACCTGCAGCAGTCCCTCCGTGATGTCTGGAGACATTTTTGGTGGTCACTTTAGGGGATGGAGGTGCTACTGCCATCTAAGGGTAGAGGCCATGGAGGCTGCTAAAATCCTTCTGAGCACAGAACAACCCTCACAACAAAGAATTACCCATCACAAAATGTTAGTCATGCTGAGGTTGAGAAAAGCTGGTCTACAGTTTCACATTGAAAAGACACTTCTCACGGTTAAGAGACTCTTAAAAGGGGGGAGAAATGAAAGAGAGGAGGGGGAGAGAGAAACAGAGGTAAAGAGAGGAGGAGAAAGAGGGAGAAAGGAAGAGGGGAATGTTGAGAGAAGGAGGAAGGAAGAAAGGGGGCGAGGGGGCTAAATGATGGATTTGGAGAGCAGCCAGTGGGAAGGCCTGGCCTGCCCTTGCATGTCAGGAAACTGATGCTCAAAATGGCCATTTTAAAATCATTGTGCTGGAGCCTGGGAGCTACGCAGAATGGAAACTAAATAAGTCTTCAGTATATCATACTTAGTGGAACTTTTGGACGTGAAATGTACTTACAAAATAATGTGGCATTTCAAAAGCATGTTGTCCTCTGATAAGCCAGGGTCTGGAACCAGAAAGAAAATATCTGTATGGACAATTACCAGACTGTAACAGCCGATGAATGTGATTTGTAACTTGCAGCTGCTATATTTATTTCAGCATATTAACATCGAGACGTTTGTCACCTTACCAAACGCCTTTAATATTTCCCTTCACAGCGTGAGCTCGAGTCGGCTGCTTTCTCTCCCCTCTGTCTGCTTCATCCACACCCTGGGCCTCTCCTCCCTCAACGCTTCTCTCCTCCCCTATTTATTGCCTCTCCACCTGCTGTGTTTCCTCTTCCCTCTCTGTCTTAGGTCTTTTACCTCTCCAGCTCCTGTCAAATCTCTTTCTCTCCCGCCTTTCCTCAATATTTTCCCCATCATCTTCTCTTTGCCCTCCCTCTTTACTTCTTCCCCAATTGCTCAAACTTGCTATTGTATTTTTCTTCATTTTGCCTTTGTTTCCTGCTCTTGATCCTGTCCTCTCTCCTCTTCTCTTTGTTCCTTAATTTCTCTCTCTGTCCCCTTACCCGCTCCGTGTTCCAGTCCTTGCCCTGGCCCCTCATTTGTTCTCTCCATCCCCTATGTCCACTCTTATCTGTCTCAGTAAACTCTTAGCCAGCACCTTGCCTTCTAGCAAAAGTGTGAGAAACAGCTGTGAGGATGTGTGATTTTGGGAAGGGAGTCTCATCACTTTTTTGGGAGAACAGGGGTATCCCCAAATATGAAAGCATAAAGACTGGAGATGATCCCTCCACTATCAAGGAGAACTACGGCCTTGTTTCTGATGGTGGTGGGCAGAACGATGACCCCAAAGACATCAAGCATTAATCTCTGGAACCTGCAAATGTTACCTTATAAGGAAAGGGGCTCTTTGCAACGTCCTTAAGTTAAGGACATGGAAATAGGGAGATTATCCTTCTGGGCCCTAAATGCAATCATTCTGTCTTTATAAGAAGGTGACAGAGAGAAATCAACAAAAACCCAGAGGAGGAGGAAATGGGAAGGTGGTGGCAGAGAGTGAAATGATGTGTCTACAAGCCCAGGAAGGTCGGCAACCACCAGGAGCTAGAAGATGCAAGGAACCGATTCTCTTGTAACAGTCTCTATAAGAAGTGCTACTCTGCTCACACCTTGCTTTTCTTTTTGATGTCCAGAACTGTACGAGAATAAACTATTGTTGTTTTATCCCACTGTGCTTGTGGGTATTTGTTGTAGCATGCACAGGAAACTTATATGCTGACCTTAAGTCATCCAAAACACTTAGGTCCCACCTTGTCTCTTTTTTTTCTATTAGTCTGTGACTCCTTCCTTAGCTGACGAATTGACAGCTCCATTTTGATCTTAGGAGACTTTTTTGTTCTTTTAAACTTGTGGGTACTATGCATATTTTGGTATCTGTAGGTAATGGATTAATTTTATAGTTCTGAACTATAGTACGCTTTTAAACCTTCCTATTTCGAGCCACTTTATACATGTCCATCAGCCTGAAATTCACATCCTTTTCTTTTCTGGTCTCTACAAGGATGTAGCTTTGAGTCCAAGAGACCCAGCTTATGGCTCATCATCTATGAGGTTTGCATAGTTATTAATATTACATCTCTCTGAGCCTCAGAATCATTATCTATAAAGCAGGGATAACAGCTTCTCTTTGGGCACTTGAGGAAAAGAAATCAGCTGATAGAATGCAAGGCATCTTATATAGGGGGACCCAGAACATCTTAAATAAATGAATGTCCTGATACCAAATGACACAGAGCATATAGAGAACATTAGAGAGCATATATCTAGCAAACAGACATACACACAAAAATAAGAGAGTTTGGACCCAGATATGAGGCAGGAGGCAGATGGTCCCCCCAGGGTAAAGCAATTGGAGATTCATGCTCTACTGACTAAAAATCCAGGAGAAGAATACAGAGCAATTAAGGGAGGAGGCTGGACCCTGCACAGACCACATATTTCTCGGTCCCAAAGTCAGGAGACCTCCCCAACCTCACATGTGCAGAAGACGCTCCTTGGAGGCCAAAGGGGCGTTATATCAAGGGGTGTTCTACACATGTGTCTCTCCACATGTACTGTACTCTTATTAGGAATAAATATTTGCTTCACTGCTTTCCGTATTTGTGGAAACGCTTTTCTGCAAAACTGAAGGACCAGGGTCCTTGTCACTGACCACTAGTCTAATGGCTAGGATCTGGTGCTTTTCCACTGTGACCCAGCCCATCTCTGGCTGGGAAGCCAAGACCTGCTCTAAGTCGTTGCAGGCCAAGGTCACCGATCAGAGCGACCTGGGTTTGAATCCTAACTCAACTACTTACAAGTTCTCTAAGTTTGGGCTACTTATTCAACCTTTGAATCCTTTTCCTTATTTGTAAAACGGGGACAATACTATAAAGTGTATTGGATTACTGTTGGAAGAATTAATTAAGACACATGGAAGTGCTCATGACAGTGTCTGGCATATAGTATGTGTATGCCTATGAGTATAATTAACAAATCTCACCATATTTGTGTTCGTTTTATTATCTTTATCTTCTTAGAAAAAATCTCTTAAAACCTGGGAGCCTTATAGGCCCCAACTGTGACACAGGTATACCTGCCCCTCCATTTCGGGGTAATGTTAGGGGTTTGATGAAGTCACGTGTGTTCCAGTGGTTGGCATCAGGACCACAGCACGGTGGGCCTCATCTAACCCTTTCTTCTTCCAACTGTGAGTATATCGTGTGCCTCTCTGCTTCACTGATGAAAGAAACCTCAAAGAAGAAGCCTCAGCTTAAAGGCTTCCCTTTCCTGACATGTTTTGGATAGTCAGCCCTCAATTTTATGGAAATATAATTGACATTCCTTAAAACATTCATTGTGAATGGGAGAGACTTCATTTTACCAGACAATTCTTCATTTAGCCAAAGTGCTCAAGATTTTCTTTAAACATGCCATTCACTAGTTTTTTCTAACATAGGACTCAAATGAAGAAATTGTCATTAACCCAACTTGTTAGCCCCCTTTGATGATGTGAATTTCACCTGTGTGGGTCCAGACTGCTCTGCTCTTTTTGTGTCAGCTTCAACATTCAACCTGTCTCTCCCGCACCCTGGGTTCATGTCAGTGCCTTCAACTTAGATTGAAATTCCACCGGGTCATTGCTTTCTGACTGGCATCTGTGGATGCTTCCCGTGCAGGGTGGCCACGGGGGAGATGTTGCCAGTCGTCACTGTCAGATGACTGCTCCGAGCACCTGTTGGCTTTGAAGTTTACAAACAGGAGGCAGAAACAGACACAGCCCCTCTCAAGCTACTGTCTAGTTTTGCTCGGCCTGGTTGTTCCGCTCTACCTGGTTCTAAGTCCAGAAGCCATTTCTCTTTTACGCCAGCCTCTGTCTTCCTCGGTCACCCCCAGCTCAAGTCTGGAAAGTGGGAGGTGGGTGTCAAAAGAGCTGAGGACTAAATTAGCATATGTAATTCATCCAAGACCTGGTGGTAGGCCACTCAGAACTCTGCTTTTGAAATGGAGATAGATTCCTGCCAAGGCAGAGGAGCCACAGAAAGAATCAGACCCTAGGAGCTAGGAAAAACAGGCAGGGGAAACCAGAAGTAAGGCTTCACTCACATTTTAGAGCAATTCTCAGTTTTCTGAAAGCCTCTCTTCCTTACAAGCTTACATTCATTCTTCACAGCCACCCTGGAGAGGTCAGTGCATGCATGCTCAGCCCCAAAATCTTGTCTGATGCTTTGTGACCCCATGGACTGTAGCCCGCTAGGCTCCTCTGTCCATGGGATTTCCCAGGCAAGAATACTGTAGTGGGTTGCCATTTCCTTCACCACCGAGATCAGATGCAATATGTATTCTTTTTCATATATCAAACACGTATATGTATCTATGCATGCCCATTATACAAATACAAATATATCATCCAGTTGCAGAAATTGAGACTAAATGCCCTGGCCGAGGTCACACAGATGGTTCATGGCAGAGCTGGGATTCAAATGCAGCTCAGACTCCAGAGTGGGCCAGGGCTAGGGATATTGTGCCACTTGCCACTGGAAACTCTTGTTTTAGCTCGAAGACCCTGACCTCAACCCGTGGGCCAGCAAAAGGACACAAGTGGGGTTTGCTGGATACATAGTGTAAAGCAGAGGACTCAGTAGTTTCTGGATAAAACATGTTATTAATAAGGTTGAGGGACTTTGAGACAAGCTCAAAGAAGAAAACAACTGAGTTGCAGTTCCTCGGTTGCTTCCATTGGCCAAGACAGATGCTTGGGGCACAGGCAGTGGAGAAGAAGGAGCCAGGTTGTTGGGATTCATCTCCTGGTTTTTCCACTAACCAACACTGCAGGCTACTTTAGTTCTCTCTGCCTCAATGTCCCCATCTGCAAAATGGGGGAAATAACAATGGAAACAGTGACAGATCTTATTTTCTTGGACTCCAAAATCACTGCAGATGGTCACTGCAGACATAAAATTAAAAGACGCTTGCTCCTTGGAAGAAAAGCTAAGACAAACCTAGACAGCATATTAAAAAGCAAAGACATTACTTTGCCGACAAAGGTCTGTCTAGTCAAAGTTATGGTTTTCCAATGGTCATGTATGGATATGAGAGTTGGACCATAAAGAAGGTTGAGCACCAAAGAACTGATGCTTTTGAACTGTGGTGTTGGAGAAGACTCTTGAGAGTACCTTGGACTGCAAGGAGATCACCCAAGTCAATCCTAAAGGAAAAATATTTAACCATGAATATTCACTGAAAGGACTGATGCTGAAGCTGAAGCTCCATTTATTTGGCTACTTGATGCGAAGAGCCAATTTATTGGAAAAGACCCTGATGCTGGGAAAGATTGAAGGCAGGAGGAGAAGGGGATGACAGAGGTTGAGAGGGTTGGATGGCATCACCGACTCAATGGACATAAGTTTGAGCAAACTCTGGAAAATAGTGAAGGACAGGGAAGCCTGTCCTGTTTAACACTGGACTGTGTTACGGTCCATGGGATCTCAAAGAGTCAGACATGACTGAGTGACTGAACAACAACAAATAATAATTTTTAAAAAGGACTATCCTCCTAGAGTTGATAGGATGATTAAATAATGAGTCTAAAGTCCTTAGAGCCTGCTTGCAGCAGACCAACTCCTCTATGCCAAGGTGGTTTTTGATAAAGAGCTTCCTTTAGGACTGGTCTAGCTTCAGGCAGAGATGCCATCCTAGAGGCTACCCAAGACCTGCTATTGGGGCACAGGCATGGCACACTGGGGGTGCTCTAGGGAACAGAGACCCACTCCTCTCCTTGCGGGGGAAACAAGCCAAAGTCAGCAGTCACGTGGGATTTTTCTTTAGTTGGTGATGCTATCTGGGCACAGGACTGAGTGGCAAGGCTGAGGCAGTGGTTCCGAAACTGGCATGTACGTTAGGTTTCTGAGCCTCATTTCCAGAGATCCTGATCTGCTAGATCTGCGTGGGGCCTGAGAATCTGCATTTCTAACAGCTGTGCCCCCCTCCCAGCCACCCATCTGCAGAGGGGAGAAAGGCCTAGGAGATCTGTCTCTGCTTCCTCCTAGCCAGGGGGTACTGCTTACAACTGAGCCTCAGTTTCCCCATCTGTAGAGTGGAAGCTTCCTGACAGAGCTGTTGTGAGACCTCAGATTATCTGGGGAACAGTGTCGACACATGCCTGGAGCTTAGTGAACATTTCACATGTATTCAATCAGACTGCTCTTTTTCTCAGAAGGATTGCAAGGAAGGTCGAGGCAGCCAGGCCCGACAGCAGAGAGGTGCTCAAAAAGTCTCTTTAGAAAACGCTACATGCATTTCAAACCTAAAACCAGTCTCCTGAGGCATGGACGATAAATATGTTCATAGTTTCTCCCCCGATGAACAACCTAGCTTTTTTTCTCTTCTAATACAGTCATACTTCCTCTCACTGAAAATAAAATTTATATCAGCCTCCTCAGCCACCTGTAAGACTGGCTACCCTGTTTTCCAGATGAGGAAACAGATTTTTTTTTTAGCATCCCCATATGCTGTTTAGTTTATAACTTTATCAAACTCTGTTTTATTGGGTTGGTCAAAATTTAGTTCAGGTTTTTCCGTAAGATGTTATAGAAAAACCCCAACGAACTTTGTGGCCAACCCAATATATAAGACAGAATTTACCTACTTCATCTGCACGATTCAATGATTTCTAGTCAGTTTGCCCAGTTGTGGAGCCATCACCATGAATCAGCTTTAGAACATTTGCATCACCCTGTAAGATCTCTCATGTTCCTACCCTTCTAACCTGGCAAGGTTGGTACTAGAGTTGGAAGGGCTGGGGTCGGGGGTTGGCATAATAGGTAGGGCAGAAACTTGTGAGTCTGTCCAAAGGCCCAGGCCAGAGTTTGAGACGCAGGACCAAGGGCCAGTGTCTGGGGTTGGGGCAGATCATTGTCATTCAGGAGGCCCATCCCTTCACAGTGCTGAGTGCCTGGTGAGTGTTTGGCCAGAGGACATTGTGATTCTGCTACATCTGCAACTTCAAGGGAGGTTGCTTTGAAGAGGAATCAGCAAACAGACTACAGCCTCCTGGGAGTCCTCAGTCAGGATGCCCAGACAGCTGACTATGGCCAGGAGGGGCTCTGTGTACCTGGCCTTGGTGAGAAAGAAAAAAACAAATCAGTGCTTCAAGATCCAAGAATACTGAAGAAGATACAAAAAGCCGATCCCTTTTGACCTTTCAAGTTACTGGAGTTCAGCCTCATGTGAGTCATCAGTTCAGTTCAGTTCAATTCAGTCGCTCAGTCATATCCGACTCTTTGCAACCCCATGAATCACAGCACGCCAGGCCTCCCTGTCCATCACCAACTACCGGAGTTCACTCAAACTCGTGTCCATCAAGTCGGTGATGCCATCCAGCCATCTCATTCTCGGTCGTCCCCATCTCCTCTCGCCCCCAATCCCTCCCAGCATCAGAGTCTTTTCCAGTGAGTCAACTCTTCGCATGAGGTGGCCAAAGTATTGGAGTTCCAGCTTTAGCATCAGTCCTTCCAGTGAACACCCAGGACTGATCTCCTTTAGAATGGACTGGTTGGATCTCCTTGCAGTCCAAGGGACTCTCAAGAGTCTTCTCCAGCACCACAGTTCAAAAGATTCAATTCTTTGGCGATCAGCTTTCTTCACAGTCCAACTCTCACATCCATACATGACTACTGGAAAAACCATAGCCTTGACTAGATGGACCTTTGTTGGCAAAGTAATGTCTCTGCTTTTTAATATGCTATCTACGTTGGTCATAACATTCCTTTCAAGGAGTAAGTGTCTTTTAATTTCCTGGCTGCAATCAGCATCTGCAGTGATTTTGGAGTCCCCCAAAAATAAAGTCTGACACTGTTTCCACTGTTTCCCCATCTATTTCCAATGAAGTGATGGGACCAGATGCCATGATCTTTGTTTTCTGAATGTTGAGCTTCAAGCCAACCTTTTCAGTCTCCTCTTTCACTTTCATCAGGAGGCTTTTTAGTTCCTATTCACTTTCTGCCATAAGGCTGGTGTCATCTGCATATCTGAGGTTATTGATATTTCTCCCGCGTGCTTCATGTGAGCCATAGTGGTTGATTAATAATAATAGCTACCATTGTTGAGGAATTAATTCGTGGCAAGACAGTATGCTAAGAAATCTATGGCCCAAGCACATCATTTACTTCTCACAACAGCTCTTTGAAACACTTGTAGTTGCTATTTTTTTCAATGAAAAAAACTAAGGCTCAGAGAGGTTGAGAGACTTGCCCAAATATACACAAGTAAGGAGAATTCTGACCAAGTCAGTATTCAAAACCAAATTTATTTAGTTGCAAAGCCTGTGTTCTCCCCACATAACCACAGCAGTGGTGAAGCAGTGGCAGGGATCCTGGAACCAGACCATCGGCACTTGGGGAGTGTGTCCTATTTACCTTCATCCTTAACTCCTCCGGGAGGCCCCGAAAGTCAAAGCCTGTGCTCTCCTCCCTGCACCACTGAATCCCCAGTACCTGCTGTCACAGTGCCTAGCACCCAGAGGTCTAGTAAGCATTTACTAATTTGACATTACCTCCGCCGTGAGAGGTAAGAAGATGCGGAAATACCCTGGCTGTGTCACGCAGCGGGTGTGCGAGGGATAGGTTACTTCTCGGTGCTTCTGTCCCTCTGTTGACCACAAACTGTACTTGCCATCTACCTCTACAAGGATTAAATCATGAAATCACGAGGTGCTGTAGCTGCTGACCTTCAAGCAGCCCCTGAAAGCAGTTCAGGGTGGAGACCAGGAATGAGGCACTCTGCTGGGAAAAACTGGCAGGACAAGCCTTCAGAGAGATAATTTCAGGAGACGGTTTCATGAGCCCAATTCCTGCATTTCATTGTACCTAGAAAGCCATTAAAAAATCACTAACAGTGACATCTGCTCCTCATCACTAGCAGCAAGCCTCTGTTAAAATGTGTGCTTTACGGCACCTACCTCCTTCACTAAAATTCATCCACAACACTGCCCTTCCCCTCTATCTCCGTGGAACGGTTTCTCAGAGCTATCTGAAACGCTGTCTCCCAAACTACAGTCCTCATTTTGCCCCCAATAAAACTTAACTCACAACTCTCACACTGTGCTTTTTTGTTTCGGTCAACACCTTATATGTCAGGTAAAACAAAACAAGAAAAAGGAAAAAAAAAAAAAAAACCAGAATCATCAGCTTCAGAGGACTGTCGTGAGAATGAAACACACTTAGCATCTTATGTCATAAATCAGCTCTCAGTAACTGTTAACTCATACAAGTATTAAGAGCATTCCAACCACAGAGATTTCAGTTCACAGAGGGGAATCACCTTAGCAAAGGGTCAAAAGGAGAAAGTGGTTGAAACACGATCTGGATTCCCAGACTTCAAGGCTTTTTTTGACCTTATGATGCTCATGGCATGTTTGTTGACTGACAGGCACTAACTCAGAGCCAGAAAAGATGTACCAGTACAAAGTCCCAGAGCACCCATGAGGGCCAAAGAAGAGATTTCATGGGGCAGCTCAGTGGATCCAGGGCGCAGGAGACTCCTAACCTACCCTGTGAATCCCAAGCCTCCAGAAAGGATGCTCTCCCAGACTGAATCCCTCTGGCAAGCACCCCATCTCTGCCTCTCCTCCCTCAGGAATGTTCCTGTGAAGGTGAAACACGTGAATTCTGAAAGAGAACAGTGAGGCCTTGCTCTTGCGCATTGTTATGCAAATGTTACACAAATTGGAGTCTTAAATCTGGCCCTAATGATGCCATCCTGCTTTGTCTTCCAGTTTCCCTGACACCCATTCTGAGATGCACTGTACAGATGTTAGTTTATTATGTACACCAATAACTCACTCTCCATCTCGGTGAGGTGGGCTGCTGGCAGCCACCCTAGCAGCCCAGACAGTGACGGAATGTGCCCCCGTGAAAGATGTGATTTAAGCTCTTTGCAGCCCACTATTCAAGCACTTTCTTTTATCAGGGCCCAAGCGGCAGCTAATCGCATGGCAGACTGATGGCAAATCCAGAAACAACGCAGATCCCACAAAGAGGCTGATTAAAAGCTTACTTGAAATTTGGAAAATAATAATTTTTTAAAATGATAACACTAAAAAAAAAACTCTCAAGATGCACAAAGAAAACCAATTTAGTCCAAGCCAATCCTTCATCCACAGAAGGATTAGAAGAAAGGTTTTACTTTAGACTAAATGTGGAGACAGCTTTGCAGCCAAAACATGTAACATCCCGCTAATTATTCTTTCAAGCTTCAACATGTACTTTATTAATCTTTCCCCACTTTACCAGCTGCAGATGTAGACTTAATTCAGTGAGTAAGCTACAGAACTTGTTCAAGTTCAGCGTGTCAGCTGCATCTTTGGTGTTTGTCGCTCAAGGGCGGGCGATGTAGACGGACTCAGAAATGGAAAACCCATCAATCATGTTTGGCATTATCCTTTCAGGAGATAACCTGTCTTCAGCATCTCCTGGCCAATGAACTCAAGACAGAATGGCGTGGAGTCATTGGAGGGTTGCTCAAAGGGAAAGAGAAAGCTGAAGGAGGAATAAAAGAAATAGTGATGTATAACACCCTCTGCTACATAAGGACCTCGGTGATGTTCATTTCTCATGGTGGAGCCAAAAGAAAAACAGTAAAATAGACACTTTAATAAAATAGCAATTACGTGGAAGCTATACACATAAAGCTCAGATTTACTTGTATGTTTTGAAGACCATACTCTATTTCACACTTTGATGTATCTGCCCATCAATTAATGCACTTGTAATTGAATAACTTATATTACGTTATAATGATAATACCTACATAGTAGGTATGGAGTACCTACTATGTGTCAAGCACTATGTATGGGACTTAGGCAAGTAACATACAAATATCCTATTCTCTAGGAGAAGGAAGAAGAAGAATCACCACATACTGCATGCCTACTATGTGTTACATTCTGTCCAGAGAACTCTCAGTAACTCCCCTACCCTGAGAAGCAGATAGAAACTCCATTAGCAGATAAGAAATCTGAAGCATGGAAAGTGTGACTAACTTGCCCACGATTACACAGCTAGGACACAGTGGAACAAAATTCAAATCCAGAATCAGCACAATCCTAACGCAAGATCTTTTCCAATCCCAAATTAGAAATTCTTAGGATTTGTGGATCACACACGTGTAATGCAAGGTGAAAGTAAACATTGCTTAAACAACAAGTGGATAATGGATTTGGAAATTTGGAGGAAAGAAAGCATATGACCAGTTTATGGACCTAGGGGGGTTTGCAAAGGATCTCTAGAGGAGGAAACAATTTATCTAGGCCTTAAAATGGTTAACATTTAGGGATTTACATTAAAAAGGACATTCATATGATAGAGAGCAGACTGAGCAAAAACATGGAGGTGGTAAGCATGAATTACATTTCAGTTCAGTTCAGTCGCTCAGTTGTGTCCGACTCTTTGCGACCCCATGAATCACAGCACGCTAGGCCTCCCTGTCCATCACCAACCGCCGGAGTGCACTCAAACTCACGTCCATCGAATCGGTGATGCCATCCAGCCATCTCATTCTCTGTCCTCCCCTTCTCCTCCTGTCCCCAATCCCTCCCAGCATCAGAGTCTTTTCCAGTGAGTCAACTCGTCGCATGAGGTGGCCAAAGTATTAGAGTTTCAGCTTTAGCATCAGTCCTTCCAATGAACACCAAGGACTGATCTCCTTTAGAATGGACTGGTTGGATCTCCTTGCAGTCCAAGGGACTCTCAAGAGTCTTCTCCAGCACCACAGTTCAAAAGCATCAATTCTTTGGCAATCAGCTTTCTTCACAGTCCAACTCTCACATCCATACATGAACACTGGAAAAACCATAGCCTTGACTAGATGGATTTTTGTTGGCAAAGTAATGTCTCTGCTTTTTAATATGCTATCTAGGTTGGTCATAACTTTCTTCCAAGGAGTAAGCGTCTTTTAATTTCATGGCTGCAATCAGCATCCGTAGTGATTTTGGAGCCCCCAAAAATAAAGTCTGACACTGTTTCCACTGTTTCCCCATCTATTTCCCATGAAGTGATGGGACCAGATGCCATGATCTTACCTTTCCATTCAGTTCAGTCGCTCAGTCGTGTCCAACTCTCCGCGACCCCATGAATCACAGCACGCCAGGCCTCCCTGTCCATCACCAACTCCCGGACTTCACCCAAACTCATGTCCGCAGAGTCAGTGATGCCATCCAGCCATCTCATTCTCTGTCGTCCCCGTCTCCTCCCGCCCCCAATCCCTCCCAGCATCAGACTCTTTTCCAGTGAGTCAACTCGTCACATGAGGTGGCCAAAGTATTGGAGTTTCAGCTTCAGCATCAGTCCTTCCAATGAACACCCAGGACTGATCTCCTTTAGAATGGACTGGTTGGATCTCCTTGCAGTACAAGGGAATCTCAAGAGTTCTCCAAAAGCATCAATTCTTCGGCGCTCAGCTTTCTTCACAGTCCAGCTCTCACATCCGTACATGACCATGGGAAAAACCATAGCCTTGACTAGACGGACCTTGGTTGGCAAAGTAAGCAACAGTTAGAACTGGACATGGAACAACAGACTGGTTCCAAATAGGAAAAGGAGTACATCAAGGTTGTATATTGTCACCCTGCTTATTCAACTTATATGCAGAGTACATCATGAGGAACGCTGGGCTGGAAGAAGCACAAGCTAGAATCAAGATTGCTGGGAGATATATCAATAACCTCAGATATGCAGATCTTACCTTTAGGGAAATCTAAATACTTCTCAGTGTGAATGAAGACAGATGATAAAAAATAAGTGTAGAAATGAAGTAAGGAATCAGATTTCAGACTTTCCAATATTACATAAAGTATTTTTCATGAAAAATAAAAAAAATGGCCAAAGGAAATTGGTTCTATCTTCCACCTGGAGTAGACTTAAAGAAAGTCTTAGTTTTATACCAATATGAGACATTTTAATTCACCTCAAGCCAAATCTCCTGTTGTATCTATTCAAGTCCCAGAAGGGAGTCCAGGATCAGAAGACTTGAGTTCAAGTTCCAGTTCTTGAGTTTATCAACTCAGCCCTGGACATGTCACCTTATTTTGGTACAGCCAGGTGGTGGTGCTTGATAACTCACATTCTCCCAAAAGATTCACAGCAGGAAAGATTAGCCAGGTTAGGTATCATGAGCAGGTCGCATGGTAGGACTATTAATGGGAACCTTTAAATAAAGCGTGTATTATTTTTCCACATGTATTCCAGAAACAATGTGTACACACCTACAAATATGTGCTAAGCCCAGAAACACACAAAGACTCTCTAATTTCAATGTCGGAACAACTCAGAAAGTCAGACAGCATTTATACCACTTTTCAGATGAGGAAACTAAGAATTGAAGAATTTGATACTAAGTCCAAGATCATATTTCTAGAAAGGGAGGGAAATACAGTTATCTGAAAGCTAGGCGATGAGTTGACTCACTGGAAGAGACTCTGATGCTGGGAAAGATTGAGGGAGGGAGGAGAAGGGGACGACAGAGAATGAGATGGCTGGATGGCATCACCGACTCTATGGACATGAGTTTGAGTGAACTCCGGGAGTTGGTGATGGACAGGGAGGCCTGATGTGCTGTGATGCATGGGGTCGCGGAGAGTCAGACATGACTGAGCGACTGAACTGTTCTAATATATTACCATTGACTTAGTACCATAACCATTTAAATTTCTAGTGATTCTCAACCTGTATGCTCTGGAACACTGCAGAAATGTCCAACTAAACAATATCCCAGCTTCATTTTTGTTATACACTCCAAATTGTCAGAGGAATGCTAAAATAAAGGCATTGTGCAAGGTGTCACATATCATTGAGATTCAGCCCATGTATTTTACATGATATATGATTATTTATAGGATAAAGTGGCAATCTCCATCTTTTTTGGCACCAGGGACCAGTTTTGTGGCAGACATTTTCCACGGACCAGGGGAGGGAGGCGGTTTCAGGATGATTCTCAAAGGAGCACAGAACCTAGATGCCTCACGTGTACAGTTCACAGTAGGGTTGACACTCCTATGAGAATCTAATGAGATCTGACAGGAGGAGGAGCTCAGGTGGTAATGCAAGGGATGGGGAGCATCTGTAAATACAGATGAAGCTTGCTGCTCACTTCCTGCTGTGTGGCCGCGTTCCTAACAGGCCACAGACTGGTAGAGGTCAGTGGCCTGGGATTCGAGGACCCCAGGAGTAAAGTGTAGTTAGAAGGATAAAATGAGACAATGCATGTGAAGATCTTTGGGTAATACAAATTATTTTAAGAAAAAATCCTCTATTCCCCTTCCTGAGGAAAAGTTAAAAACATCTGTAAGATAAATTAGCTTTTAGCTCACTTGCTCTCTGCATCCCACTACTATGATAGAAGTTTCCTGACAGCTGAACTCCTGGTGTCCTTGTCTTTGACATCGTCACAGCAGCCAGAAGAGCAGATACTTCCAAGGAACTCAGGTCAGCAAATTAAATGATAATCCATCGTGTTTAATAGTGAAGCTGATGAGGACTGCTAAAATTTGTGGAGCACTGACTATATGCCAGGCATTATGCTAAAAGTTTGATATTTATTAATTCTTAAGATTTCTATGAATATAATAAACCTTGGAGATACTAGTATTTCCCCCATTTTCCCGATAACGTTAACAGACAGACAAGCTGATTGCTAGTCAGCCGCAGGACTGGGATGAGGACCCCTTCCCTCATCTGATGCTCATAAGAACCCTATAGCATAGGCAGGATGATTCCTACCTTAGAGATGAAAGCACCAAGGCTCCAGGCCACATACTTGATTGGAAAGCAGCTGTATTCTTTTATTACAGAAAGAAGCATTAGGTTTTGGCTTCACTCAGGGAAATATATATATATATATATACATATTTGAAAAATCCCAGGAATTCTCAGAGCAATTACAGAATCTCTTGGTACAAACACAACAGAATCTTCTTCAAAGTGCCACACATGCTTGGAAGAGCGCACACATAAAAGCATAATTTGAACACTTGTCAGTTTTACCCCCTTGTTGCAAGAGAAGAATGTTTATGCACCCAAAAAAAGAAAAAAATCTAGCTGCATTTCCTAGTTTAATTAGTTTTGTCAAGTGCCTGCAATGTGATTTCCATGTTAATTTCCCCATATTCCATTTCAGTTTCTTTATACTCCACTTCAATTATTTGCTTAAAAATTGAGAGAGGCACAATGACTGTGCTCAAATTCCATTCGACCCAACCAACATTTACTGGTGTTCCATCCTGCCCCGGCCCTGGCGACACAGTCCACGAGCTTCCACTGCCTTCCCCCGCCCCCACCCAGTGTCCACCACAAACATGGTTCCTGGTCAGGGTACCTCCCCCACTGCACGCCCAGCCTGGGAAGGGGAAACTGCAGAACCTTTCTTTTAAACAATTGCTATCAACTGATTGAAGCTGACATGGGGAAAATAAAAACTATCTGCCATCCTAACGCTTGATATTTTCTTGCAAATTTCCTTCTTTTAATTCTCTTGAGGCAGTGGTATCTCCGTTTTTAACACAGAAGTTAACCCGCTCACAGAAGTGAAGAGTCCTACCCAAATGCTAGATATCACACCAATTGCCAAGTCTCCCTAGCCTCTTACATTTAGTATAACCTTCACCCAGATGTCACTTTCTGAGGGCTTACATGCCTGGCCCAGCCTGGATCTGCTTTCCTCTAGCATTCCAGGCAGATTCTTTACCATCTGAGCCACCAGGGAAGCCCCCTATCCTCAAAAGGAGAATGCAGAAAGAAGTAGGAAAAAAACAATCTCTACCAGATTAGACTAATCCTGAGTGATAATCATTTTCACATTATTCTGCGGAGCAACCTTTAGTCTGTATTTTATAAATGAAACGGGCAGATCTGGAAGAAGTCCAAGTGATTAGCTAACCCAAACTCTTCATTTTATTTATTTAAGCTTTAATTTTCACTTAAAAAAATTTTTTTGGCTATGCCGAGTCTTAGTTGCAGCATGTGGGATCGAGTCCTCTGACCGGGGGTCTAATCCAGGCCCCCTGCATTGGAAGCACACAGCCTTAGCCAATGGATCACTAGGGAAGTCCCTCAAGCTCTTCATTTTAAATCAAGGTCCAACATGATCTCATTTAATCCGACATTGCTAATCTTTGAGGTAGCCATTATTGTCCTCATTTATAAGGAAGCTAAGGCACAGAGTGGTTATGTGACCTGCCCAAGGTCACACAGCTAGTTTAGTGACATTCAAGATACAAACTTGGGTCTTCCTACATCATAAGCCTGAATATTTATTGAAAATTTTTTTTCCTGATCTCCTCTCTCTTTTCCCTCTAGAACATAAATATTTAAGGTAGTCAACCAAAATTAATTGGTTTCTTATGTCACATCCTTCCTCTTTCACTTCCTCTTAAAAATGTTTTGTTGAGCATATACCTATGTTTTTAACAAATGTTCTCTGAGCCTTATACAGGGACTGTGAGATAAGAAATAAATCACAGCTTCTGACTCCAGGAGGTTATGGTTTGCTGTGAAGAGGACTAATGAGTCAGAAGGTAGTTAAAACACAATGTGGTTCTGACAGCAGTGACACAGCGGGTTGGGGAAGTACAATTATCTGAGTTCTAGATCTACTAGGAATTAACCAGGGCCATCAACACAGCTGCTGAAACAAACAAGTCTCACACTTCAGTGGCTTAGCCCAGCAAAGGTTTACTTCTCACACCACAAGCAGAAATGTGTTGAGGAGGGTGCTTTACTCCCTGGGGTGACTTAGGGACTCAGGCTTTTCCAGCTTCTATCTCTGCCACCCCTGGAGCCTCTTCAGAGTCCTCTTCTGGGTCCCCACATCTGGCCCACAGTGAGCAGGAAGAAAGGGGTTATGGAAGATGTATGAGAGGGTTTAGAGCCAGGGCTGCAGGAGGAGTATATGCCACTGGCCATGTAGCTAGTCTCTCCTCTGGGGTGTAGACTGACTATGTGCCTACTGTTCTTCTTCTTCGGTGCACAAGAGGACTACATTTTTCAGCTTTCCTTAGAGGCACAGGCCATGTAGTTGGGTTCTGGCCAATGGAATGCCCCTGGGTCTCTCCTTGCAGGAGAGTCCCCCAACCTACCTCTGACTATAATGTAAGAAATCAACATTTGTTACATTAAGCCATTGGGATCTGAGAATTATTTGTTACAGTAGCTTTTGCCAAATTATCCTGGCTAAAAGTGATCTCATTTCCTTCAAAGTGGAAATAACAGTACTCTGCCATGAGGATCAAATAATAAAATGGATGTGAAAACTCCCAATGATCTAAAGTTAGGATGGTTACCATTACTTATTTTACCCTAGAGAAGAAGTTGGGATCCCAGGAATAGAGACAGCAGGAAAGTATCTCTGATTCATGGGGTGCTGCTGGATGGGAGATCCAGGCTCTTCCAGAAACCACAGCAGTGTTGACCTGAATCACATAGTCCATAAAGGCAATGGAGTTTTTCTTGGGCTTCCTTTAATAATATCAACCCTGTACGTACACATGCATTGATTCCTTAATTAAGATATGACTGATCATCCTGAGCAAAGCATATGTCAGATGGTAAATGTCAGACAAAGTCTTGGTAAGACTTCTTCCCATACGTCCGGATGGTTGTTTCCAACCCACAGCTGCTCCCAGCTTCTGTCCTATTGCCTTTATTTATGTAAATAATGTTAATAACCATCAGTGGTGTCCTGGAGGCAGCTCACACCAGGTCAAGAGAGCAGACACTGGGTTCAGTTGTGTACATCGCTTCCCACCTCCTATTAGCTTGAAACCAGCCATATGGGCAGTATTATAACATGGAAATCGACAAATGTGCAAATCAAGCTTTATTCATTCTTTTATTTTTTTCCTTTCGGCAAGAAGGTTGTAGTGTAAAATTTGACCAGCACTGATAATAATGTAATTAATAATAATAATGATAATAATAATAATAGTGGTTATCATTTCCTGAATGCTCATTATGTGCCAGGGCTTCAGACTTTATAAAGAAATACAGGGACTTTCCCAGTGGTCCAGTAGTTAAGACTTTGTGCTTCCACTGCAGGGGGTGCAAGTTTGATCCCTGGTAGGGGTACTAAGAGGCTTCCCTGGTGGCTCAGATGGTAAAGAATCTGCCTGCAATGCGGGAGACCTGGGTTCGGTCCCTGGGTTGGGAAGACCCCCTGGAGGAGGGCATGGCCACCCACTCCAGTATTCTTGCCTGGAGAATCCCCACGGACAGAGGAGCCTGGCGGGCTATAGTCCAAGGGGTTGCAAAGAGTTAGACATGACTGAGCAACTAAACACAGCATAGCATAGGGGTACTAAGACCCTGCATGCCACATGGAGTGCCCCCAAAAATAAAAAAAAATAAATGAAATATGTATAACTTTACTTATTCCTCATAACACCCATGCAAATAGATGTTACTGTGTTATTGCTCCTCTAACATGAAAACTGAAGTTCAGAGAAGCTAAGCAACTTGCTGAAGTACACAGAGGAATAAATTGGGAGAACCAGGTTTTTAACATAGTCCTAACTCAAGGCTCATATTATTTCTATGCTATTACATTAGATAAAAGGAGAGCTTGAGCTTCAAAATTAAATTCTTAAGAGTTATTGTAAGTTTATTTCTACCCAGGATGGGTAAGAAAAATAAAATACCAAAATACCTCTGTTTTTGTCTAAGGATACATGATTTTGTAAAAACACTCACAGGCTATAGCTATCAATCCACTAGCAGTCACAGTGGGTGATTCTAAGCAGTTATTACCCTGCTATTTTGACAGGATCAGGAGGCTGAGTTCATGCAGTTGGGTGATTTGTCCTGTACCAAACAAAGATGGCAGGTGTAGTTAGGGCTCCTGGACCCTGGGTCTTCCAGCCACTGCTTGGTTTTAGGACTTGAAGAATCACACTGTGGCCATATCTTGTCCCCATAAATTATGATTGCTTGTTTATGAATCTGCCTCGGTCCATCCAACATGAGTCTCCTGACAGCTGATATAGCAGTCTTCCATCTCAGTGCTCCCGGAGTATGGCGTGTAGATGCCTGGCACGTGGTGGACGTTTTATAAATGTTTGTTTAATGACTGACTGATGCATGTCACTGAACTGAGGGAACAGATCTGCCCGACTGAAGAAGTGGGGAATGGAACACAGATGCTGGCAGAGAAAGCCTCCAAGAAAAGAAGGGACAACAGAAAAGAACAGGAAGGAAGGGGGCACAGAACAGGTAAGCACTGGACACCAGAGAACAACTTCAGCCTCTCTTCAGCATTTGCTGGGCCTGTGCTAAGTTCAGCCCTCACAAACCTATTGTGAATTTGATGCTTTTAATTAGTAAAACTGCAGGCTCCCTTTATAGATCCAGAGTCAAATAAGAAGGAATGTGTCGGCAGCTGCCCATCGGTAGCTTGACCTCAGCTATACTGGCCTGATCGAGGCCAAATGGAGCCCAAGGGCCTGAGAGAGACACGTGTCCTGGTCATTCTGGTCCAGAGCCATCCCTTTGACTCTGCAGAACAACTGTCTTTGCGCTCAGAGTCCACCTGGCATCACCTCTGGACTCTGGCCCCCTGTTGTTCATACGCCTCTGAACCTCCTCCTTAGCCCTCCACACTTCTTCACATTTTTGGCTCATTTTCCCACTTGAAGTTTCCACTTTGTCCCCTAAACTTCCTACTTAATTCTGTTTCTTAGCTCTAAAGTCTGACTTTACTCCTTGGTCACACTGTATATTTCTGATTATGCTGCCTTTGGTCTTAACTGGACTAACATCTTATTTGGTCCAGCCTTCCTGCCAAGGCTACTCCTGGGAAGCCTGTCCTGAGCAGGGACCTAGCCTCCATGGCCTCTATTTTTCTCTCCATGGAGATTGTGTTTGGTCATAACATCTGTGTTCCCAACATCTATTCCTTTCTAAAATGATTTGTCTAAGGCAGGTTTCACTCCATCCTGGCTGCACCTTAAAATCACCCAGGACGCTTTAAAAAAAATCCAATATGTGTAGGCATGCTGCATTTCTCTTTTTAAAAGTCTCTGGGGTCATTTAATGTACTGCCAGCATTGAGAATCACTAGTCTTTGCCATCCTGTTAATCCCATTTTCCTTGCTAGGCGGGGGACTGCAGAATAAACCCTGGAACAAGAGACAGGAGGAAAAGTGTGTAGATGCCTATGTGGTGGATGTTTTATAAACGTCATTGAACTGAGGGAACGGACCTGCCCGATTGCAGGAGGAGGAGGATGTCTGCAAAACAGGTGGTTCTTCCTCAGCATCAGGATATGTGATGTCCAGATGTTAAGCAGGGAACTGCTGCTGCCACCATTCAGTGAGGGGACAGAGCTGATACACTGAGGATGCAGAGTGAGAGGGAAACTGGACACTGAGTTGGACACAAGGTCAAGAGATGGAAAGACCCTGGATCTCCATCACTTCCTTTCAAGGAACCAACCTGAGCCTTGCTATTTAATGAGAAAATATATTGGGTTTTTTGGTTTGTTTTGTTTTTATTGAAGTATAGTTAACTAACAACATTGTATTTGTTTCAAGTGTACAGCAAAGTGATTCGTTCATATATATATATAATTTTTCAGATTCTTTTCTATTACAGGTTATTACAAGATACTGAATACAGTTGCCTGTGTTATATAGTAGGTGCTTGTTGTTTACCTATTTTATATATAGTAGTGTGGATATGTTAATTTCAAACTCCTGAGTTATTTCCCCACAACCCCAGCTACCCCTTTTGGTAACTGCAAGTTTGTTTTCTAGGTCTGTGAGTCTGTTTCTGTTTTGTAGCAACATGGATCAGTTCAGTTCAGCCGCTCAGTCGTGTCCGACTCTTTGCGACCCCATGAATCACAGCACGCCAGTCCTCCCTGTCCATCACCAACTCCCGGAGTTCACTCAAACTCGTGTCCATCGAGTCAGTGATGCCATCCAACCACCTCATTCTCTGTCGTCCCCATCTCCTCCTGCCCCCAATCCGTCCCAGCATCAGAGTCTTTTCCAGTGAGTCAACTCGTCGCATGAGGTGGCCAAAGTATTGGAGTTTCAGCTTTAGCATCAGTCCTTCCAATGAACATCCAGATAGACCTTATCATATTCAGTGAAGTAAGTCAGACAGAAAAGGTAAGTTATCATATGATATTACTTATATTTAGAATCTAAAAACAAGATACAAATGAGGTAAAACATTCAGCTGAGATAATACATTAAGTTAGGAGTCAGCATATTTTTTTTCCTGTAAAGGGCCAAAGAGTAAATATTTCAGGCTGTGCCAGTCATATATATAGTTTCTGAAATAGCTACTCTGCCCCTGGATCATGAAAGCAGCCATCAGTTCAGTTCAGTTCAGTTCAGTCGCTCAGTCGTGTCCGACACTCCCCGACCCCATGAATCACAGCACGCCAGGCCTCCCTGTCCATCACCAACTCCCGGAGTACACTCAAACTCATGTTCACAGAGTCGGTGATGCCATCCAGCCATCTCATTCTCCGTCGTCCCCTTCTCCTCCCGCCCCCAACCTTTCCCAGCATCAGTCTTTTCCAGTGAGTCAACTCGTCGCATGAGGTGGCCAAAGTATTGCAGTTTCAGCTTTAGCATCAGTCCCTCCAATGAACATCCAGGATTGATCTCCCTTAGAATGGACTGGTTGGATCTCCTTGCAGTATAAGGGACTCTCAAGAGTCTTCTCCAACACCACAGTTCAAAAGCATCGATTCTTCGGCGATCAGCTTTCTTCACAGTCCAACTCTCACATCCATACATGACCACGGGAAAAACCATTGCCTTGACTAGACGGACCTTGGTTGGCAAAGTAATGTCTCTGCTTTTTAATATACTATCAAGGTTGGTCATAACTTTCCTTCCAAGGAGCAAGCGTCTTTTAATTTCATGGCTGCAATCAGCATCTGCAGTGATTTTGGAGCCCAAAAAAATAAAGTCTGACACTGTTTCCACTGTTTTTCCATCTATTTCCCATGAAGTGATGGGACCAGATGCCATGATCTTTGTTTTCTGAATGTGGAGCTTCAAGCCAACCTTTTCACTCTCCTCTTTCACTTTC
Source organism: Moschus berezovskii (assembly GCF_049115385.1). Taxonomy (NCBI): domain Eukaryota; kingdom Metazoa; phylum Chordata; class Mammalia; order Artiodactyla; family Moschidae; genus Moschus; species Moschus berezovskii. Next base: position 33,109,092 of record NC_142463.1, read on the forward strand.
ATCAAGAGGCTTTTGAGTTCCTCTTCACTTTCTGCCATAAGGGTAGTGTCATCTGCATATCTGAGGTTATTGATATTTCTCCCAGCAATCTTGATTCCAGCTTGTGCTTCTTCCAGCCCAGCGTTCCTCATGATGTACTCTGCATATAAGTTAAATAAGCAAGGTGACAATATACAACCTTGACGTACACCTTTTCCTACTTGGAACCAGTCTGTTGTTCCATGTCCAGTTCTAACTGTTGCTTCCTGACCTGCATACAGGTTTCTCAAGAGGCAGGTCAGGTGGTCTGGGATTCCCATCTCTTTCAGAATGTTCCACAGTTTATTGTGATCCACACAGTCAAAGGCTTTGGCATAGTCAATGAAGCAGAAATAGATGTTTTTCTGGAACTCTCTTGCTTTCTCCATGATCCAGCGGATGTTGGCAATTTGATCTCTGGTGCCTCTGCCTTTTCTAAAACCTGCTTGAACATCTGGGAGTTCACGGTTTACATACTGCTGAAGCTTGCCTTGGAGAATTTTGAGCATGACTTTACTAGCGTGTGAGATGAGTGCAATTGTGCGGTAGTTTGAGCATTCTTTGGCATTGCCTTTCTTTGGGATTGGAATGAAGACTGACCTCTTCCAGTCCTGTGGCCAGCGCTGAGTTTTCCAAATCTGCTGGCATATTGAGTGCAGCACTTTCACAGCATCATCTTTCAAGACTTGAAATAGCTCAACTGGAGTTCCATCACCTCCACTAGCTTTGCTAGTAGTGATGCTTTCTAAGGCCCACTTGACTTCACATTCCAAGATGTCTGGCTCTAGGTCAGCGATCACGTTATCGTGACTATCTTGGTCGTGAAGATCTTTTTTGTACAGTTCTTCTGTGTATTCCTGCCACCTCTTCTTAATATCTTCTGCTTCTGTTAGCTCCATACCATTTCTGTCCTTTATCGAGCCCATCTTTGCATGAAATGTTCCCTTGGAATCTCTAATTTTCTTGAAGAGATCTCTTGTTTTTCCTATTCTGTTGTTTTCCTCTATTTCTTTGCATTGATCACTAAGGAAGACTTTCTTATCTCTCCTTGCTATTCTTTGGAACTCTGCATTCAGATGCTTATATCTTTCCTTTTCTCCTTTGCTTTTCGCCTCTCTTCTTTTCACAGCTATTTGTAAGGCCTCCTCAGACAGCCATTTCGCTCTTCTGCATTTCTTTTCCATGGGGATGGTCTTGGTCCCTGTCTCCTGTACAATGTCACAAACCTCCATCCAGAGTTCATCAGGCACTCTATCAATCAGATCTAGTCCCTTAAATCTATTTCTCACTTCCACTGTATAATCATAAGGGATTTGATTGAGGTCATATCTGAATGGTCTAGTGGTTTTCCCTACTTTCTTCAATTTAAGTCTGAATTTCGCAATAAGGAGTTCATGATCTGAGCCACAGTCAGCTCCTGGTCTTGTTTTTGCTAACTGTATACAGCTTCTCCATCTTTGGTTGCAAAGAATATAATCAATCTGATTTCGGAAAGTAGCCATAATGACACACAAATGAATGGGTGTGGCTTGGCTGTGTTCCAATAAAACCTGACTTGCAAAAATAGGCAGTTGGGTTGGATGTCACCTGTGGGCCCCAGTTTGTCCATCTGTAGTTGAAGTCATCCTGATTCACTGTGTTTTGTTCTTTGTACCTGATGGTGTCTTAAGAGATACAAAGATGACTTCCTGAAGTTAAGGCTGCAATACTAAACCCCTCTACCCAGCTAAACCCCATATGAACATTTTTCTGTACCTATTAGTCATATTCTCTTTAATGTCCTCGCAGACATTTATTTAAAATTGATCTCATCTTGACATGTGGACATAGGAGTGGTAGGGGAGGGTGGGCTGAACTGGGAGAATAGGATTGACATATATACACTACCATGGGAAGCTGTTGTACGGCACAGGGAGCTCAGCTCAGTGCTCTGTGATGACTGAGATGGCTGGGATGGTGGGTGGGCTGGGAGGGAGTTCCAAGAGGAAGGGGATCTATGTATGCATATAGCTGATCCCTTTACTGTACAGCAGAGACGAGCACAACATTGTAAGACCACTATGTTGTTGCTGTTCAGTCGCTCGGTCATGCCTGACTCTTTGCGACCCCATAGACTGTAACCTACCAGGCTCCTCTGTCCATGGGATTCTCCAGCAAGAATACTGGAGTGGATTGCCATTTCCTTCTCCAACTATACTTCAATATAAAAAAAGTAACATGTAAACAGGAACAATGAAAAAAATACCATGATCGCATCTTTCCCTCACCCATCTCTGGGTCTGCTTTACCTCCTGCATTCCCCGCATGGCAAGTGTCATCATCACCCTGAGCTGCTCAAACTAACCACTACCCCAGTATCTTTACTGCCTCTATTATCATTAGTCAACCAGCCACATGTTCTGTCCAAACGACCTACAAAATATCAACATTTTTCAATCCTTTATCCATCCAAAGTCATTCCTATGTGCCAGGCACAATGCCAGGAGCTGAGAATATAATAGTGCACAGAGCAGGTGCCGTCCCTGCCCTCACAGAGCTTAGGATAAGATTCTTTATGTATAGAATATAACAGCAGGTACCTGCTGTTATTCAGAACCTCCTATGTGCCAGGCTCTGTACGAGACTCTCTGCAGCTAGACCTCTGATCTTCAAGGCACACCTGTGTGCACACAGAATTTTCTCTTATTCACAGACGAAGGAACTGAGGTTAAGAGCTGTGGTCATAGTGGCCCAGCGTGGCAGCCCCAGAATGGGAGGCAGATACGTCTTCACACCAAAGCCCAGGCCCTCCTCACTACCCCTGCCCACTGCTTGTCCACCCTTGGACTAGGGTGGCTTTCTGGACCACACTGTCACTTCAGGAATTCTTGATCAGCAAGTGCCTAAGATGACACCTGGATCGCACTTAAGCAAAACGCCCATGACAAACATCTCATCAGAAGAGCTGTGCAATTAGGCACAGGCTGTTAAAACACTCATGTTGGAAACCTGTCACTCCCTGCCAAATAGGACTGCCACCTGTGCCCAGGCAGAACTTTCTCCCAGAAAACAACAAAAACACGAGTCACAGGAGATGGGGGGCTGGTGATTCTCAGCAAGATGCTCTTTCCAAAGGCATGCTCTGGTTGCTTCTGCCCTGCCATCCTCTTTGTCATGCTGCCAATTTGGAGACAGGAGGCTGATTAAAGAAGCACAGCCCTAGAACCTGGCAGATCTGGGTTTAAATCCCGTTGCTGCTAAGTCACTTCAGTCGTGTCCGACTCTGTGCGACCCCATAGACGGCAGCCTACCAGGCTCCCCCGTCCCTGGGATTCTCCAGGCAAGAACACTGGAGTGTGTTGCCATTTCCTTCTCCTGCTGAGGCCTCAGCAAATCTCCCCTTGCTCCTGCCTCACCTCTAAACTGGAATTATGCTACCTACCTGGGTGATCCAGGATGTAGGAGTCAATGAGGTTTGTGAAGAAAGGAAAGCATGGCACAGACCTGTGCCAGGGCTCAGTGAGTGGCAGCTATCTTCCTTGCTATGGTCACCAGGGTAATAGGCTCCCAACTGGTGTTGCCCTCTTGGAGGCCAGGTGGGCCTGGCTGAGAAGAGTATATGTGTGGAGGACCTTGTAGCAGCTCAAGAGTCTCAGCCCAACATAGCTGGAGCTCCAGTCCTCCTTGGGGCTGCTGCCTTCTCCTTTTTGTATATTCTGCTAACTGCTTCATAGGCACATGACACTGAATTTATCATTGTCCTACAGGGTAATCTCTGGTGGCTCAGATGGTAAAGAATCCGCCTGTAGTGTGGGAGACCTGGGCTTGATTCCCAGGTCAAGAAGATCCCCTGGAGAAGGGAATGGCTACCCACTCCAGTATTCTTGCTCAGAGAATCCCACAGACAGAGGACCCTGGCAGACTACAGTCTATGGGGTCTCAAAGAGTCAAACAGAACGGAGCAACTAACACACAGGGTAATCATCCCCACCTTATGGGTAAAGATACTGAACTCAGAGAGGTTAAATAAACTGCCATCTCTAACAGCAGTGGAGTTAGCATTTGAGCCTAGCTTTTCTGGCTCCAGAGCTGAGGCATTTAACCATGCCACCACTCTGGCTCCCACCTTCAAACCCTGCTCTGCTTATTATCAGCTGGGTAGTTGATGGTACCCATAATCACCATGAGTAGTCCCTGTCTTTGCTATGTTTATCCCCAACTTATTTAATTTACCAGGTCCCCCAAATTTGGGGCTCTTCCTCATTCTTGTCAGCAGCATCCTCCCTCCCTAGCCAATGTCTGCCCACTTACCTGTTTAGCGAAAGCTTTAGAGGACTCCCACTTATAAGGAAACTAATAGGCAATTTGTTTGGCACTTTAATATAACTTATTTACTCCACATAATAATGCCTAGATTTAGACATCATCAAGCCATTTTTCAGATGATAAAAACCAAGGCTCAGAAACCACAGCTCTTGCGTACACAGGTGGAATTTCAAAAGTAAGACTGATGATCATAATGAGTTCATTCCAAGTGCTTTCACCCCCAATTCTGCACTCATATTCTCTTTCTGTCTCTGTCTCTCCTTTTCTCTCTGTTCTTGCCTCCCTCTCTTACCCCTATCTCCCTCTACCTCCTTTTCTCTTTCTAGCTTCATTTCAGTAGCTGGGGCTCTATCCTAGCTGCTGGCATCTCTGAATCCAGCCTGTCCTAATGACCACAGATCTTAATGTGCTGAGTTCTCAAACCCTGGTTTTATCCCTACCTCCTGATCCCCTCCCTTGGCCCTTAAGTCCCTCCCCAGGCTGTTTGCAGTAGACATGCAGTCACTTCCCTTACCCTTCTAGGATGTCCTTTTAACCACTTAGTATAAAGTCTCTGGCCACTGGAGTCAGGGACTCAGAATGGGCATTTGCCCAAGGCCAAGACCTTAGAGTAATAGCTGGTAAGGAAAGGCCTAGGGGTCAGCTGACATAGAATTTCCAGAATCAGGAATTTACTTCAGTGTTCACTAGTATTCAGACTCCAGGCATAATGTACATTTGTAGTTCCCCTAAGGAGCACTCCTCTGTGGGTTTTGGGATATGGTGTCCTCTTCCTGGGCCCATCCCACCTTCACTACACTCCAACTTTTTTGTGTGTCTGGCAAACTCTCACTCTTGGGCCTTCATTCCATAAGAAAATTTGACAGTCCCCATACCCAGCAAGGAGATCCAACCAGTCCATCCTAAAGGTGATCAGTCCTGGGTGTTCATTGGAAGGACTGATGCTGAAGCTGAAACTCCAATACTTTGGCCACCTAATGCGAAGAACTGACTCATTTGAAAAGACCCCGATGCTGGGAAAGATTGAGGGCAGGAGGAGAAGGGGATGACAGAGGATGAGGTGGTTGGATGGCATCACCGACTCAATGGATATGAATTTGAGTAAACTCCAGGAGTTGGTGATGGACAGGGAGGCCTGGCATGCTGCAGTCCATAGGGTCGCAAAGAGTCGGACACGACTGAGCAACTGAACTGAACTGATACCCTATCCCAGGGTTGAGTTCATCTTTGTGCTCTTGTATCGAGTGCTGCTTCCATCAACTACTCATTAGATAGTGCTGGACTTTCCTATGTGCATTGCTGTCTCTTCTATAAGTCTATAAGTTCAGCAAGGGCAAGTAGTACGGATTCCACAGATCATAGTACAATGCATAGAACCCAATGAGTGTTTTCAGATAGAAAGGCAACAGAGTAAAAGACATAAGAGAAAGAAGGAATAGGAAGAATAGGAAAAGGGAAAAGAGAGGGAAGGAGGGAGGGAAAAAAGAAAGAGGAAATAGGTTAGAGAAGAAGGGAAAGAATGAGGGAAGATAGGAGGATAAGAAAAATAAAGCAGAGGGAAGAAGTGTGTGTAATCTACTGCCCTGGATCTTATAGGAGGGAGCAATGGAGGTGAATAAGACCAAGTTCTTATTCTAAGAGAGTTCACAGTCTCTTCAGAGAGACAAAGTTGAGGGGTGATAAAGAGAGTTTGGAGTTCTGTGAACTGGAAAAATGTCATGAATTCCAACTTGGGACACTGTGCCTATATATGGCAGGAGCTGGTTTTAAACCCACTTGATGGTAGGTAGCATCAGCAGCATCCTCCAGATTTGGTGACAGTGATGAGGTTAGAGCCAGGCTAAACATGGCTTAAGTAGATAGATTCTTCATTCCTACAATCTTACCTTGAAAGCCTGCAATGTATGATGTATACTGCTTAACACGATTCTTGGCACATAGTAGACGGTGAATCTTTATGGAATAAATAGATAAGGGCATAGAATGATTAAGGAACACAGGAACTTATTTTGAGCATCTTTCAGGCATGCTACATGTTTATCAAATGGCTCAAGGAATGAGTACAGTGTGATTCTTGATACCCACCCCAATGCTGAGCCCAGAGCAGGTAAACATGTGTTGAATGAGCAAATTTTGACAGGGGCTTCATCATCATCTCAAATTGTTGTTCTAGTCCCCCACCCCTTGCCTGGATCTGAAAACAAATGGAAGCATTTTTAAACATTACTCAACAAGCTGATGTTTGCTGCATTGCACACAGACTAGCAAGATCTCAGTTTGCCTTGGTTAAATGACGTGGAGTCTTAAGCCTTACAATATAATTATGTGTTTCTCTAAGAGAATGAAACATGTTCCAGAATATTTGAGTCAGTGTGCCTTTGCAAACATGTTAGTACACATTTCACTTGACCTTCAATCCCTATCTAAATTCTTCTTAATCAGTTTTCTGGAATCAAAAGGTGTTAATTGGTTTCATAATCATTTCCAATTTCCAAATCCCGACTGACATTTATCCCTCCTCCAGACCGTTTCTAGTCTTCCCTGAGAAATTCAAAGCAGTACTCAGTTGTCAAATTCCTATGGGCAGGCTTCAGGGTAAGAGATGATACATACAGGAGAAAATAACTGCAATTGTGTAATGACTGTCTTGGCAATTGGGCAGAGACCAAAGGTGTCACCTGAAAATAGTATTGTTCCAGGGAGCAGCAATGTGATACAATGGACAGGTCATGGCATTTGGAGTTAGAAGGCCTCTTCTTAAATCTCAGCTTCCCCACATATTGGTTGCAAGACCTTGAACTAGTCACAATCTGTCTGGGCCTCAGTTTCTCCATCCATAAAATGAATGCCCCAGATATAATAACCTCCAAGATGACTCCCAGCTCTAATATCCTGGGATGTTAAAATAGCTCAGGACATTCTGATGGCCAAAAAATGAAGGGTGATTCATACTACAAGAGCAATTCATATTTTATTTATTTTTAAATTATGGGAAAATTCTTTTGGCCAGCAACAGAGGCCCCTTTCACTGCTGGAACAAATGCCCATGACTTCGAAGCTATAACACTAGGTATTAAATTTAGAAAATAGAAAGGGAATAAAAGTGTGCTTTCCCATTTATAGCCTTATTAACAATTTTACGTCATCAGTAATGTGGTCCATTTTTCAATCTGAGAAGGCAAGAAAATATTCAGCACAGGAAGAAGAGAATAAATAAAATTTATTGCCTACATACTGTTAATTACTATTTATCCAATACCACCATAAGCTAGATATGAGATTAGAGAGATTTCTTCCATTAACTCTTTTCATATATATAACAGCACCATGAGATAGGCAATGTTTTCCCCATTTTACAGATGACACATCTGAGAACCAACAGGATGTGACTTTCCTGTTATAACCAGTAAAGTAAATTTGAGCCCAGTTCTGTCTGATACTTTGACCAATATTTTCCCTATTGTACCATTTCTGAAATAGTCCTACTGAGCAGAGAGCTCCCCATTGGTGAAACTAATCAAGCATCAGTTAGAAATGCTCTAAGAGGAATCACCATTCTGGAGTAGCTCCTGAGTGGTTAAACTGGATTTAAATCTCTTAAATGCCCTTCAACTTAAAGAGTAAATGATTCAAAGACCTTAAGTCACTGCAAGCAGAATAATCAGAAGCACAGATTACTAAGGCCCCCTCTCCAGAAAAGCAGCAATGTGTGATCTGTTTTTCTTTTTAATGTTTATCATAACTACATTTCTTCTGAGAAGAATAACAGCTCTCTTAGATTCCAAAAAGTCCACAACCAGTCCCCCACCAAATGCCATCATTATTCCATTCTTCTGATGATGCACTAGAATCATAGAATTATTCTGCATTAAGACCTGTCTGTATAATCCCAGGAGGGAGAATGAGGAATGTGAAATTTAATTCAACAGCATAGGAAATAGCCACCTGTAATCCCAGGCAACATTAAACTGGGCTACCCTGCTTAATAATGAGTTCTCTCCTTTTAACAGGAGGTGTTCAAGAAAGTGCTTAAATACCACTTCTACATGAGGCATGGCCACTAATCACCTAAAATAACTCTTTCTTCTGCTTTTTACAGCTGTTAGTGCTAGAATTCTTGTAAGAAGCTTTGAATATATTTGAGCTTCCTCATTCAACGATAAACCACGGACAGAGATTATATCTCCGTACAAGGAACTTTGTGTAACAGCGTGTTTCATGAGATTAACTCAGCACCATTGTCTTCATCATTATTAGTATTTAATCAAGAGAAATGCCAGCTATTTCTGCAGTAAATGGGCAACTTCAACTTTGACTTCTATAAATGGTTTCTCTCAGGGAAGGAGGAGAGCAGACCTTGTAGACAAAGGTTTTCTCTTCAAGGTGCCCTGAAAGCACAGTTGATTTCCATTGAGAAACTGGGTAAAACTGCTGGGGTCAAGGAGTCTCCAGAGAATAAAAGGCCAGGATCCTACTAGTTCCCAAATGACGTCAACTGACAAAACAAATGTTGCAGAAATGAAGTTACCATTAAAAAAAGATCATTTGAGCTTATGGCCGAAGCTCAAATCCACAGCTTGGAGGCTTATAGGAAACACTGGTTTGAACCCAGCACATGGTGGAAAGCCTGAGTCCCTCCAGGCTTAATCTTCCTAGTATGGATGTCGTCTCTTGGCCATAAGAGCTGAGCACGTGTGTATAATCCACATGATCATTTGTTATGTGCTGCTGCTGCTGCTGCTAAGTCGCTTCAGTCATATCCAACTCTGTGCGACCCCATAGATGGCAGCCCACCAGGCTCCCCCATCCCTGGGATTTTCCCAGGCAAGAGTACTGGAGTGGGTTGCCATTGCCTTCTCCAATGCATGAAAGTGAAAAGTGAAAGTGAAGTCACTCAGTCATGTCCGACTCTTTGCCACCCCATGGACTGCAGCCTACAAGGCTCCTCTGCCCATGGGATTTTCCAGGCAAGAGTACTGGAGTGGGTTGCCATTGCCTTCTCCTTGTTATGTTCTAGTCACTGTTATAAATGTGTTTCATGCACTGACCTTCCACCCTATGAGGCAGTCACTTTGTTATGATTTTTAAAGATGAGGAAACTGAAGATAGTGAAGAAATTTGCCCAAGTTCCCATGACTAACAAGGGGCAGATATCTAGACAGAGCCCCAGATATTTCAGATAAAACTACTGGAAGGGAGACTTCTAAAGGAAAATAAGGAAATGCATACCAATAAGAATGGAGCCCCAAGGGATTAAGTGGAAAAATGAGAGGGGTGTGTGTATATGACACTGATAGCTGGATAGTGGGAAAACTATGGAACGTGACTGAAAGACCAAAACAGAGAATGATGACAAGAGGGCAACTTGAGCCATCAGAGCAGAACTGACTTAAGAAAATGGAAGTTTGGAGGCAAATGTAGGGGTGGGTACCGTGGAAAGACTGAAAAATCATGTAAAATGGAAACAGGGAGCAGTGGATTTAAAGGAGCAACAGGGAATGATCTGGACCAACTCTGAGCAATATGAAGCATCCAATTAAATTGAGATGATGTGAACCCAGGAGCTGAGGCTGCCATTATGCTCAGAGCCGTTAAAGGGGCATAGAATAGTTGGTTTAGACAGTCTTTGTTCTCCTCTTAAAAAGCAAAGAATTCCTGACAGTCAGGGAAAGATAGCTTCCAAGAAGTTGGCAGAAGGGTTCTTCTTGCTAGAGAATTCAGACTATTAGTTGACCTGGGATCTACAGAGAGCCCACGGGCAAAACCCTTAATAAAACCCTTCCTCACAAGTCAACTCTCTAACCTCAAAGCACCTGGATACGTTGAGGATCTGCTTGCTCTTGACTTTTCTCTGAAGTATCACTCAAGGGCTCTCCAAGACATTAAGTGTCAAACTACTGCTCCATGCAGACCTCCAAATTTAATCTGCTGATTAAATTACAACTGATATTAGAGACATTTCTCTTGGATTCTCAGTTTGCAGAATAGAAATACAAAGGGGATGTCTTGGAGATGCTAGAGAGACTCAGCTGAGGCCCTCAGGAAGCCAAGTTTAGATCTCTCCAAGTGAGATTCAAATGAGCAAGCTTGTACTTTGTGAGGATGGACTTGGGTCTAAGTCCCAGATCTGCCTCCTGGGCCCCCAGGCAAAGTCCCTTCCTCACTGTGAGCTTCCAAAAGAAGACAGGATTAAATGACCTCTAAGGCAATGGCAAGCCACTCCAGTACTATTGCCTAGAAAATCCCATGGATGGAGGAGCCTGGTAGGCTGCAGTCCGTGGGGTCGCTAAGGGTCGGACACAACTGAGCGACTTCACTTTCACTTTTCACTTTCCACTTTCACACATTGGAGAAGGAAATGGCAACCCACTCCAGTGTTCTTGCCTGGAGAATCCCAGGGACGGGGGAGCCTGGTGGGCTTCCATCTATGGGGTCACACAGAGTCGGACACGACTGAAGTGACTTAGCAGTAGCAGCAAAGTTCCTGCAGTTTACCTATTATTGTTGTTGATACCTGTGTGCTAATAGGCATGATTCATGATATATTTGAAATATACATACTTGTAAATTTCCTGCTGCCCTCTTAAAATAACATCAGCTACATTAAAAGCAAAATCTTTATCCTTTATATACTGAAGTGTTTATGAGTATAATAACATAATGTCTAGGATTTGCTTTAAAATACTTGAGTCCCTCCTCCTACTCTGAAGAGGGATAATGGATAAAATAAGATTGGCAAAAAGTTGAAATTGTTGATTCTGGGTAAGGGGTAAATGAGAGTTTGTTACAGTAATCTCTCCACCTTAATTCAGGCTTTAAAATTTTCACAGTAAAACATTAAATAAATAATGGAATAGAAAATAAATATATTCAATGGGATAGTCTTTCCCTGCCCCCAGATTAAAACTCCATGACTTTGCTGCTTATTCTTAGGAAAACAAACAGTTCTACAGGATCTTTAAGTCACAAGCACAGTTCCACTTCAGAAATGAGAATGTCAGTACAAGGTATAAACCAAACGCCAACCATGATCTAGTGCCTATCCCATGTCTCCCTGTTCTAGCCATTTGAGGATGGAGGCATACAGAGGGAATGGAGAGGGCATGACTGACAGAACTGCCTTTGGTTTCCCTGATCTGCCTCTGCTTGTGAGCTAAATATGGGTTCTCATGCCCACCCACCCCCTCATCCACAGGGGTTGCAGGTGACAAAGGAGGAGGGAGAAGAGTTAGGGAAGGTCTTACTTGGACTTGTCATAGCAAGGCAAACTGGCTTTAGGGGCTCTGGGTCTGGCAGATGTTTGAGGCTGCCTCTTGGTCTAATGAACAGTTTGAAGAAGAACTCTTCAGAGCAGTGCTGTCCGATAGGAATATAACGCAGGTCACATACATGAGCCACATATGAAAATTTTACTGTTTTCTAGTAGCCACACATTAAACAGTAAAAAGAAACATGTGAAATTAGCATAAATAATTTATTCAACCCAATGTATATAAAATATGATCATTTCAGTATATAACCAATATAAAAATATTAATATTTTATACTCTTTTTTCAAACTAAGTGTTTAGTATGAAATCAAGGTTATATTTTACATTTTCAGCACATTTCAATTCGGCCACCAAATTTCAAGTGCCCATTAGCCACATGTGGCTGGTGACAACCATACTGGATATGGCTAGTTGTGACCATACTGGTTGTTGGCTAGTGGCTACCATATTGGATGTGACTAGTGCTACCATACTGGACAGCACTGTTTAGAGGCCCCAATGCCTGAAGACTTCAAGCTTACAGTACCTTTGCCTATACACCTGGTGACCAGATCAGACACCCCAGTTTGCCTGAGGAGTTCTGGTTTAGTCCTATTGCCATGACTTACCATTCATTAACTTACTTGGTTATTAGTGCTCCCTTTCACTCTTCCAAGCATCCCTGCTTGGCTTGAATTAAATGGTCCCCCTGGCTGTACCTCTCTATCCTGGATGGGAGATGATGGCCCCATCCCCATCCTTGCTTCCAGGCTTCCTACTCTAAGGGTCAGGCCATTTTTCTCCTAGACCAAGGGTCGCCAAACTACAGCCCCCAAAGCTAAGAATGGTTTTTACATTTTTGAAAGATGGAAAAAACAAAGAATATGTGACAGAGTTAACATGCCTCCTGCAAAGTCTAATTTGCTACCTGGCCCATTGCAATATATATGTGCTCACCCCTATTCTCTACCTTCAGGGGGAGAAAGGAGGCCAGTTCCCAGTTCATAGAGCTTCCACCACAGGCCGTTCCCTTTGAGACTGGGTGTGGAGGCAGGTCCTTTCCCTCTCACTTGGTGTGAAAGTTGGAGGTAGACCAGTTCCCCCTTTCTTCCTCTCTTATTGCAAAGTTGAGATTCTGCAAAAACATCCTTAAAAGATATCTCATTATTCATCTCCCTTTCCACTCTCTCAACTTTAGGCCATTTCCTCTATACATCTGCAATAATATAATTTGGCACTTCACTTTAAATTTTCATTTGTATAGTAACTTAGTATCTGGTCAAAGTTTAAATTTTAAGCTCTGGTTACTGTATTACCGGGCCCCCCCAAGTGGCTCAGTGGTAATGAATCTGTCTGCAGTGCAAGAGATGCAGGAGATGTGGATTCAATCCCTGGGTTGGGAAGATCCCCTGGAGGAGGAAATGGCAACTCACTCCAGTATTCTTGCCTGGAGAACCCCATGGACATAGGAGCCTGGAGGGCCACAGTCCATGGGGTCGCAAAGAGTCAGATGTGACTGAGCACTCTATATTACCATCATCACCATTACCATAGTCAACATCTTCATCATTCACAATGTGTTTCCTTGAATAGCCTATGAGTTTTTCTGGTGGTAGGATCTCTTTTATCTTATTTTTGAATCCCTGGCAGCACTTAACACAATGCCTCAAACAGCAGAGATCCACAATAAACAGTGCTTGAATGAAAGAATTAATGACAATGAATTCATACACTCAACACTTTAGCTCAACTGAGTGAGTGGAAGTCGCTCAGTCCTGTCTGACTCTGTGCAACCCCATGGACTGCACAGTCAATGGAATTCTCCAGGCCAGAATATTGGAGTGGGTAGCTTTTCCCTCCTCCAGGAGATCTTCCCAACCCAGGGATTGAACCCAGGTATCCCACATTGTGGGTGGATTCTTTTACCAGCTGAGCCACAAGGGAAGCCCAAGAATACTGGAGTGGGTAGCCTATCCCTTCTCCAGTGGATCTTCCCAACCTAGGAATTGAACTGGGGTCTCCTGCATTGCCAGAAGGTTCTTTACCAACTGAGCTATGAGGGAAGCTCAGCTCAACTAAACAACTCAAAATTCTCTGAAGACATCATTTCCCCAAGAACCTTTGCACATACAGTACCTGGTATTCTTTTTCCCTTCCCTTTTCATCTACATTTTCCAGGATGCAGTTCAAATAATATGATAATAAAACTGTATTAAAAGTTAAAAATAAACCTCTCTGATATCCCCAAACATAAATTAACAGCCCCAGCAAGACCTTTCCAGACCCTCCCTAGAAGCATTTAGCATTCTCATCCCATAGCCAGTTACATGTACAGCAACTCTCTTCTTTTACTTAAAGTGGTGTACCTTATCTGGCTGTGTAATTATTGCTCTCACCAGACCTGGACTCTGAGTGCTACAATCTCTTGAGGAGGCTTTAAAATATACTGATAGGGCTTCCCTGGTGGTCCAGTGGCCGAGACTCCCTGCTCCTAATGCAGGGGGCTGGGGTTAGATTCCTGGTCAAGGAACCAGATCCTACAAGAAGCAACTAAAGAGTGTGCATGCTACAACTAAAGATCCTGCATGCCTCAACAAAGATCCCACGTGCAATTAAGACCTGGTGCAGCCAAATTAAAAAAATAATAATAATAAATAAATACTGATGTCTGGGCTCCATTTCAGACCAAGCAAATCAAAATCTCTAGGTTGGGGCCTGGGCATCAGGCTCTTTGGTGATCTAATACTAAGCAGAATTGAGAACCACCATATTATAATAGTGAGCTACTACAAACAAGGACCATAGTTTGTCTCTGCAACTCTGTAGTTATTAGCAAAAATTACCATGGAATAAATAGTTGGCAAGTGAATGAACTATGAAGCATAATAGGAAAACAAAGAATAATTTATGTAAGTCTGTTCATAGAAGTTTGTTAGAAACTGTTGTGAGGTAAGCAGCTATATGTTACTATAATGCCTTCTGATTAAATGGACAGGTTTATTGAACCATATGAAACACATAAAATGACTAGAAGCCCACAACTAACTAAGCAGTTTTCCTGATCATGGCAAAACTTGACCCTCAAAGATATATAGATGGGTCCTACAGAAAGATGAACACTCAGGCAGTTCATTAGCATGGCCTATAACCAAGTACATAAGACAGACCTCTGAAGACCCCTTGTATAATGTAGATATATTTCAAGGTTGTTATCCTACAACTGTCAGACCCAGGTTCTCCTTGCCTTCTGCTGTGTAATTTGTACTTGAGACTGGCAGGAGAGATTTTTTTTTTTTTTATTAATTTGTTGTCAAGCAGCACTCTTGTAATTATCCTGCCTGTTAGTAGCATTAAGTGCAAACATATCTCTTGGCTTTTGCTTGTTAATTTTCGTTTCTCCTATATTTAGAGCTAGCAATAGATGTAGATCAGAAAATTGCTGGTGGTCAGGGGAGAACATATGAAGGCCTTTGTATGCTTTTGCTGGGAATTAATCTGCCATGAATGAGGGTAGAAAGATCACAAAAGAGGCTCTGGGCTTGAGTTAGTCCCTGTCACTTACTCTGTGTCCTTGGACAGGTAAGCTTACCTCTCTGTGCCCTGCACAAGCCCTCTCAAAAATGGCAGGTAATAGTGAGATCTATTTCAATTGCCCAGCGGAGTTATTATGTGTGAAATAAAATAATGAGGTGAGAAAAACACTTAATAAACATTGATGCTAATATGCTTGTTTCATTCATTCACTTTCAACCTATCTTGTCAGGTTCTAAAGGGGCACAAATAATAATGATTCTTGTTGTTGTTATCATAGGGATCATGTTATTAATATGAAGTCCTTTTGGTATCTCCTGATTAATTTTATGTGTCAACTTGACTGGGCCATGGGGTGCCCAGATATTTGGTCAAATGTTTTTCTAGGTATGTCTGTGAGGATGTTTCTGGATGAAATTAACATTTGAATTGGTAGACTGAATAAAGTAGATTTTGCCCTCCTTAGGGTGGGTGGGTGTCATCCAATCAGGTGAAGATCTGAATACAACAAAGAGAACAAAAAGGCTGAGGGAGAGGGCACTTCTCTCCGCCTGACTGCCTGAGTGTGAATACTTTTTTTTTTCTCCCCTGCCTTCAGACTTGAACTGAAGCACTGGTTTCAGCCCAGCCAGCTTTCAGACTGGAACCTCACCATCAATTCTCTGGGACTCTGGCTTGCCGACTACAGATTGTGAGACTTAACAGCTTCCATAATTGCATGAGCCATTTTCATATAATATTAATAAATACTTTGTATATATAAATAGAAATGAATATTTATATACAAGTAGATATAAAATCTCTTTATATATTGATATGTAAACAGAAGCAAAAGGATGTGTGTGTGAGTATACACATCACATTGGTTTTGTTTATATATATATGTATATATATATATGTTTAAATATATATTTACACATATGCATACACTCACATATCCTATTGGTTCTGCTTCTCTGGCTAATAAATACCTCTAGCAACATAAACCGTTTCTTTGGGAGGACAGGGGTTTCAGAGATAATTTTCTTTAAATAAAATTCCTGATGTTGGTAGCAGTATTTTCAGTGCATGCATGAGAAGTAGTTCTAGAGTAGGAAATGACAACCCACTCCAGTATTCTTGCATGGGAAATCCCACGGACAGAGCAACCTGGTGGGCTAGAGTCCAGAGGGTCGCAAAGAGTCAGGCATGACTTAATGACTAAATCAACCAACGTGAGAAGTAGCTATGTAAGCCAGTGCTTATTAGACTCAGCTGGCCAGCTTTAAAAAGATTGATTCTAAGTCCTAAGACCAGATCTTCTGAATTAGCACCTGGAGAAGGTAGACCCCAGGAATCTGGATTTCTAACCATCTTCTTAACAGCTAAGTGACCAGCCACATCTGGAGACAACACATCTAAGTGGTTTGATTGAGGGAACTAGAAATCACAGATCTGCACAGGTGTCTGAAATTCCATCACCTAAGGTTTATGGCAACCCACTCCAGTACTCTTGCCTGGAAAATCCCTGGATGGAGGAGACTGGTAGGCTGCAGTCCATGGGGTCGTGAAGAGTTGGACACGACTGAGCGCCTTCACTTTCACTTTTCACTTTCATGCATTGGAGAAGGAAATGGCACCCCACTCCAGTGTTCTTGCCTGGAGAATCCCAGGGACGGGGGAGCCTGGTGGGCTGCCTTCTATGGGGTCGCACAGAGTCGGACACGACTTAAGCGACTTAGCAGCAGCAACAGCAAGATTCACAGATTTGGTTTCTCTCTCTTGTCTCTTGTTAAACACAGATGAGCTAGAGAGATAATGCACAAAGCCTTTAACCATAAATTTAAAATATGCCTGTATGTGTGCTCAGTCATGTCCGACTCTTTGTGACCCCATGAGCTGTAGCCTGTCAGACTCCTCTGTCCATGGAATTTTCCAGGCAAGAACACTGGAGTGGGTTGCCATTTCCTCTTCCAGGGGCTCTTCCTGACACAGGAATCGAAGACGTGTCTCCGGCATCTCCTACATTTGCAGGCAGATTCTTCACCACTGAGCCACCGGGGATGCCCCTAAATTTCAGCTCTGATAATATTCCTCCTCAGTCTAAACAACTTTGTGGTCTCCCCATCACCTGCTTAATAAAATCCAATATCCCTTGAATAGCATCCAAGTCTCTTCATAATGTGAACCCTGGATAAATACAGCATCATCCTTCGTGACAATCACCCACATTCATCTCACAGTCCAACTAGCACAAAGGTCTCATGGGTCCCTTTCTCACACCAAGCACTGCTCCTGCTCTCACCTCCACCTGGAGGGCATGGTAACTCGTAACCCTTATCCTCTAAGGTTTAATCCAAATGGCATTTTATTCCTACAGCTTCTCTCATATCTCTCCTACAGACTGTTTCCTATCAAGTCACTGTGCTCAAGTCTCCCTCATACGATGGAAGCTTCTTGAAAGCAGAGGTCTACCCTTCACATCCGTGTCCCCAGACCTCTGATCTGGCACACGGTAAGGTTCACATCCATGAACTTAGTTGATCCAGGCTATTTTCCTACTTGGTTACCAAAAGGGAAAAATGAAAATGTTGGACATTTAGTTGAAAAATTTGGAAATGAGAGAGAAAGAGGGTATAGACTGTAGGCCAGGCAGCACAGTATATCAGTTAGAAGCAGCAGCTTTGGAAAGACACACTGGTCTTCAATTCAAGCTTCTGCTATTTATTAGTAACCTGGAGGGTCAAGCTCCTTCACCTTCAGAGTCTCACTTCTTTATCTGTAAGTGAAGATGCTGATGGTATAACTTCACGAGGCTGTTAGGAAGATTAAATATGCCAAGAACTTAGCATGTCATCAGAACGTATCATATTTACTTAATAAGCTGTACTAGTTATTAGCTCATTATTATTATTATCTCAATGGTTTAGCAAATAAGCACAGGCCTATGAGACAGTTAAAGCTTGGACAGTCAGTCTGAGGCCCTTTAAGGAGGAGGTGAACATTCTCTCTCATGCTTTGTTTAATCCTTGTGCAATAATGTGTCTTGTCTGAGAACTGGCCTTTCTTTAGGTCCAGAACTAATGACTGAACAGCACGTCTTACTCATGGAAATGCTCTTCTTAGGCTTTATGTTAATGATTACAATTGTAACAAATCTTGCCTGGGAACCTGTTTCTCAAATTGTACCCCCTGATCACACAGCAACAGTATATCTAGCCCAGAGAAGCAGTGGGAATCTTTCTCCCTGGCTAATCTTGTGCCAAAGTTATCTCAGGATGTATGCCTTGGGAAAGGGTCTGGTGGAAATTTTACAAACCTTGAGGTATTCTTTTTTATCTATTCTCAGCATCCAGTTGGGGAGTACATAAGGCCCTGCTTAAACTAGGGAGGGTGAATATTCTCCTACCCAATTCTGATGTCTATGTCAGAAGTTTTCTCTGTCACTTTCACGTTAAATAAGTATCTACATAAAGCTCTGAAAGACTGACACCCATCTTTGGTTCTGGAGTTAAATCTTCTCCTTCAGAGACCATGAACACTGAACACCGAACACCGACCACCTGGACAATGAAAGACTCCTGATTTATGAATAAGTAGAAAAGTGAGAGCGTCCTCAAGCTAACTCATCTCATAGCCATTTCCATTTCAGAAGGGCATCCACCTGGGCAAGGGAGGGGGAGAGAGCGAAAGCCGAGGAATTATGCCCTCACCTTCCATGGGGTGCCTCTCTCCCCTGATGAATTTTCTTAAGGAATATAGATCCACAGGAGATTTATGTGTGTGCTCTGTTTCCCAATAGTTAGAGCAACTTATTTGCCACCGCTAAGCATTCATTCTTTTTCCTGGAGGTCAATTCGCAAGGTGCCTGCTCCTGTCGAGGACAAGATTGATAGACCAGCGACCACTGACTTGACAGCCAGTGCACTGGACTCGGCCTCCCCTCTGTCTCTGGGCTGGAAGGAGAAACGGGCCAAATTCTAAAGTCATCCTTGGAATTGAAAAAGTGATTTTAGATGCCATTTGATCTAATCCACTGCCCTGGATGCATGATAACGCTCCCAGGCCTAGATCAGGGGAAATAATGTAG
Source organism: Moschus berezovskii (assembly GCF_049115385.1). NCBI lineage: Eukaryota > Metazoa > Chordata > Mammalia > Artiodactyla > Moschidae > Moschus > Moschus berezovskii. The sequence continues at coordinate 33,128,265 of NC_142463.1, forward strand.
AATAAAGTACAGAGCTGTGGCTGCCAAGGGGTGCTTGTCTGTAACAAAGACGAGAGCCCTGTTCTGGGTGAAATGAGAAAAAGAAGTCACTGTGGTGAGGTTCTCATCAAGGTGAACAAAGATGACTGGTTTAGATTTTCCAGATCTGAGATAAAGTTCTTTATACTGTTATGATTTAAGATTATTTTTCTTTATATAATGATGATAGACAGTACCAAATTTTTAATGTCCTTACATAGGTAAAGGACAACTGTAGCTGACAACTCTTGGTCCTTCTGCATGTCTTTTGTTTCTTTGTTTGTGTTTTCTTACTTATGTATACTGATCTATAAAATCTCTAAGAACATGGGACTCTCTAGTATCAAGATTCAGAACAGAGGCTCTGGAATCAGGAAAACCAGAATATCCTTGCTCTTTTTAAAAGTTCCACAACTTTGAAGAATTTATATAACTTCTCTGTGTCTCTAAAATGGAAACAATGACAATAAATGCCCACTTTATAGGATCCTCTTGTGATGGAAAGAGATACCAGATGGGATGTAGTTAGCACTGGGCCTGGCACAATGATGGGAGTGGTGGGTGGTTAAAGAGGTTTTCAAGAATGCAGTCATGTAGATAAAATATTTAAATGAAGAGCAAACTCAGAAGGAACTAAACAGCACTTAATTTCCCCATGTGGGATTCTTCCTAGACGTAGTATGCTTTGAGGTCTACTGCTTTTGGATTCAGACAGACTGGGTGAAGATGCTACTCACCTGAGCCATTTTCTGGTCTAATAAGTTTAAATAAGACAGCCAACTTCTCTGAGCTTCTGTTTCCACATATGGTAGAATAAAGTCTCCTATTTTAGAACAAAAGCATTCTATGCATTTTAAACACGTCCTTACTTAACATACACAGCAATCTCATGAAATAGATATAGTCAATTATCACTTGTAACAGTGATGTTGTATAAAGCCACGTGAATGTTGAACCATTGCTCCTAAGGGATGCACAGCGTTAGGTTCCTGTGAGTCTCTGGTCATAACATTTCCATCAACCAATCAATACACATTTTGTTTTATGTGTGTTTCTGTCTAAAGACACCTTATTTAATATACAGCGTTGATTTCATAACACTGAACTCACAACCCTGATAGCACTATAACACGATCCTCAATGAAACTTTTCTAACTCCATATAGTTACTCCATAAAGCCCATCACAGCCTTCCTGAGCTAAAGACACCAGACAGCACTTCAGCAGTATACTCGGGGCCATGTTAAACAGTGAAATTATATTTTAAAAAATGCACAAAACCATAAAACACGTGACACTAAACAGACCATGCAAAGGACACTTGTTCACAGCATAAGAGCTGAGACCAGAAGGCAAGGCCTCACTTTGTTGGACCTCACCTGGAAATATATGTGTTGGGTAACTCAGATTTTTGTTGCTCTGTGCATGTTGCTCTGCTAATGACCACCGCAAAGTGTCATGAGCATAGAGTTTGGGATTACAAATAAATTTTAATAAGTAGTCATGATCCTAAAGAATTTGTAAAAATAAAAATCAACTGTATTCTTCCCTTCACAAGTCAGGAACCTAGTGCTCAAAGAATTTATGTCATACAACTGCTTAGTGGCTGAGTTGATTTGAAATCGGATGTATACATCTCCAAAGACCCATGTCCTCTTCTTACTAACTTGAGCACCTAGAACAGCCTGTGTACTGGTTACTCTATCTATGAAAGAGGAGGGGTGTGAACAGCTAACTCACAGAAAGATTTTGAAGATCAAATTAGTCAACGCCCTAAAAGGTGCTTTGTAAACTGTAGAGCATTATGCAAATGTGAGAAAGTTTTATAAGTAGGTTCAATCAAAGTGAAGTTACCCTACCTAGCATTAAGGTCAACTGAAGTGAACTTCCTTTTTCTCCTACAGAAGAAGAGAAACAGGACCTTGACAGGTCCATGGCTGGGTAACCCTTATCCCAGCAAGTGATGAGAAGTGGAGGATTCAAACTAATTCAGTGCAGCCTCAATGGGGCTGCTCTTCCAGGGTTTCAAGAGCAAAAGAAGTACTTACAGTATATTTTCGTTAAAAGATCAAAATACAGGTTGTAAGCACTAAAAAAAGTAAAGATAAAAAAGTGTTTTTGATGTCAACTTCATTTACAGTTGCTATTGCAAAAATCTATCACCCACGACCACAAAAAATCAACAGCAGGAGCATTAGCCAGCAGTGTGGATACTAATGAGTTGGGGGTATTGTCTCCAAAACCATCTTCAAGCTACTTGCTGTGTCTTAATGAGGGAGGGTATTGGAGCCCACTGATTTCGTGTTAATTACAAAAGGGTGTTTAATAATTGAGAACAGACTCATCCAAAGAAAATCAAAATAATTGACCATCTCTGATAAAAAGAACTTGTAAATGGGACAGAAAGGATTTTTAAAACATTCATACCCTATAACTCACTAATTCCACTTCAAGAATGATAAGAAAATGATCAAATAAAGTAAAATAGTAATATACAAAGATGTTCACAGTGTACTTATTTTCAATTTTTAGCTTTTATAAGCAATAGGGAATTGGCTTTAAAATTATGATATATCCATACATTAAGATACTAAATGTGATCTTAATCATTTTAAAGAATTTTTAACAACCTGCAAAAATACACAATAAGTGCAATATTAAGTTTAAAAAAGTAAAAGCAGAGTACAGAAAGTATGACTCAAATTGTCTTTCTGTATGTGTGTATTCCAAAAAACAAACAAAAAAATCAAAAGTCCAAATGTTAACAATTGCTGATTATTTGTGAGATTATGAGTGGTTTGTATTCATTTTTCTTAATTTACAATGTTTCCATCATAAACATATAGTATTATTATTTTTAAGATGGGGAGGCAAACAGCACAATGAAAGTACAGTCCAATTTACTGTCACACTCCACACCAAAAGACTGCTTTGATGAACAGAAGCACAGATTAAACAAGATTTAGCCTGCTCATCTAACAGGTCACTGATCTGTAAAAATATCAGATGTTTTCAGATTTTTCAAATCATTTATTATTAAGCAACTAGTTGGAGTGTGGCCAACTTAATTAAACAAAGAACATGAGATGGCCCCATCCCCGGTAAAGACCCTGGGGGACCAGGACTCTCTTCTGTTCACCTTTGTACAGCCAGAGCCTTGTGCCTACAACAGGGCAGGAGCCCAAGAAATATGTATTGAAAGAATGAATGCATGGGGAAATCTGCCGCCATAAAATCACAGTTCAGAAGCCATCTGTCTTCTATCTCATTCATTCATCTAATTCAAAATTTCATTAAGTATATATGTATACACACATATATGAGTAGGCATGGGGAGTCTACTTTCAAGACATGCAATGACCCTTGAGAGTCCTCCAACACAAACAAACGACATCATACAATTAAAAAAAAGTTATGGATAAAATGCTAAGGGAGTTCAGAAGAGTAAAGAATTTCCTTAAGTAGGAAGTCCTGAGAAAGCACCCTGGAGAAAGTAGGATTTGAGCTAGTTTCCCTGGGTTGGGAAGATCTCCTGGAGAAGGGAATGGCTACCCACTCCAGTATTCTTGCCTGGAGAATTCCATGGACAGAGGAGTAGTCTGGTGGGTTATAGTCCACGGGGTCACAAAGGGTTGGACACAACTAAGTGACAGATACTTTTCATTTGAAAGATGAATATGAGTAAGAAAAGTGAAAAGGCATCTTATGAAGGTGACAACATAAGCAAAGCCTTAAAGGAGGGACTTTATAAGCCTTTGAGAAAATAAGCAATGCTTCAGTTTGGTTAGACCTCAGGAAGGTAGTGGAAGGGAGGCAGAAGCCATAGATACAATGAAACAATGGAAAGTCTTTGGTAGGAGAGTTCCCTGTGCAGAGAAGTGTTTTAACACTTGGGCAGCAGTGGGTAGAGTAGATGGGAAAGGGAGGGTGCCGGACCTGAAATGGGGCAGCATTCTCCATGGCAAAGATCACCCATGAAGCGCTGGGAGCTGGGAATACCCAACCAGCTCAGCAGCTGAAAACTCCAGCTCTCTGACGCTGCATTTCCTTTAAGTTGGGATGCTAAGGACTAAGCTTTAGAAAGATGCTTAAACCCTAGGCTCCACCACATGCCGCCCCCTCCCTCTCAGAAGCAGCTGAATTGCTTTGCAAATATATGCAGATACATGCGAGTAACAAAGCCATTAACATGTGCCCTGAGCCTCAAAGGGAAAGGTTTGCTTTGATCAAAGCTCATAATGGGATATATCCAAGGGGCAGAAAAACAATATCCTGCTCAGCCCAAACAAGCAGAGATTTAGACTCTGGAGCGAAATGCCAGGCCTTAGAAGCTGCAGTTCAGTTAAATATTAGGACATATGGTTTTCCCCTTCTGCTTTCTGTCTCCTAAAGTTGGAATTGCTAAAGAGAGCTACCCTCTGCTTCAATTTATCATGGCTGCAAGTACTGATAAAAGGGTGTATGTGTGTGTTGAATCTGACCCTGTTAACTCTGCTTCTCAATGTATGGTCCACAGACCAGCAGCATCCACATCATCTGTGAGAAAGTTAGGAATGCAGAATCACTAGCCAGACTCCAGGACCAGAGGCAGAATCTGCATTTTAACAAGAGACCAGGTGGGTGATTCGAGTGCAAGTTATCATGAACAGTCCTGATCTAGGTGACCTAAGCATCCATAATTATAATCTCCTAAAGGTCAGGACTATTTCTTCCTTACCTCCATATCCCCTCGGATATGGTAAGGGCTTCCCTGGTGGCTCAGATGGTTAAGAATCTGCCTGCAATACAGGAGACCCTGATTTGATTCCTGTGTCGGGAAGATCCGCGGAGAAGCGATAGGCTACCCACTCCAGTATTCTTGGGCTTCCCTGGTGGCTCACCTGGTAAAGAATCTGCCCACAATGTGGGAGACCCGGATTCAATCTCTGGGTTGGGAAGATCCCCTGGAGAAGGGAAAGGTTACCCACTCCAGTATTCTGGCCTGGATAATTCCATGGACTGTATAGTCCATGGGGTCACAAAGAGTGGACACAACTGAGCAACTTTCATTTTCACTTTCTTCATGGCAGACCAAAGTATCCAGACATTTCACACCACCCTCAATTTACTAGCACCCTTTTCTCTGGAATGGGTTTGTCTAACTCTGTTGCGTCAGCCAGATTCTGTTTGTCCTCTCAGTCCCACTTTCAACCTTTCCAATCTGCCCTGCAGCCCTGGAGGCTGATCTATCTGGGTCACAGTGAGAGTCCTCAGGTCCTCTGGTTTCCAGCTGGGTTTGGCAGGGAATGAAGACAAAGAAGGGAGTGATGTCGAGTATTTATTCCCCTGGCTCTTTCCTAAAATGTCTAATGAGAGCTGGCTTGAACCTTTTACGGAAGATTCTTACCTCTCAAGGAGACCAAGGCTAACTGCAGCCTCCTTTCATCTCGGCTTCCCTTACGGTTCAGCAGGTAAAGAACCCTCCTGCAATGCAGGAGACACAGGAGACGTGGGTTCGATCTTTGGGTCAGGAAGATCCCCTGGAGAAGGAAATGGCAACCCACTCTAGTATTCTTGCCTGGAGAATTCCATGGACAGAGGAGCCTGGTGGGCTACAGTCCATGGGGTCACAAAGAGTCAGACACGACTGAATGACTAGTGCTTTACTTACTTTCTTCATCTCAGGGTCTGGGTGGTATTAGCTGAGTACCATATGCCTACCCTCTTCCTTCTGGTTTTCTTATGTTCTCACCTTTGGGAAAAAAAATCCTCCTTCAATGGTCCTGTTTTACTATACCACTTGTTTCTCACTGCAGTATTCTTCATCCAGCCAACTCCTATTCATCTTTCAGAACAGTCCAGTATCACTGTCTCTGATTCTGGAACACCTTGGGCTTTCCTCTCATACCATTTTTACATGGTATTAATAGTGTGCCTGTTCCCATCTGACCTCTTCAAGGAAAAGGATGGTATTTTTATTCTACTCTGTAGCCCTGGCATCTGAAAAGTACGCTATAAATTTCTGTTGCATCAGTCAAGAATGAAAAAGTTAATCTGCCTTAAAATGAAGAAATTTCTACTGACTTAAAAAAAAGTCAAGCATTGGTATGTGGCTTCCCTGATAGCTCAGACAGTAAATGAATCTACCTGCAATGCAGGAGACCTGAGTTCAATCCCTGGTCTGGGAAGATTCCGTGGAGAAGAAATGGCTACCTACTCCAGTATTCCTGGACAGTATTCCTGTCCAGTATTCCATGGACATAGGCCTGGTGGGCTACACAGTCCATGGCTGAAAAGAGTCAGACATGACTGAGTGACTAACACTTTCACTTTTTTAAAAATTGTTACTGTATGCTTGGAGTGACCTTTAAAAAAAAAAAAACAACTCACTTAGCCGGGGTCTAATCCAGAAAACTGGGACACACAGTCACCCTAATTAGAACCTACACACACGATGGTGACATCCAGGTATAGAGTGAAATTCAAAGACTCTAAAACTGCTGAAGAAGGGTAAGTGTTGGAATTCTTGTGTGACCACCATAATCCCTCCAGGACTGCATGCACCTGTGTCATACCATCCACTTGACTGTAGCCTGGCTCTAGCAACTGCTTCTAACAAACAGAATACAGCAAAAATGATGGACTGTTGCTCCAGTCATTTGTCTCCAAATGTGACTTCTGTCTTGCTGGCAGTCATTCACTATTCCTGGCTCTCTTGCTTGCTTGCTCTGATGAAGCGAGCTACCTATGGAGGGGCCCACATGGTAAGGAACAAGGGCAGTCTCTCCCCAACAGCCAGGGGAACTGAGCCCTCAGTCTCATTGGCAGCCAGTAGCTGAATAAACAATAGCCACTGAGTGAATCTGAAGATGGGTCCTGCTCCAGTCAAACCTGGAGGCGACTCCAGCCTGGCTAATACTGGAGCCCTAGCCAGAACCCAGAAAACCCAGCTAAACCACCCCTAGATTCCTGATCTAGAGAAACTGTGAGATACTAAATGTTGCTACTTGAAACCACTAAGAGTAATAGACAACTAATAAAGGAGTTTCTCCAATTTAAATATCAGTGACACAGTTCTTGTCTACCATACCACACAGTTTGAATGAGAAAATGAAAAGGGAAACAGAGAAGAGAAAAGTGCTGAACATTTGTAAATTACAGTTTTTTTCTAGTAGCACTTAGCCCAGAAATAATGTCTTCCCATCCCAAAGAAGAAATCCAAGGACATCACTCTATCTAGCTGACATGAGTCCTCCTGGGCCTGAGGGCTTGCTTGTCTAAAAGGTGATGTGATTCCACAGCCCTTGTCCCTCCTCCCCCATATCAATCCAATAACATTAAGAAACAGCCACTTAGTGTGACAGATTATCCATACAACAACCCCCCAACGATCCCCTCCATCTTGTCTATGCATGCTGCTTCTCCCATCAACAAGGGGAGTCTACTCCCCCTTGAACCTCACGTCTTACTCTGACCAGCAGAATGTGGCAGAAGTGACATTATGCTGGTGCCAGGCCTGGGCCTTAAGAGGCAAGGTGGGATTTAGTTTTGCATTCTTGGGAGCTCTGAGATGCCATGTTAAGAAGTCCGATCACCTTGCTGGAGAGGGGAGAGGGAGGGCGTGTGAAAAAGAAGAGGCTGCAGTAGATGAACGGTTACAGAGAGGGAGCGGTGCGGGGCAGAGGGAGCCACCCACTCCAGACACCCAACTATGGTATCAGTCAGGGGAAAGAAGCTGTCTTTGATCCTCAAGGCTCAGACAAACGACCCCAACCAACACCACACACAGAAACAGGAGCTGTTTCCAATGAACCCTGTCTCTACAGAATCACAAGCAAAGAAATGGTCTTTTCTGCTTTATGCCAGTAAGTGTTAGGGTGATTTCTTACATGGCAATTGACAGCCAGAACCCAGAAGAGCTGTGATGTTGGCTGGCACCTATCTAGATTTTTCACCTATACTCCCTAGAGTCCTTCAAAGCCAACTCTGTGAGATGGATAGTTTCACCCTCTTGAAGATGAAGAAACTGAGGCCCAGAGAAGCTAGGTTATGCATACAAGCTGATTTATAAAGTACAAAAGGTCACATGAATCATGAGAATCAGAATCACATCCTAAACCTTATGACTCTAAGACATGTGTACTCTGTATCCAACACTGAGACAGCGAGGTTGTGCCCAGTTCAGGGCTGCCATCATAGTCTAGGAGGATGGCACCTACTGGAGTTGTGAAATGCACAATCAAAGATAGCACCAGCCCTAGGACCCGGGGGAATGAAAGAAAAGGAAACCCCTGGCCAGTGGGGAAACGTGAACTTTGTTTTCAAGGGACAGGTGGGCTAAGGAAAATGGCAACTCTGGGAAAAGGTATGGGCATCATTTCAGGTCCCATGTCTGCTTATGGCTTATCAATACAAAAATGGATTGACAGTGACCTACCTAAGCTTATCTCACAATGAGCACATCATAATTGGAAGATATAGTTTACTTTCACTTTTCCCTTAATCCTCCCAACTTCCTAGCCATCGTTTCTGCTTTTCTCCTAATCACGTTCACCATCTGACATACTATATATCTTATTTATTTTTCTCTTGGGTCTCTTTTAATCTACAGTGGGGCTGTATAAGCCTGGGATAGTCTTAGGATGATAAAGAAAGGGGTTGGGTCACACCTCTTTCCAGGGTAACAGCAGATTCCTACTAATGCTGGCGCTGTTCCAATGTAATTTTGATTTAAGTTGTGCCCAATGACTAGGAACCCACACCAGTACTCTTGCCTGGAAAATCCCATGGACTGAGAAGCCTGGTAGGCTACAGTCCATGGGGTCTCAAAGAGTCTGACACGACTGAGCAACTTCACTTCACTTCAATGACTAGGAAGATGCACCTACACACAAGTTTCATGGTATATAGGGGCTTGCTTTTATTTGTTACCCCCAAATATCCCTTAGCCTGGAGTGGGGTTGCAAGAAGTAGAAGAAAAGAAATTGCCAACAGGTGAATGTCCTTCAGAGTCTCACTCCAGTGAGAGGGCAGGGAAGCTGGAGAAAAGCCTGTCCGGGTAGACTGTGGGCTCCGTAATAGTAATAATCAAAGTTATCAAGAGGTTTGTTGTTATTCAGTCACTAAGCTGTGTCTGACTCTTTGTGACCCCAAGGACTGCAGCACGCCAGGCTCCTTGGTCCACTATCTCTAGGAGTTTGCTCAAACTTATGTTCATTGAGTAAGTGATGCCATCCAACCATCTCAAGAGCTTAGCATTTTCTATTGTATTAACCCATTTAACCTTGCCAACAATTTCATGAATCAGAAACAGTTATTAGCCCTGATTTACAGATATGGAAAGCAAGGCAAGTACAGGTTAACTACCTTGCCCGAGGTCACGCTACTAGCTGGTAGCCAGAGAGAGCCAGTCCAGAGGCTCTGCCTTTGCAGTAGTGATGATGCAATGATGCAGATGGCCCAGAGTGTCTGGCCACTTTGGGCTGCACACAGAGAAGTATGGCTCTCTTCTTTTTGTGAGTTTATCTGAGGCTAGCTATGGTTCACACAGCCTCCACTAAAAGTGACCAGTTGTTTCATTATCCACTTTATGACCACCCATTGAATACCTTTATTCAAAGGTCAAATGAACACTTTTATCAACATCATAAGCACTGCAATTCTAGGCCAAAAGCTTTTGCTAATTTTCTCAACACTGTGTGCTAATAAAGCCTCAGTTCAGTTCAGTTCAGTTCAGTCGCTCAGTCGTGTCCGACTCTCCGCGACCCCATGAATCACAGCACGCCAGGCCTCCCTGTCCATCACCAACTCCCGGAGTTCACTCAAACTCATGTCCATCGAGTCGGTGATGCCATCCAGCCATCTCATTCTCCGTCGTCCCCTTCTCCTCCCGCCCCCAACCTTTCCCAGCATCAGAGTCTTTTCCAGTGAGTCAACTCGTCGCATGAGGTGGCCAAAGTATTGCAGTTTCAGCTTTAGCATCAGTCCCTCCAATGAACATCCAGGATTGATCTCCTCTAGAATGGACTGGTTGGATCTCCTTGCAGTATAAGGGACTCTCAAGAGTCTTCTCCAACACCACAGTTCAAAAGCATCGATTCTTCGGCGATCAGCCTTCTTCACAGTCCAACTCTCACATCCATACATGACCACGGGAAAAACCATTGCCTTGACTAGACGGACCTTGGTTGGCAAAGTAATGTCTCTGCTTTTTAATATACTATCAAGGTTGGTCATAACTTTCCTTCCAAGGAGCAAGCGTCTTTTAATTTCATGGCTGCAATCAGCATCTGCAGTGATTTTGGAGCCCAAAAAAACGAAGTCTGACACTGTTTCCACTGTTTTTCCATCTATTTCCCATGAAGTGACGGGACCAGATGCCATGATCTTTGTTTTCTGAATGTTGAGCTTCAAGCCAACCTTTTCACTCTCCTCTTTCACTTTCATCAAGAGGCTTTTGAGTTCCTCTTCACTTTCTGCCATAAGGGTAGTGTCATCTGCATATCTGAGGTTATTGATATTTCTCCCGGCAATCTTGATTCCAGCTTGTGCTTCTTCCAGCCCAGCGTTCCTCATGATGTACTCTGCATATAAGTTAAATAAGCAAGGTGACAATATACAACCTTGACGTACACCTTTTCCTATTTGGAACCAGTCTGTTGTTCCATGTCCAGTTCTAACAGTTGCTTCCTGACCTGCATACAGGTTTCTCAAGAGGCAGGTCAGGTGGTCTGGGATTCCCATCTCTTTCAGAATGTTCCACAGTTTATTGTGATCCACACAGTCAAAGGCTTTGGCATAGTCAATGAAGCAGAAATAGATGTTTTTCTGAAACTCTCTTGCTTTCTCCATGATCCAGCGGATGTTGGCAATTTGATCTCTGGTGCCTCTGCCTTTTCTAAAACCTGCTTGAACATCTGGGAGTTCACGGTTTATATACTGCTGAAGCCTGGCTTGGAGAATTTTGAGCATGACTTTACTAGCGTGTGAGATGAGTGCAATTGTGCGGTAGTTTGAGCATTCTTTGGCAGGATAAAGCAGTGCCTGGTTCAGATGAAATAGGGTGGGATGCAGTGAGAGTAGCACGTGACATGGACTGAGAAGCAGGCCTGGAGAGATTTGTAGGTCCTGGTAGGGAGGTTGGAACTTTATTCCACTATTAAGAGTGACCATCTGTGCTAGAAGGCCTGCGTCCTCTTCTGTTTCTAGGGCACACAGCTGTACCACCCTTGCCAGCCTCCCTTGTAGTTAGATACAGCCATGACACCTGAAAGCAGAAGATATAGCCAGTGCACTGTAACTGAACATGGGCCCATTTACACTTTCCATTCCCGCTTCTTCTTGCTGGCAAGAAGCTCCTGGGATGCCTTTGTGTAGCAGTTGCAGTCAGGGCTCCGCCCATGTGCCCCTATATCCCTTTATCACTTTCCTGCACACCAACTCTGGGTTCCTTCTCTCCCAAATGCCAGCACCTGCATCCCCTAATCAGTGGATGGCCTTCAGGGTGTCAGAATCCCTCTGCCTGCACACACGGGTTGCTAGAAGTACCTGGGAAGGTATGTCTCCCTAGAGGCAGGCCTTTGCCAATAAATGACAGGCATGGGCTCACATACTCCACCTCCCGTCTCCTGATGGGGCATCTGTGAGGTGGGGGCTATGGCATCTTTAGATCTTCCCTTATAGGGTTAGGCTAAAGTTATCCCCCTGGTACCTTGCTTGATATCACACCCTTGCTTAATTTCCTTCCATGCACGGTCCCACTTCTCCATTTCTATATCAATTTTTTTCCCAGGAAAACTTTCTAATAGATCACATTCATATAAATCCTGGTTTCAGGGTCTGCTTCCAGGAAATGCAACCTAGCATATCTCTGAAACCATGTGTTAACAAGGTCTGAATGACTCCTTAGAGGTAGCAGGGGCTACCTTGCTGATATATTTGGTCATTTAAGTCATAACTATTGTGTATGAGCTGTTATATATTTTTGGATCCCTTTGCTACAGCAGTTCAGTTCAGTTCAGTTCATTCGCTCAGTCGTGTCCAACTCTTTGCGACCCCATGAATCACAGCACACCAGTCCTCCCTGTCCGTCACCAACTCCCGGAGCTCACTCAAACTCATGTCCATCGAGTCAGTGATGCCATCCAGCCATCTCATTCTCTGTCATCCCCGTCTCCTCCTACCCCCAATCTCTCCCAGCATCAGAGTCTTTTCCAGTGAGTCAACTCGTCACATGAGGTGGCCAAAGTATTGGAGTTTCAGCTTTAGCATCAGTCCTTCCAATGAACACCCAGGACTGATCTCCTTTAGAATGGACTGGTTGGATCTCCTTGAGGTCCAAGGGACTCTCAAGAGTCTTCTCCAGCACCACAGTTCAAAAGCATCAATTCTTCGGCGATCAGCTTTCTTCACAGTCTAACTCTCACATCCATATATGACCACTGGAAAAACCATAGCCTTGACTAGAGGGACCTTGGTTGGCAAAGTAATGTCTCTGCTTTTTAATATGTTGTCTAGGTTGGTCATAACTTTCCTTCCAAGGAGTAAGCGTCTTTTAATTTCCTGGCTACAATCAGCATCTGCAGTAATTTTGGAGCCCAAAAAAATAAAGTTTGACACTGTTTCCACTGTTTCCCCATCTATTTCCCATGAAGTGATGGGACCAGATGCCATGATCTTCGTTTTCTGAATGTTGAGCTTCAAGCCAACCTTTTCACTCTCCTCTTTCACTTTCATCAAGAGGCCTTTGAGTTCCTCTTCACTTTCTGCCGTGAGGGTGGTGTGGTTAGCCTACCCTAATTATACTGTATCAACTTGCAGTTATAAGATAAATAAGTACTAGAGATGAACAACACAATTAATATAATGAACACTGCTATATGCTCTATATAAAAGTTTCTAAGAGAGTAGGTTCTAATAGCTTTCATCACAAGGAAATTTTTTTTTCCTTTTTATTTTGTATCAATATGGAATGATAGATATTAACTAAACAGTGTGATATATAACATTTCACTATATATGTTAGTCAAAGCATTATGCTGAACACCTTAAACTTATTGCCAAATATCAATTATTACTCAAAAACTTGGAAGAAAAATTAAAATAAGGCCTTTATATGGAAAATAAATTGGAGGTGGGTAAGAGGCAAATGAAAAGAGCTCTTGAAAGGTACTTGTTAAAGTTATAGGAGAGAGGCTTCCGGTTCAAGATGGCAGAGTAGAAGGACATGCGCTCATCTCCTGCGAGAGCACCAAAATCACAACTAGCTGTTGAATAATTGTTGACAGGAGGACACTGGAATCCACCAAAAAAAAGATACCCCATATCCATAAACAAAGAAGAAGCCACAGCAAGCGGGTAGGAGGGGGACGATCAAAATAAAATCTAAGCCCATACCCATTGGGTGGGTGCACAAACTGGAGAACAATAATACCAAAGAAATTCTCCTACTATTGTGGAGGTTCCGAACCACGTGTCAGGCTTCCCAGCCTGGGGACCTGACAAAGGAACTGGGCATCCCCAGGGAATCTGACCATGAAGGCCAGTGAAATTTGATTAGAAGACTTCCACAGGACAGGGAGAAACAGAGACTCCAGTCTTGGAGGGCACAGACAAAAGCTTGCATGCACCAAGACTCAGGAAAGGAGCAGTGACTCCACAGGGGACTGAACCAGAACTACCTGCCAGTGTTGGAGGGTCTCCTGTGGAGGCATGGTTTGGCAAGGACTCAGTGCAGGGTCAGGGACACTGGAAGCAGCTTTGTTTCATTTAAAATTAATTAACTAATTAATTTTTTAAAAGGACAGGAGAGAACTGATTGTGAATTCTTAGACTTGGACAGAGGGAAGTGAATGTGGACATTCTAGGACACACTTTGGAGATGAAAGGGGATTGGATGCTGATGGATTTGATCTGAGAATGGAAGAGTGGATAGAATCCAGAAGGACTCTTAGGTTTTGGTTTGGTGATAAAAAAAAACATGACCAATCATCAAGGAAACACTAAGCAAAACCACAATGAGATATCACCTCTCACCTGTTAGAATGGCAATTATCAAAGAGAAACGTTGTTGAGGATGTGGAGGAAAGGGAACTTTCATATACTGTTGGTGGGAATGTAAATTGCTGCAGACACTGTGGAAAACAGTGTAGAAATTGCTTTAAAGAAAAACTCCAGAATTACCATATGACCCAGAAACCCTGCTCCTGGGTATATATCTGAAAAAAAAGCACAAATTCAAAATGATACATGCACCTCAATGTTCTTAGCAGTATTACTTACAGTTGCCAAGACATGAAGCAACCTAAGTGTCCATCAACAAATGAGTGGATAAAGAAGATGTGATATATACATACACATACATATAAACGAAGAGTACACAGTCATAGAAAAGGAAGAAATTTTTTCCATATGCAGCAATATGGATGGACTTGGAGGACATTATGCTTGGTGCACTAAATCAGAGAAAAGACAAACAGGATGTGATATCACTTACATGTGAAATCTAAAAAACACAACAAACTAGTGAATGGAACAAAAAAACGAAGCAGACTCACAGATATGGAGAACAAACTTGGTTACCAGTAGTGGGGAGGGGCAGTACAGGAGTGGGAGTGAGAGAAGCAAACTGTGGGATGCAAGATAGGCTCCAGGAGTTACTGCAAATGGAAAGTGACCTTTAAAACTGCATAAAAAATAGAAATGAATTAAGCCTATGTAAGTGATATAACTAAAGAACCTCTTGATGAAGGTGAAAGAGGAGAGTGAAAAAGCTAGCTTAAAACTCAACATTCAAAGAAAGAAGATCATGGCATCCAGTCTCATTATCTCATGGCAAATAGATGGGGGAAAAGTAGAAAACAGTTACAGGGTTTATTTTCTTGGGCTCCAAAATCACTATGGATGGTGATTGCAGCCACAGAATTTAAAAGCGGCTGCTTCTTGGAAGAAAAGCTATAACAAACCTAGACAGCATATTAAAACAGCAGAGACATCATTTTGCCAACAAAGGAGCTGTACAGTCAAAACTATGGTTTTTCCAGTTGTCATGACGAGAATTGGGCTTGTTGCTTCTTAACTATGGTGCTGGAGAAGACTCTTGAGAGTCCCTTGGACTGCAAGGAAACCAAACCAGTCAATCCTAAAGGAAATCAACTCTGAATCAACTGGAAGCTGAAGCTTCATTGATGCTGAAGCTAAAACTTCGATCCTTTGGCCATCTTATGTGAAGAGCTGACTCACTGGAAAAGACCCTGATGCAGGGAAAGATTGTGGGCAGGAGGAGAAGAGAATAACAGAGGATGAGATGGTTGCATGGCATCACCAACTCAGTGGACATGAGTTTGAGGAGACTCTGGGAGACAGTGAAGGGCAGGGAAGCCTGCAATCCTTGGGGTCACAAAGAGTCAGACACGACTCAGCAGCTAAACAACAAAGTGATATATAGATCACCTCGGTCTAAGTATTTGCACAGTTAGCCTGTAATTGGATCTCCTGTTGTCCTATCTTGGTTCATCCTAATCTTTCTTTCTTTTCCAAAGTAATAAAAAAAAAAAAGAATATGAATCAGGGTTACCAATCAAGCACTCATCTTTGACTGTGATCCTTCACCTGGCTTTCCTCTCACCTGGGTTAGCAGCTCTCTTTTACCAAAACCACTGTCTGCAAATGGCACACAAAGAGAGACTTACCCTGATGGGGTGTTACCGAGGAACAAGGATTTACAAACAGGGTGTGAACCAGGACCCTTCCATTCTGGGGAAGCACATCAGAATCTGTAGGGTGTGCAAGGATGATCCAGACAGTCTCTGCTTCCAAGGAGAAAATGTCCAGCTAAAAAGATGAGGCATACTCTTCTCCCACCTCACAGTTTCATATGTACATTAAGTGAAAGTTGCCCCTTTTTGGTCAGAAGACAAAAAGATACTCTGAAGCTTAATTTCAATGTCTTCAGTTCCCTGCCCTTCTCAGGCACCACAAAGACCACTGTATATTCAGGTCTATCTAACTGGCCTACCTGTCCCTGCTGGCCTTCCTCCTTCCGACCTGCGCATCCTCTGAGGGCCTCTCACAGCATCCCACACTGAGCCCTTGCCCTATTAATCATGTCCTGTTTTCCATATTTCTGAGCTTTTGCTATATATATTTGTTGTTGTTGTTTACTCATTAAGTCATGTCCAGCTCTTTTGTGACCCCCAAGGACTGTAGCTTGCCAGAGTCCTCATTCCATGGGATTTTCCAGGTAAGAATACTAGAGTACGTTGCCATTTCCTTCTCCAGGGGATTTTCCTGACCCAGGGATCAAACTCACATCTCTTGTGTGGGGAGGCAGATTCTGTACTCCTGAGCCACCAGGAAAGCCCTGATATATATTAGTGTTTGCTTAACCTAGAGATGGCACACAGCTCTCCCACGGTGCACTTTTCAAATGCAAACCAACCAATCCAGACCTTATACCTCCAACCTCTAACACCCCAGACCACTAACTACCTGCCCTAACCAACCCAAGGCCAGGTACCAGACAACTAGGGACAGCCCCTATGCCCCAGAACTCACTGAAATTAATCAAACTAGCCAATCCTAAACCTGTCCACCCTGCCTCTTGTTCTTTCCTATGGAAACCACAATAGACGTCTTTGTCCAAGTTTTTCCACCTCTCCCTCTGCATCCTGCCTAAGTATGGAGAACCATGCCTGGACCTCATGATGCTGACGCGGTATGTCTTCTCTTATTGGGATCTGCAGGTAACAAACGATTGATGACAACTGTCTGCTGTTTGGGCGGCTTTGCCATACCTAAATAATAAACACACAGAATCAGATCTATAATAAACTCTATATCTTAAAACGAGGGCCCCCCAACTCAGAGCCCTCTACCCCCTCCCAGGTCCCCCACAGCCTACAGAAATGTAGTGTCTGAGACTCATGACTCTGTCCTGGCCCCTTTTCTGGAAGCTGCAAGGGGCAGAGCAGCACAGCGGTGAAGGACACAGATTCTGGGGCCAGGACGAGCAGGGGAAGGTTCTTTCCCCTCTCTGTGCCACACCTTCCTTTTCCTCATAGAGAGATAATAAGATTACCCAACTCAAAAAATTACTGCGGGGACTGAATGGCAATGAATGTAAAGTGCTTGGAACAGTGCCTTTCATGTAGAAAAATTCAATAACTGTTAGTTATCCCCATTACCAATATTATTAGAGAGCAAAGAGGGCTAGCAAAATTAGCCAAAAGATCTAAAATTGTCCATATTGTTTTACCAAGGCTTTCCACACATGGAATAAGGGGCGGACAGCAGAGAGGAATGATTGCATATTCATAAGCACCTCCAACCAAATTAATTGATAGGGTATGATAGCAATAAAGAGAATTAATTTCCATTTTAATAACTTCACATGCTACATGTTAAGTATAGGTCCATATTACCAGTGGTCACACAATTTCCCTTTTGCATCTGTTCTTTGTTGATTATGATGTCAGGAAAGCAAAAGTTAAATCCCTTTTTAAGGAAGAAAAAAAATCTAATTTAATAATACTGCAATCCTGTTGAAAGCAGGATTAAATCTTAATAAGGGTGGAAGGATGTTGTGTTTCATGTCTATTCCTCTTGAAGCCCTGGCAACTTGTTCAGGGAGAGAGACCGTGTTGTCAAAAGACTTCACAGCCCAGCCCTGGCCTCAGCTTCCAGCATCCGGAGGCAGCAGAAATCTCTGATGGTGCTGACACTTCTATTTTCACTTTTCCCTTCCTGGTGCTTTTTCTCATTAAAGCAGCTTGATTCTGTAATTTCTACAAGTACAGATGAAGATAAAATGACTCCCAACTTTTATTTTGACCTTATAAAACTATATAATTGGTACAGAACCTTCAGGCTAAATGAGTTTTCCTTTGGATTGAGAACTTGGGTCAGAAAATCTATGAACTTAAAAAATATACCACATGTCCAAATAGAACTAGCTCAGGAGTCAATACCTATTTTAATGTATTGAAACTCACATCTAACACTAACACCCATCTCACAAACGTTTCGTTTTTTATTCATTTTTTCTTTTAAAAATAAACATAATAGTTCAAATGGCAACAAAAGGTCTCCATCTCAATTCTTGCCTCTTTCATTGAATCTCATAACTCTCACCAAATCCTCAACATTCAGTGTGAAACTGTCTGAGCTTCTAGGAATTGCATCCAGACTCTTGCATGACTGTCCCACCTCACCTGTTCCAGCTTTGTCACACCTATGCACCAGTTACCCAGCACAGCTCCCCAAAGAGGCCATGCTAGACCTCAGCTCTGAGTCTTTGCAGATGCCCTCCTGCCTATCTGGAACATTCTCTCTTACTAATCCTTCTGCCATACTTCCACTCCATCTTGTAAGAAGACTTTCCAAGAAGTCTTCTTCTCCATGAATACTTTAGGGCCCTCTCCTGATGATCCAGGGCAGATGCTCTGAGCTTTCATGAAATCTTAAGCAAGCCTCATTTTACTATCATTAAACTCTACTGCATTGAAGCTTGTCTCTCATTCCTTGTGGGCTAAGAATATTGAAGATGGAAGTGCTTCTTCTTGTCTGTTTCCCTACATAGCATCTAGAACAACATTTGGCCTAGAGCAGGCTCTCAGCATATGTTTGGGGGGAATAACTAGCAAGAGCCAAACTTAGACAGTGCTTATTATACATCAGACACCACTTTATATAGTATAACACCTATATCCACTCTTTCAAAACCCCCCGACACCCAAGCTATTCTTATCATCACCCTCATGTTACAGTGGTAGAACCTGAGGCTTTGAGGGGTGAAGTAACCTTAGGCCAAAGTCATGCAGCTAACAGGCATCAGAGCACAGAGTGGCAGTGTGGATTCCAGTCTAGGCAGTCTGGCTGTGGAACACAGACCCTTAAATTTTACCCCACACTGCTCACAAAGAAGGACTTCTATGACAATGCCCCAGAATGGGCAACTAAGACTCTTTTAAAGTCCTGGGACCAGACTGGCTTCCTGGTGCCTCCAGACTAAGGAAGACTCAGAGACTGTATCAGGGCTGATGGGAAAAGAATGTTCTGATGGATGGGCTCCACCCAGAGAGACAAAGCAAGAAGATGGCCCTGAGGTCTGACTGCTGCATGATATGCCAGATACCTCCGCTAACAAAGGGGTTTCTGTCTCATACCAACCCCCATGCCCTCCAACTGAGGCAGTTTAAATGCCCACATGGTTGGACCTTTGGATGGTTGACAAATAGTAGAAGGTACACATATTCATCCTCATCTGTGAAGGCTCTTATTGTCTGCCAAGGGTCAGGCCACCTCTGCCCCAGAGCCCACCTGGGGTCTTGTCACAGGTGACTGTTGGACTGAAGAACATAGGGAAAGCAAACGTCACTCAGTTGTGTCTGATTCTTTGTGACCCTGTGGACTATAAGTTCATGGAATTCTCCAGGCCAGAATACTGGAGTGGGTTCCCTTCTCTAGGGGATCTTCCCAGCCCAGGGATTGAACACAGGTCTCCTGCATCGCAGGCAGATTCTTTACCAACTGAGCCACATAGTGAGGGGAACAAAATTGTAGGGCAATGGATAAAGAGATGCCAGTTTCTTCAATGTCCCTCAGACAAAAACATGGCCAGACATCTAATCAACCACCATTCTTATGCTCCTATCTGGGCATGCTCAGTTCAGTTCAGTTCAGTCGCTCAGTCATGTCCGACTCTTTGCGACCCCATGAATCACAGCACGCCAGGCCTCCCTGTCCATCACCAACTCCCGGAGTTCACTCAAACTCATGTCCATTGAGTCGGTGATGCCATCCAGCCATCTCACTCTCTAACGTCCTCTTCTCCTCCCGCCCCCAATCTTTCCCAGCATCAGAGTCTTTTCCAGTGAGTCTACTCTTCGCATGAGGTGGCCAAAGTATTGGAGTTTCAGCTTTAGCATCAGTCCTTCCAATGAACACCCAGGATTGATCTCCTTTAGAATGGACTGGTTGGATCTCCCTGCAGTCCAAGGGACTCTCAAGAGTCTTCTCCAGCACCACAGTTCAAAACATACACAAAGGAGGGGGCGAGGAAAGGGGAGACCCCTATGGAAGCACTAGACATTGCCAAAGACAGAATCTAGGGAATGATATTTCCGTGGGGATGTGTGGGCAAAGGCTAGTCATGTGGAAGCATGAAATATTATATAATTTCAGGATACCTGAAATTCAGAGGGGGAGCTGGGTGACTCAAGAGGAAGCCAAGATATTCTAAGGAGCTTAGATTTATCTAGAAGGCATGGGTTACCAGTGAGGGGTTATAAGTGAGGAGGAAGAAGGCTTTATAATAATCAGATTTGCATTTCCAAATGAATATTCCATACCATAGTGTGGGGTGATGGAACCAGGAGAAATTAGAGGTAGGCATTCTAAGAGGAAGGGAGATGCATGCTAATAGCTGAAATGTGGTGTGTAACATCAGGAAGCAAATTGTAACCATCAAACTCAGTATAAAGGAGTGTGTAATGGAAATATGTGCAGATCAAACATCGTGACAACATATCATAGAAATACATTCACGTTTAGCCACTGTGTGGCTGTTTCCCAACTCTTAACACATGGGTGGTAAGAAGGCAAAAGAGAGACCAAAATTCTCTGTACCATGTGGGCAGATCGTGTTAGCAACATATCAGTTTCTCCAGGAACACCAAGGGACCTCACGGAGCCAGTGTAAACAGGGGTTCAGGGATTTAATTCAGTATTAGAAACTGGATCCCTTAAGGTGTTATGAAAACAATATAGATTATATAGCCCTTCAATTTCCAGTAGAATTTCAAGGTTTAAAAAATTTACACTTGGCAGGAAAACAGGGACTATACCGTCCAATATAAACTCAATTTATGCATCTTGCATTTCCCTCTTATGCTCCCACTGCTTGGAGTACCCTTCTAAATTACACCATCTGACAATACCCTACCCTACTTGTCCATAACCCATGAAGTCCTCAAAGCCACTCCCATTTTGAAGCCTTCCTTGAATTCCACAAAGAAGGCTGAGTGCCAAAGAATTGATGCTTTTGAAGTGTGGTGTTGGAGAAGACTCTTGAGTGTCCACTGGACTGCAAGGAGATCAAACTAGTCAATTCTAAAGAAAATCAACCCTGAATATTCACTGGAAGGATTGATGCTGAAGCTGAAATTCCAATCCTTTGACCCCCTGATGTGAACAGCCGAGTCATTGGAAAAGACCCTGATGCTGGAAAAGATTGAGGGCAGGAAGAGAAGGGAGGCAAAAGAGGATGAGATGGTTGGATGGCATCACTGGATCAACGGACACGAGTCTGAGCAAACTCTAGGAGATAGTGAAGGACAGGGAAGCCTGGTGTGCTGCAGTCCATGGGGTCACGAGTCCGACAGGATTCAGTGACTGAACGACAACAATCATCCCCTCTTTGGAGTTCTAGTAGTATTTATTGACTGACTGTTGATTTCCTCACCTGTAAAGTCGGGTTGCCATTATGCCACGGAATGAGTGCTTGGCGGAGCCAAATGAAATAATCTCCACCTAACTATTTCATAGGGTTTCATGGGCCAGGCACCTGCCTGTTTGCTTGCATATCTTCTCTCTGTCCTTCATGGTCAAACCTGCCAGGAAACAACACTTTCCAACCTCCTTATTCTTGAGTTTCTTAGCCTGTATGACCAGTTTAAGGCATTATGGGGTGACAAACTGATCACCGGAGAATTGATGCTTTTGAACTGTGGTGTTGGAGAAGACTCTTGAGAGTCCCTTGGACTGCAAGGAGATCCAACCAGTCCATTCTAGAGGAGATCGATCCTGGGTGTTCATTGGAAGGACTGATGCTAAAGCTGAAACTCCAATACTTTGGACACCTCATGCGAAGAGTTGACTCACTGGAAAAGACTGATGCTGGGAGGGATTGGGGGCAGGAGGAGAAGGGGATGAGATGGCTGGATGGCATCACCGACTCGATGGACATGAGTTTGAGTGAACTCCGGGAGTTGGTGATGGACAGGGAGGCCTGGCGTGCTGTGATTCATGATCGCAAAGAGTCGGACACGACTGAGTGACTGAACTGAACTGAACTGAACTGAGAGGATAGAAGGAGGAAAGAGGCCGGGGTATTTCCACCCCCAAGTCTCTTGGCTTCGGTTGGCATCTCTTCCATGGCTCCTCTGGGTTATAGCTTCTGAAGGTGACCCAGATCTCTGAGATTTGCTGGCACCGCTTTCTCCCTGTATTCTTCACGCCTAAAGATTACAATGGCTTTCTTCCATCACTGATTTCTGGCTTGCCTCAGTCTCCCTCTTTGGCTTCTCAGTTTTTCCATCATCCATGCAACCAACTCCTGCATTGAATTCCTTCTGTTTGAAACACCTGTAGAGATTTCTATTTTATGGCTGAAAACTAACCGATATACTAACCAAAGAGAAAAGGAGTGGAGAAAATAAGTAATATCACTGAAATACTGTGTCAGATTCTTGCTCTGGATGTAAGCTCATAATTTCAGTATAGCATTGTGGTCAGTGTTACAGACATTTTCAGAGAGAAAAGGCTTTGCATCTCAGTTCTGACGCATACTAAGTCAATCCCAGCCTCAACTGTACTTGTATAAATCAGGGAGAAGACCAATATCTACATATACAGTTATAAGGATTAGTGATCACATATAAAGCAATTGGAGAGGGCATGGCAACTCACTCCAGTATTCTTGCCTGGAGAATCCCACAGACAGAGGAGCCTGGCAGGTTATAGGTCATAGGGTCGCAAAGAGTTGAACACAACTGAAGCGACTTAGCACAGCACAACACAGCACAGCCCATTAAGCAAATAGTACAGAACCCAGAACCTAGTACTCAAAGTTAGCTATGATTATTAATAACAAACGAATAATAATCCAAATAAACCCTTGAGGCTGATGTTATTATTCCTCTTGGAAAGTAAGGAATTGAGTTTTATAGATATGAAATAATGTCCCCAAGGTTATAGCTAATAGAGAGAGATGCTAGGATTAAATTCTCATAGCCATCAATAGTTCAGTGTTGAGTTCATGAATAGTTTTTAAAGTTTGGGACAAACTGTAGTATTTGCTATTTGAAGTACTATTTGTAATTGGCATATTACGATGTAACATTGGTCTTCATTTCCAACTTAAAACGCCTAAAAATGCCTAACAGATTTTTAGATTTGTGAATTTTAGTTGAAATGTATTTTACGATGTTACTAAACCTGCAGAAATATTGAAATATTTCAGAGAACTTATTCACTGTACATTTAATTTATTTTATTTATAAAAGTTATGAACTGTAGAAAGTTTTACTTGTTGGGTCAAATGCTTGTTGCTTCAAATGCTTGTTGCATTTGAAGTGCTAGTTACAAGAAAATCAAATACATTCAATGTATAAATGCTATTAAGTTTTTAAAGGACTCTGGAGTATAAGTAAGTTTGTTTAAAGAAATTTAGTCTATTCAACCTGAATCAGCTCTGTCAAACATTAATTAAAAGCCTCATTTTAAAAAATAAAATAAAATAAAATCCTGACTCCATGTCTATGCCTTTTCCACTTTACAAAGTGAGCTCACCAATGGAAACAGACTGGAAACTACAAAGGATGTTCCAAATGTAAAGTGGGGGCTACCTGTCTCTCTAATAATTTATATGTGCTTTAATTTGGAGCAGAGTTTTCGAGGAGCCAGAACCCTGAGGACGGCTCTCCTGCAGGCAGACCAGGAGCACCGCAGGGAGAGCCAGGGTCAAGGTCAGCAGCGGGACGTGCTAACCATTGTGGGGACTGCCCCCCATACCCCATGATGTGCTGGCAGGGGGCCGCGGGGCGGGCTTCCCTCTCTCATTACTGCCCTGCTGAGGGGGTAAGGGCTAATGGACTGTTGGTCCAGGGGGAGAGTTGGCAGCTCCACACAGCTTACTCCTCAGCAGCCAGGCCTGAACCTGTGACCTGAACCCCTCCTGCAAGGCCATTACCCACTCCTGAGATGGCCTGCATTAAGATTCCCTCATTACTGGCCATGCAGATTGTTCCCGGCGATAATGAGGTGGCAAGAGAGGAGACTGTCCTGGGGGAGATTTGAGCGCCGTGACTTCGACAGTGGCTGAGTTCCTAACCTGCCATTTTAGAACATTTCTTTCTAAATTGCCAGGAATAATTTTCTCCAGGGAAACCCTGACCCTTCTCTTTGTCTTTCTCCTCAGACTATGTGCTAAAAGGCGTGTAATTCCACGCCCACTCACCCCTTCCTTCCCTCCCATCTCTGGTTTTCTCTCCACCCTTCCCTGCGTCCTTTTCTCCACTTCTATCTCTTTTCCCCCACCTTTGTGTTCTTTTTTTCCTTTTCCCCTTTATTCTTCTATTTCTTCACCTGACATAGCAGCACAAGCTCTGGAACCAAGTATGTTCGGGGTTCAGATCCCTGGTCGCTGAGGACTGGGGGCATGTTTGTAACCTTTCAGAGCTTCTGTTTTCTTATCTGCAAATTGAGACATCAGCGGCCCCAGGATTTTGAGATTGTTAAATGAGTTCATTTATATGAAGAGGTTTGTAAAGTATATGGACACATAACCGGTACAGGATAAACCTGGGCACCATACTGTATTCAGCAAAGCTTTAGTGAATTGAGTCTTTATTACAAGTGAAATCCTATGGCAGACACTGGGGGGCAAAACAAGACTTGGTTTCTTCTCCCCAAGGAACTTTCCCATTTTGATACTGATGGAAGCCAGGGAATTTTGGATTTTTAATAAAGAAAATTAAGACAAAGGTTCTTCCTGTGCTGTGCTGTGCTGAGTCGCTCAGTTGTATCTGAATATCTGCGATCCCATGGACTACAACCTGCCAGGCACCTCTGCCAATGGGGCTTCTCCAGACAAGAATACTGGAGTGGGTTGCCATGCCTTCCTCCAGGGTAAAGGTTGTGCCTAATATATATCAAATATCCCAATGGAATACAACAATTTTTTTTTGTCTAAATCCAAGCAAACGAGGGTAAAGGACACCATGGTAACTGAAATGTTGATGTAGTCCAAAGCCCTTACTTGGGCTGAAGCCTTGTCCCTCCACAGAACATGTCTGCAGAAAGAATAACTTTTTTTCTATTAATTTTTTTCTAATGTAGGATTATTAACTACTTGAAATCCCTCTGAGACTAGAAAGAATATAAATAAGGTAACAAACAATGAAACATCAGAGTTTTATTTGAAGTTTTAAAGTTACTAGTGAGGTTGAGTATATTTCTCTGTACCTCTGTTTTATGATTTTTAGCTGGTTACTATCCATCTGGTATCTTTTCCACCATATTGTGAGCTTTTTGAGAACAGAACCTGAGAGTATTACTTATCTGTGCATCCTTTGTGCAATATGGTGAAGCATCTCAGACTGAGTGGGTGTTGAATAAAAGTGCTCTTGCCACGTGCCAGGCTCTGGCACTGGGGACACCGAGGTGGGGAGCTCCCAGGAAGACACTCCAAGCCTCATGATATATTCTGTGGGTCACTCATCGAATGGAAACATATTTGGTGCCAGTGACCTGAGTTCTAACCCAGCTCTTTCAGTTTATGGCCGTGTGACCTTGGGCAAAGTTGCTTCATCTTTCCAGGTCTCACTTTCTTTAGCTATAAAATACAGATATTCTAGATAAGCTCTAAGATCCCTCCTAATTCTTATCATGACATGATATTTATGCAACATATTTAGACTGAAAAATTATATTCAAATTTTAGTTATTTTGAAAATGTTTATTATTCTACGGGTTGTATACAATATAATACAATAATATTGTATCGTATTCTATGGATTGTATCTGCTGACCAAGAGAAATAAAATGCAGGCCTGAATAAGAGCCACATATATAATCTTAAACTTACCCGTAGCCACGTTTGAGTAAAAAGTTACAGATGGGATTAATTTAAACAATATATTTTCTTTAACTGAATATAACCAAATATTATCATTTTAGCAGGTGACATTAATTACACTTAGTTCTCAATAGCCACCTGTGGCCCATGGCTGCCATATTGGAGAGCACAGTATGGAGTGTGGCATGGGGGAAACTGGTCTTTCCTGATGCTGAAGCCTGCTGATGGATGTACCAAATGACATCTCACAGAATGGATGGGGTGGTGCAGTGGAGTTCCCAGCCTGGGTGTCCTGCTAACTGTTCTCACATGTTCAAATCTGAAGACCTTCATGTTGTTCCACTCACGTGAGAAATATGGGCTCTTCCACTGACATGGTCTCAGGCCAGGAAGTGAATCAGTCATATCTCTGTTTGACTTGAAAGTCTAGTCAAAGACTGTTCATCCAGAACAAAGAAAACATAAATTACCTGCACTATTTTCACACTCTCTTTCAATGATAATTATGCTTAGAGTCATTCAGCAGCCACACTGAGAGACTCCCCAGGGCCTTTTGAATCAACAGGGAAAGAAATGATTGTCTGGTATGTTTTGATTCTTTGCAAGTTGGTACCAAGCATATGACATACACTGGGATCTTCTAATAAATAGGACATTTGATTTGCTGGAAAAATTCAACTTGGAATAGTGGGAAGAGCATGGATTTTGGAGTCAGACTAGGATTGGACTCTCAGATGTGTCATTTGCTATGTGACCTCGAGTTTGAAACTTATCATCTACAAGTAGCTGCCACATGGTAGGCTCTGAAGAGTACTAATTCACTTTCTTCCTCTCATTTCCAATTGTGATGAAAAGAAACCCACTTTCTAGATTTACACTTAAACAACTCTATATGAAATAACTGTGCAAGCTAAACCAACACTGTGATTCCAAATGAAAGTCTGAGGTTCCCATAGTGTCAACCACACTCTGTTGGTAACACATAGGTTTGGTATCTAACACCAAGGGCTTCCCAGGTGGCGCTAGTGGTAAAGAACCCCCTGCCAAGGCAGGAGATACAAGAGATGTGAGTTTGATCCTTGGGTCAAGAAGATCCTCTGGAGGAGGGCATGGCAACCCACTTCATTATTCTTGCCTGGAGAATCCCATGGACAGAGAAGCCTGGCTGGTGGACTACAGTCCATAGCATTGCAAAGAGTAGGACACGATGGAAGTGAGTTCGCAAGCACACAATTTAGCAAGGTTTGAGATCTTAACTTTCCATTACCTCCAAAGCCGTGGTCTCACCTTTATTGCCTATGGTTGCTTTCATGTAATAGGTAATACTGAAGGGAAGAAAGAAAGGGAAGAAGTACGGAAGGAAGAATAAAGCTGGCTAGAAGTCAGGGCTTCTTGTCAAACATGACCTGCACACCAGTGCCATGATGGTCTTTTAAACCACATATCTCCAGGTGTGACATTATCATCGCCATTTGACAGATAAAGATACTACATCTTACAAAGTTTTCTGAGGTGAGAAGCTGGTCTCTCTGACTTGATGTCGTTAACCTGTGTTATAATCTTAGCTCAGTGATATATCAACTGTAAGGTTTTAAATCCTCAATCTTCTTTTACATCATTTTACAATCAGTATTAAAACGTCAATTTCACCAATTTTTTTCATAGATCAAAAACACATGGTCTGGGGAACTTCCCTGGTGGTCCAGCGGTTAAGAATCTGCCTTGCAATGCAGGGGCCGTGGGTTTGATCCCTGGTCAGGAAACTAAGATCTCACATGCTGCGGAGAAACTAAGCTTGCACAGTGCATCCCCTGCTCAGGAGTCAACACACAACTAGAGAATCTCTCAGGCCACAACGAAAGAGCCCGCATGCCTCAAATAAGACCTGGGGCAGACTAACTAATTAATTAAATATTAAAAAAATGGTCTATGTAAAGTGATTGGTGCGCAGAATAATTCCAAATAAATTTTAGTTGCCTTGCTCCTTCAGGGCTTCCGTGGGGACTCAGTGGTAAAGAATCCACCTGCAATGCAGCAGACATGGGTTCGATCCCTGAGTCAGGAAGATCCCCTGGAGAAGGGAATGGCTACCCACTCCAGTGTTCTTGCCTGGAGAATTCCATGGACAGAGGAGCCGGGTGGGCTACAGTCCACGGGGTCACAAAAGTCAGACATGACTGAGCGACTAAGCGTGCGCACATGCGCATACACCACACACACACACACACACACACACATTTTCCCACTAAGAGATAACAGAGCAGCTCCTGTATCTACCAAAAAAAAAAAAATTACTCCTGGCTTGAAGACTCCACCAATGCAAAATATTCTTTCCACTGCTCCACTCTTCCTCATCATCTCATGCCACTCATTCTTGGTTCATGTTTTTGGCCTCAACTCCATCAGGCTTCTCAGTTCCAATGTTTCCTCTGGCAGACAGGTACAGGGAGACCAGCTACTGTATTTGCAAGCACAGACCACCGCATTAATGAGAAGTATTTACATGCTGCAGGTTCAGAAACCCTCGACTCCTGACTGCAATGCAGGAAGGGCTGCCTGCAAGGCCGCTGGTTACAGCTAGACATAAAACCCATTATCAGCTCATTGGCTGTTTGGACATAAAACTGCTTGGTCCTGCAAAGATATTTCCCCACTGAGGGGATAAGTTTAATAAGAACCACAGATGACAGTAAAAAGCACATTTATTTCCTATAACCTACAGAAAGTCTTTACTGCATATTGGAGAAATAACAAGCCTCTGTGAATTACTTTTCTGCAGTTCCACTGAGGAGGTTCGGGGCAGGGAACACAGTGGGGAGAAACTACTGTTTTAAAATCCAGGCCCCAGATCTGAAGAAGCAAAGGAAGAAGATGAGTTTTGCTGAGAGAGAGATGACAACCCGCTGTCAAGCAATGGTCCGGCACAGCCACATTCTTGAGGGCATGGGCAGGCTTTCTCCCCAGTGGTAGGTGGCCTAGGGCAAAATTACTAAGCAGTAAGAACATTCTCTTGCCTAATAATCATTTTCAAAACAACAGAATAACCCATCTTTTTACTGGACCCTTATAATCCAATTGGGGAATAAACAAAACAGGGATAAATGTTTCCATTTTATAGATGGGGAAGACTGTTAATGTGAGAGGTCCAGGACTTCAGAATGTGCTGCTGTGTCATGTAGAAACCAGTCCTCTACAGACCTTGGGCTCTCCTGTTACCCCTCTGACCTCACTGCACTCAGTTTCCAGGGAGCTGTATCCTTGCTAACCACGTTCCCGTGGGCTCCACCTTCAGTGCCTCCACCCTTGTTCTTTCCTCTACCTGGAACCATCTCTCAGGCATCAGAATGGCTTTCTCCCTCAACCCCATTCAGATCTCTGACCCATATATCACCTTCTCAATGATTCTTCTTACTGCTGTATTTCACCCTGCAAACCCATCCTAAGTATTCTCCCTCTCCATTTTCTGTTTTGTTTTATCCACAGCACTGATCACTTTCGGACAGTCTATTGTCCTTCCTCAGTGATCAATGCAAAAATATAGAGGAAAATAATAGAATGGGAAAGACTAGAGATCTCTTCAAGAAAATTAGAGATACCAAGGGAACATTTCATGCAAAGATGGGTAAAATAAAGGACAGAAACAGTATGGACCTAACAGAAGAAGAAGGTATTAAGAAGAGGTGGCAAGAATACACAGAAGAACTGTACAAAAAAGAGCTTCATGACCCAGATAATCACGACGGTGTGATCACTCACCCGAAGCCAGACATCCTGGAATGCGAAGTCAAGAGGGCCTTAGGAAGCATCACTACAAACAAAGCTAGTGGAGGTGATGGAATTCTAGTTGAGCTATTTCAAATCCTGAAAGATGATGCTGTCAAAGTGCTGCACTCAATATGCCAGCAAATTTGGAAAACTCAGCAGTGGCCACAGGACTGGAAAAGGTCAGTTTCCATTCCAATCCCAAAGAACACTCAAACTACCACACAATTGAACTCATCTCACATGATGGCAAAGTAATGTTCAAAATTCTCCAAGCCAGGCTTCAGCAGTATGTGAACCATGAACTTCCAGATGTTCAAGCAGGTTTTAGAAAAGGCAGAGGCACCAGAGATCAAATTGTCAATATCTGCTGGATCATCGAAAAAGCAAGAGAGTTCCAGAAAAACATCTATTTCTGCTTTATTCACTATGCCAAAGCCTTTGACTGTGTGGATCACAATACACTGTGGAACATTATGAAAGAGATAGGAATACCAGACCACCTGACCTGCCTCTTGAGAAACCTGTATGCAGGTTAGGAAGTAACAGTTAGAACTGAACATGGAACAACAGACTGGTTCCAAATAGGAAAAGAAGTACATCAAGGCTGTATATTGTCACCCTGCTTATTTAACTTATATGTAGAGCACATCATGAGGAACACTGGACTGGATGAAGGACAAGGTGGAATCAAGATTGCCAGGAGAAATATCAATAACCTCAGATATGCAGGTAACACCACTCTTATGGCAGAAAGTGAAGAATAGCTAAAGAGCCTCTTGATGAAAATGAAAGAGGAGAGTGAAAAAGTGGCCTTAAAACTCAACATTCAGAAAACTAAGATCATGTCATCCGGTCCCATCACTTCATGGCAAATAGATGGGGAAACAGTGGAAACAGTGGCAGACTTTTGGGGGGGCCTCCAAAATCACTGCAGATGGTGATTGCAGCCATGAAATTAAAAGACGCTTACTCCTTGGAAGAAAAGTTATGACCAACCTAGACAGCATATTAAAAAGCAGAAACATTACTTTACCAACAAAGGCCTGTCTACTCAAGGCTATGGTTTTTCCAGTAGTCATGGATGGATGTGAGAGTTGGATTATAAAGAAAGCTGAGTGTCGAAAAATTGATGCTTTTGAACTGGTGTTGGAGAAGACTCTTGAGAGTCCCTTGGACTGCAAGGAGATCCAACCAGTCCATCCTAAAGGAAATCAGTCCTGAATGTTCATTGGAAGGACTGATGTTGAAGCTGAAACTTCAATATTTTGGCCACCTGATGCAAAGAACTGACTCTTTGGAAAAGACCCTGATGCTGGGAAAGATTGAAGGTGCGAGGAGAAGGGGATGACAGAGGATGAGATGGTGGGATGGCATCACTGACTCAATGTACATGAGTTTGAGTAAACTCCAGGAGTTGGTGCTGGACAGGGAGGCCTGGCGTGCTGCAGTCCATGGGGTTGCAAAGAGTCCAACACGTCTGAGCGACTGAACTGAACTGACTCTCCTTGTATGTCTGTTTAATGTCTATTTTCCCCATCAGAATGTAAGCTCCATGAGTGCAGAGAGTTTTGTTGGCTTTGTTTGCCACAACCAGCTAGATCCCAGATAGGCACACACTGGATGCTCACAAATGCATGTTGAACAGGTCAGTGGATGAATGAATGCTGGATGGAGTAACTGGCCACAGGCCCTCAAGTAAGGCCCCACAACAACAGATTACTGTCTGTGCTGCTCATAAAAATAGCAACTTTAGAGGATACTTACCGAGAGCTCATCACAAATGCCATGCACTGTGTTAAGCACTTAAATTTGTTTGGTCTGTATACTCATCCTACTAACCTCTTGTGGTTTTCCTGTGCCTTGCTTATATGTCAGTGAGCAGTCCCATCATTAAACCTTCCTTGAATAATCCTAATCCAAGCCTGCCCTCTGCTTCCCACAGGGACCCTAACTTGAACTCTGAGCTCTGACTTTTCCTCTGGTCTCACTCAACTTGACTCTCCCTCCTTCAAAGTGAGTCTGCATTTAATATACGTAAAGTGCTGACCACAGCCTTCCATACATGGCAGGCGCTTGTGAATGCTGGTTTATGATTATTATTTATTATGAATCCCTTGAGAATCAGGTTCCTATCTCTGTCTCACTCCCATTCATTTCCACTCCCCTTAGCCATTTTTGCTGCACTGGATTGAATAGTGTTCCTTCAAAATTCACTCCACTCAGAACCTCAGAATATGATCATATTTGTTAAAATGGTCCTTGTGACTGTAATTAGTTAAAATGGGGTTAGGCTGGATTAGGGTGGGCCCTAAGCCAGTGACTGGTGTTCTCATAAGAAAACAGAGACACACAGAGGGAAAACAGCCACATGAAGCAGAAACTAGAGGGATGTAGCCAGAAGCCAAAGAATGCCAAGGATTTTTGGCTACAACCAGAAGATGAAAGAAGCAAGGAAGGATTCTTCCCCAAAACCTTGAGAGAGAACATGGCCTTGCCAACACCTTGGTTTTGGATTCTGAACCTTAGAACTGTGAGAAAATATATTTCTGTGGTATTAAGCCACTCAATCTGAGGTATTTTGTCACAGCCCTAGGAACCAGGAACAAAGTACAGTTAGCCTGTACTTTGAGTCCAGAGGATGCTCTCTTTCTATCTCCAGGTCTTTGTGTAGACAACTAATCCCTGTTCTTGGGTGGATCTCAGATCTCCACATGGCTGCCTCCTGCTTGTTAATTTCTTCAGATGTGTCACTTGTGTCATCTGCAAGGTCTTCTTTGACCTGCAAAGTCCAGCTTGAGGAAATCCCCTGTGAGTTGCACAATGCCCTGAACCTTTGCATCACAGCCTCCACTCCACACAACACTAGGTGACTGGCTGCCCAAACACTATAAGATTCATAAGGACAAGAGGACCCAGTCTCTCATTCTTAATAGTATTCATGGTACCCAGAACTTTTAATGCTGAGTAATGCTCATTGAGGAGAAGGCAATGGCAAGCCACTCCAGTACTC
Source organism: Moschus berezovskii (assembly GCF_049115385.1). Taxonomy (NCBI): domain Eukaryota; kingdom Metazoa; phylum Chordata; class Mammalia; order Artiodactyla; family Moschidae; genus Moschus; species Moschus berezovskii. The sequence goes on from NC_142463.1 coordinate 33,160,891, forward strand.
TTGCCTAGAAAATCCCATGGATGGAGGAGCCTGGTAGGCTGCAGTCCGTGGGGTCGCTAAGGGTCGGACACGACTAAGCGACTTCACTTTCACCCTCACATATTGGAGAGGGAAATGGCAACCCACTCCAGTGTTCTTGCCTGGAGAATCCCAGGGACAGGGGAGCCTGGTGGGCTTCCGTCTATGGCGTTAAAAAGAGTCGGACACGACTGAAGTGACTTAGCAGCAACGCTCACGGAATGTTTACTACACACTCAGCATTGTGCTAAGCACTTTTTGCATGAACTCATTTACTCCTCCTTGCCACTCTATGAGGTAGGTACTATTAATTTCCCCATTCTACAGTTGGCCACGATGGAAAGTGCGGGCTGAGCTGCTACAGGCCCATCTGCATTATTCTTGGCATTCTTCCAGGTGTACTTTGCAATTCTACCAGCAAACCTCACCATATGATTTCGGTTTCCAAGTGCAAATCCATCTTTGCCTCAAACTCATTTATGCCGCCCGCTCCCACTATATCACCCCTGCTCGACTGTTGCGTGGTGTAATAACTCTCTGCTGGCCTCTGAACAGTTTTCTCAGTAATCAAAGAGGCGCAATTGATTCAAAGTGTTAATATTTGCTCAGCACCGAGACCATCCGGGGGCCTCATCATTCATAGCAATGCTTGCTGGAGCTCTAGAAGAGCAGGACTCTCAAAAGCTGCTGCCTGAGTCAGGGATGGGAGATGCAAAATCTCATCATGTAAAGACGTGCTCCCTGTTCCTTAAGCTGGGCTTTCTGGCATATAGATGAGAAGTGGTTTAAAGTAACAGAAGTGGAAATTGGATACATGTGTAAGCCACTGAATCCTGGAGTTCCTGATTTCTCATCCATTTATTTTCCTGTATTTATGTATTGTCATGTGTTTATGGACTCTGCGGGCCTTCCACTAGAGCTAGGAACTCAACACAAAACCAAAGGAAGGAACCGTCTTCATTTTCCTGGCCTCAGGGAGGACCACACCTGCTGCCTGATGGCCCCCTGCTCTATCTCAGTTCCTTTAAGACAACTGGAATGACTCACAGAGGAAAGTGAGGAACTTACCAGGGGTATTTACAATGAAAGTTTCAGCCCCACCTGCTTCCTCCAACACAGCCCAGCCCCATCCTGCCTCCCTCACTCCATCCTGTCTATTAGCATGAGTTGCTATTTCAGGATCATCTTCCAGGGGTGGCAGCAGCTGACCTCTGTGTGCTGGAGGACAGTGACAGTGGGCAGAGGGAGTGTGGGAAAGGAGCTGCAAGTTAGGCAGAATCAGGCTAAAGGAAGGGAACTCACCTGCTGAAAGGCATGGTTAGCTCTGGAGTTTAGGAAGAAAGTCAACATTCAATCTGTCTCCCAGGGGGTGTTGAGTTCTCTGTCTTCTACTGGTCTCCCTAAGCTGAGCAGCAGGTAGAGAAAAGAGCCAGGTTTGTGCCCCAGCGTCTATTTCAATCTATGCTGCAGAGAAAAAGCTATTGAGACACGTGTGGACAGGTCAGATTTTAGCCCAAGGTTATTGTGTAACCTTGGAAAACCCTCCTCACTTTTCTGTACCCATTTACTCCCCATCTGAGCAGAGAGGGACTGATTAGAGCCGCCTTTCGGAGGAGGTAGGAAAGAAGTCAAAGTGAGAACCTACATGCACGTGGGCAGGGATGATTTCCTTCTGAGGCTTATTCCTCACTACCCTTCCTTCCCACCCTCTGGGGAGCTTGTGCCTGGAGCAGGGGCACCTGCCTGGGTACCTGTTAAGCTCTGGACTGCCAACAGGAATGCCCACCTTGGGTTTTGTGAGTGAGTGCACACGAATCCAAGGGTAGACTGCCAACTCTCAGCCGTCTCAGCCAGGAGCAATAAGCTGTTAGACAAAAGGCGACACCAGTCTGAGCAGCCTCTCCCTGACTACCTATGCTCACACACTCCTCCTGCCATGACATCACATTCCAATATGCAGCATCTGGTTCCTCGGCAGGGGGATGCCACATTCTAACTGTGGGAGGCCACTGTTTGGGGAAGTCAGCCAAGCCTGCTGCCTCCTCCAGTGCTGCCAGTGCCCCTGATCCTCCAGTGCCCCTGATCCTCAGAGACTCCATCCTTTTTCCTTAGGCAGGGCAGAGGACCCATAGAGGCTGACGGAAGAGGATGCTGAGAGTCTGAGATACACTCCAGAGTGTGCTCTCTGGTCCCATTCCTTCATGTGCATGGGTTTGACATTCCAGGAGGGTGATCACAATAACAAGTTTGCAGGCTTTGAAGTGAAACAGACCTGGATCTGAGCACTAGCTTTGCAAGCTTGAGCAAGTTTCCCAACCTCTCTGAGTTTCCTAGGGCTGCCATAATGAGGTACTACAAACCGGTACCATTCATTGTCTCACAGTTCTGGAGGTTAGAAATCTGAGATCTAGACAGTAGCAGGACTGATTCTTCAAAGGTCTGTGAGGGTGTGAAGGTGACTCCATTCCATGGCTCTCTCCTAGCTTCCGGTGGGGTGCAGGCAATCTCGGGCATTCCATGGCATACAGAAGCATCACCCTGATATCTGTCTTCTTTATCCAGAAATCTCTGTGTGTGTTTGTATCCAAATTACCCCCTTTTATAAGGATACCAGTTATATTGGTTTAGGGTTCATCCTCATGATGCCATCTTAACTAATGACACCTGCAATAACTCTCTCCCCAAATAAGGTCTTGGGTCAGGACTCAACATCTGAGTGTGTGTATGGGGGCGGGGAATTCAACCCAGAGCTCAGAGAAGCAGATTTCTTCTCCGTGGAGTGAGGTCAGCAAAGCCTGCCTCCCAGGGCTCTGTGACAGTTAAACGAGGGAGGGAAGGGAAGTAACCCGATACAGAGCAGTCAGGAATCAGTTGATGTGATTTCCTTTGCCCGAAAAGGGCAGAGAATTCTCTTCTATGTCGCTAATCTGCTCTCCATAAATTAACCGAATTTACTATCCTAACATGCCTCTAGTAGGAATTTAAAGACCATTTAATCTAACTTTCATTTCAAAGAGCGAGGAAACTGAGGCCCACAGAAGGAAAATCGTTTTGCTGGTTTAATGACTAGCCTTGGGCTTGAACTAAATTTTTTCCTTAGAATAAGAAGCCATCTGATCCAGGGAAACATTCACTATATTAAAATATCCTATTTATAGCTCCTCACTTCCCTGTAATAACACTAAAAATGTGTCTCGTGAAGCATGAGTCGTCTTTCTCAAAGCTCTTTCATAGTCATCATTTTGTTCAAGCTTTACTGCAACACAACAGAATCATCCAGGGCATGGATAACTTGCCCCCATTGGACAGATTAGGAAACTGAGGCTTAGATAGTTACTTCCGTAATCAATGAGAAGGGAAGGATCAGAACTCAATTCTTACTAGTCCCTGTTCAGGGCTTTCTTTTCTACTGCTTGGTTTTTCCTGTGGCTCAGTCACTTTCAAAGAGGGGACAGCTATGCATTCAGGGAGGGTGTCTGCCTCCGTGATTCCAGTAGCCTCTGGCTGTTCGCCAGGCTTCAAAAACCATTCATGCTGCTATTCCAGATTCCTTTTGAAACATTCATCTTTCATTGTGCCACTCTGCTGCTCAACGACATCCAAAGACACAAAGCTACCACATGGTAAACATACCAAGGTCTCCAGGTCCTGCTCCTAGCGCAGGCTGGAAACATTAACTACAGTGCCAGGAATCCCAGCCTTGGTGTACAGTCAGGTGGGGTATATGACAGGGGGCCTGCCTGGGCACTCAGGCAGCTTTCTGCTTTGAGAGACTTCTGCAACTTCTACTCCTCTCCAAGAGGAGGAGAAACAAGGCCTTAGGCTCACCCTCCCATGGATGAGCCCAGAGGAACCTGCATCAGGACCTGGGTGAGTCACTTGCATGAAACGTCAGGAATGCAGACAAAGAGAGACAACTGCATGTGAGCATGAGTGAGCCCACAGCTAAAAAGTCAGAGAAGACCAGAATCCAATAGCTTAGCCTATGAGCTAATATCCTTCCTTGATTTATTGGTTACTAGATTTGGTCCATTTACCATGTACCAAGTCCTGATGCAGACAGTACTATGTGATAGGCCCAGTGCTTGCACTGTTTAGTATCAATGATTAGCTGGTCCCCACCCCCAGTCAGACACTGGTCCTTGACAGCAGAATGTCAAAAGAAGCCAGGCCCATAACCAGAATTGTTTTAGAGATAGAAAAGAACAAAATAATTACAGAAAGTAAGGCAAGTGGCAGAGCCTTTTGGTCACTCGGGGGTTGCCCTGCTGTAAATAACAGCATGCTGAAATGGCCTGGAGGTCCAATAACTGAGAAAGGGTACAAGTCACCTTGTCATATGAGGGGGAAGAATGACACCTTTTATGATGACTGAAAGCTAACCTCATCATAGGAAAAAAATCAGGAAATGTTTCATCGGAGGAAACATCTGCACATAACCACTTTTCAGAGCACCCTCTATAGACCTCTTTACATTTGTCATCTAAGGTCAGATATAAACCCCAGAGCCCTACACTGAGCACACCTTCACCCGTAGTGACTGCTATGAAAGGTCTATTTAGGAACCACAGAACTTGAAGTCTAAATTTTTGTCAAGCCCATTACTAGGCTAGAGATCTCTGAGGCCTTGGTTTCCATCTGTGAAATGGGTATATTCACAAAAAATACCTTAGGAGCCCACAGTGTGGAATCTGTGCTTTCACTGCATGATTTCATTTAGTCCACAATGTTACCCTGTGAACTGGGTCCGAAGTTATTATATTTCACGTTGGGAACATGGCACATGAAAGGTGCAAGCAAGTTGCCATTTCCACAGCTACTAAGTGGAAGAGACGACTTGAGCCTGAGATCTTAACACCTCTAATAACAATAGTAGCTGCTTTCCAGTGATGAAATGAGGAATAAATGATACTGCACCTGTGAACGAATTCTTCAAAAATCACCAGGTATTATACACATATGAGGGAGTTTCTTATTTCTTCTCTCCCTGAGCATACATTGACTTCCAATAAGTTAAGAAAATTCTATTTCCAATCCTATTCTCCCTTTATTTTTCAACTGTTACCATAAAATGAGGGTCTGGGGGTTTGGGGAAAGCATCAGGAGTCAAGGAGCCAGCTATAGAGATATGATATGGGAGAGGAAGAACCACCGGGCCTCGTTGTGCACACCATTTGCAAGCTGATGTGCAGACTATTTGCTGGGACCAATTACTCTCATTTTAATTAATGAACACACAACCTACAATCTGTCTGAGAAGTGTGAAAAAAAAAATATGGCACGTGTTTGGAGGTTGCAAGCGTGCCAACCCTCAGATCTGGAAGCACCTTCCTCAAACTGCTGGACTGGGAGTCGTCATGGAGACTACATTGGAGCAAGAATATGACAGTGAAATCTGGTTCAAATCACTGCTCTGAAATGCGTGTGTGAATAATTTGCCATGGTGTTGACCTAGGCAGGATGGAGTTCTCAGAGGAAAGGCAGGAACCCTCTGCCCTCGAGAGCTGGGAGGGGAGGATGGCCCACCAACTCACTGATATGCCTTTATTTTTCACCTTCTGTATGCTCAGTATGGTGTCTGGCACTGCAGGGGGCTGTGGGGCTGAGGCTGACGACACAGACTTGCTTTGCAGTGACTTTGCATAGACAACTTCTGATGCCAACAGATTAATTTACTGAGTACCTACTCTGAGCTCAGCACTGTGCTAAGTGATCTGCGTACATCACCTCGTTTAATCCTCACGACAATCCCGTGAATGAACTGACCATTTACTGCTGAGATATGTTGAGTACTTACTCTGTGCTATGCATGCTGAGGCCAAGAATTTAAAAACTTGTGCCAGATCATGGGCTGATAAATTTCACAGTCAGGATTTGAAGCCAGGAAGTTTAGATTCAAATGCTGAGTGAACTTAACTGTGGTATTATACTAGATTCATTCACCTGATATTTGTTGAGTGCCTTTGAGGCAGACAAGAATCTTGTATTTTAGGATAAGGAACTAGGAGGTGAGAGGAAACAAGTAATGAACAGATCCAGTTCACAACAGACTCTCTTCGTGCTGTAAAGAAATTATATCAGGTAAGAGTGGGGTGAGGTGATCTTCTTTTGGCTCTGAGGGGGCAGCAGGCAGAGCCACAAGTGGGTGGGTCCCCCTGAGGCCAGCTCAGAAACACAGGAGGGTGCAGGATGTTAGGATGTCCAGTGCCCTGGGGCCCATGTTCAAGGAGGAGGCCCAGGAAGCAGGGGTCCCTAGAAGGAGACAGGAAGCTGTGATGCACCTGCAAGGACAACCACAGTCAACCCTGGGGGAGCTCTTGTGCTGGACCCACCATGCAGAGCTGTCCCATTTGGAGCTTTTTCTCTCCATGTCAACCAGTCACAGGATGGGTGCTACCCCAGGGAGAATCTGACCTCTACAGCTAAGCAATCCCAGGAAGGGCCACCAAGCAGAAGCTGTCTTCCCACTGCAGTCCCAGCAGCTGGGCCAACAAATATCCCTCCTTGAAAGGGGACCTGGGAGCACCTCACAGTGTCTTGAGGCTAAATCCCGAATAATATAGAAAAGAGAAAGAGATGAGGTGGCCAAAAACACCACCAGCAGGGGAATGCTCCTCCAGTCAGAGAGAAAAGGCAGGTCCTAAAAGCAATACGTGGGTACATGAGACAGAAAAGGAAGTACAACACAACATTCATTTTAAGCAACCGCTTACTCATGAGCAGTGGAAGCCTTCAGCAGGACCTATGCTGTTTAGTTTGGTAGTTGGACTAATCTGTTATGCTTAAAGCTCTCATAAACTATTTTTTGTTATGTAATAATGATCTTATGGGTGTAATCAACCACAATTGCTTTCAATCAACAATGTGAATGGCCATTAAAAAGTAATATTTATTAAGTCCCTTACATAAGAACCTTCAAGCTACATGCAGAGTTTCAAAGATGAGAATGTGTATTCACATGTCTAAGCATGTAAGTTAGTTCTCATGTCTGCTGTGCACTGTCCCATGCTTGCATCCCCTACAAGTGGTTGTGCTTTTATGTACTTTACTGTATGGCATTATATAGAGTGGAGAAGGTGATGCACCCCACTCTAGTACTCCTGCCTGGAGAATCCCATGGACAGAGGAGCCTGGTGGGCTGCAGTTCATGGGGTCGCTAAGAGTCAGAAACAACTGAGCGACTTCACTTTCACTTTTCCCTTTCATGCATTGGAAAGGAAATGGCAACCCACTCCAGCGTTCTTGCCTGGAGAATCCCAGGGACAGGGGAGCCTGGTGGGCTGCCGTCTATGGGGTCGCACAGAGTTGGACACGACTTAAGCAATTTAGCAGCAGCAGCATTATATAGAGTGAAGTAGTACAGTCTCTCTATTTCGAGCCTAGGATGTCCAGAAACAAGTATAAAAGCAGTGGTGATACATAGCTGGTACTATTGTACTTTTCAATATACTATACTATAAGATTAAAAATGTTTTCTTTGGTTTTGTGCTTTCTATGTATTATTTGTGTGAAAAGTATTATAAACCTATTACAGTAAGTACTACATAGCCAATTGTGTAATTTGGGTACTTAGGCTAATTTTACTGGACTTAAGAACAAATTAGACTTACAAACGCACTTTCAGAAGAGAACTCATTTGTATGAGGAAGACTATATGCCAGTCTCCATTCTAGGCACTTTGTATATATTAATTCACATAATCTCACAATGACCACAAGAAGTAGGTGGTATTTTACTGACAAGAAAGCTGAGGCAAAAAGAGATTAGTAACTTAACCAAGCTTGTATCACTTGCAAGAAGAGCCAGATTTCAAACTCAGGCATCTGGGCTCCCAGGCAGGGCTCTGAACCACAGTCCTGTGCTGCTACCCCAGGAGGAATCACTGCTATCTTAACAGACGCAGAGAGTCCCGTTCCAGGTGTGAGAGTCCTGCTTATCACATACCACTAGGTATTGTAGTCACCTGTCCATTCTCTACCCTGTAGTCAGAGTGATACTTTCAAAACAAAACTAAATATTCCCTATTTGAAAGGCTGCACTTCCCATCTGGCCCTCATGACTCTGAAAAGGATTAAACAGGTAACTAACTAAGGCCTTTAGGAAAGAGTCTAGCACATAATAAACTTTATCTCAACAAATTTCATTTATTATTGAAAACAATAAAACAGAAAGACAAACTTAAAGACAGGCTCAAGATGAAGAGAAGAAACAACGGGCCAGGAGCACAGCTCTCCACCATTCGAAGTGGGGTCACTTCAACAGAAGTGACGGAAGAGGGACAAGGTTTGTGCTGTGACAATCCAAAGGACAGACCTAGGATCAAGGAGGTAAAATCAGGCTGGTGAATATTGGCCCAGCAGATGAGATGTTGAATAAAATAACATCTCATCTCTGGATGTATACACACAGAGACTGACCAGCCAGATTCCAAGAGTGATGTAAGAGAAACTGGATGGGAGGTTATGGTAGAAGCCTCTACCTAACTTTCTAATGCTCCCAAAGTCCATGATTAGTGCTTTCTTTTTTAAAATTCAGCTACCTTTAGAACAAAGGGGACATATTCATTCACCATTGGTCAGGAGCATAGCAAAGCTTAAAAAGTTTTCTGTACAGATTTCTCAAAAGGAATGTCATGTGTTAAACCAGCATAAATCTCTGACTCTTGAATTAGATGTTATTCCAAACTGGGATGTACAAGAATGAGTGAGACTGGAGAAAAGCAAAGGCCCCTCCCGTGTGTTTATTATTGTCAGTCTGTTTGATATTACTAACACCATGGTCTCCATGGGCTTCGCAGGCAGACAGTCCCCAGAGGGCTGGATGTAGGAACCCCATCTCTGCTGCATGAAATGAGCATACAAAACACTGTGGCAGGAGATGGCAGGAGAAAACCAGGCAATCTACAGGACTGGCCTGCCATATAGCGCAGTCCTTACACTGCTTCCCTCCAAGTACATAAGGCACTTTCTCATTCCACAGAAAGCTCAAAATAACTCCAAGAAATAGCTTTTATTGTTCATTCATTTCTTAATTTATTCAACATGCATTTATTGAGCACTTACTGTTTCTACTTATTGCTCTCTTACTGCATACCAGCTCCTATTCTAGGCGCCAACCAAACTTAACCTTTTAACTTTACATTTGAGAAAACAGATATAGAGATTAAGTGACTCACCCATAGCTTCCACTGGGTGTACCAGCCTTTAAGAACAATATTCACTGTCATGATTTAATTAAGATAAATAATTAGATCCACCACCATTAGTGTGAGTAACAATAAGAACTACTGTTAGTACTTTACAGTCTACCAAGAACATAATACATAACTCATCCTACAAAGTGTGAGGGCAATTATCCCTGTTTTAAACCTAAATATACTGAGACTGAGAAAGAATAATTAACATGTTCACTCAGTTCTCCCACATAGGAAGTAAAAAAGAAAGTCTGCTATGAGATACCACTTGTAACCCTAAATGCCTTCTCAGCAGAGCACACCGAGTATCAATATTTAATGTAGCCATTTCAAAATGATATCTTATATAATTCTTCCATTATTTAATTGGAATTTTCCAAGAACCCAGTGAGAAAAAGAGCATTATCCCCATTTCAAGAGCTGAGAAAACTGAGGCGCATAAAATTTAAGGAACTTGTAGCAGATACACAGCAGTAAGGGTTTGAGCAATGACTCAAATCCCTATCTTCTGATTCTAACACTCTTGCTTTTCTCACTAACCCCCACTGCCAAATACCCACCCAAAAGCCTCCTGTGGAGAGAGGGAAAGCTGCTGGTGTTGCCCACGGCATCAGGACCCTATGCATTCCCTTTCCCCCCTTCCAGCCATCACAGGCAGAGATCTGGGGTTCCTGGGGGAGAAGCATGGATAGAAGCACATGCTTCTCTCAGTACTAGGCCAGGCGCTTAGGAACTGACCCATCAGGGAGCTGACATAGTTTCAAATGCTCACTGTCCTAATTACTTGATGATCCATCATCACAGAGACGGAATGGGGGAGGTGCAGGAGGATGGCATTCACTGCAAAGGAAAGGCAGGTATAAAGACTCCAGGCTCAGTTTAAAGGAGAGAAAATCCACTGAAGTCCATGCACGCTCTGTCGCTTCGGTCATGTTCTATTCTTTACAACCCGATGGACTATAGCCTGCCAGGCTCCTCAGTCCATGGGATTCTCCAGGCAAAAATACTGGAGTGGGTTGCCATGCTCTTCTCCAAGGGATCTTCCTAACCCAAGCATCAAACCTGCATTTCTTGCATTACAGGTGGATTCTTTACCTACTGGACCACCAGGAAAGTCCTACTGAAGGCCTTAATAATTCCAAATATTGGTTCAGGAAGAGGCAGGAAGGGGGTTGGCATTTATTAAGCACTTACTATGTGGCTCACAAATATGACCTGGGTTACCTGAATGAGCTCATTTGATCCTCACTATGACCATCCAAGAGGATTAATATATGCCATTTGTAGATGAGGAAACTAAGGATCATGGTGGCAGACAAAGCCAGAGAGCTAGGTCAAGGCCAGATCAAGAAGCTTAGACTCACTCCTGCAGGAGGCACAGATAGCTTTAACTAGGAGCATGATATGGTTGGCAATGGGTTCTAGAAAAATCTGTTGTTATGAATTTAATGTATTTGAGAAAGCAAACACTGAAGGCAAAAGGTTTAAAAGTTTGTATTAAAAATATAATGAGGGCCTGTTACTAGGACACATAAGTGAGGAGTGGCTAGATTTGAGTCATCATGATGCTGAATCCATATCTGCAGGAGGCCAACTGGAGGTCAAGAAGTGGGAGAGAAGAGAGAAGGAGAGGAACGTCAGGTGTCTGATCTGCACAGCTTTGTGGATGGGATGATGCTGCCATTCCATGACAGAAGAACACAGGTTTAAGGCACATGTGATGACTTCAGTCATCTATATCTCGACATGCAGAGAACTTAGGACTTCCAGGTGGGGACAGATGTCCAGCTTATAGTGGAAACCAGGGTCTGGAGCTCAGAAGACAGATAGGCCATGGACTTGATGGAGCTGCTGTGGAAAGGAGCACAGTGAGATGTTTAAGTGGAGAGTAGAACAGAGCTCCAAGAAGAGCAAGAGTCTCCCGAAAGGCTTAGCAAGACCAGGTAGGACAGGAAGGAAGGAGGAGAATCTGCATTTGTGTATAAAAGACTGAGTCCTGTTACACTGAATGTTCATTAAGAAATGAAGGTGACTGCTAATCCAGTTGAGACAACAATGTCTGATGTGATCTGTATCATCCGGAAAAATGCAGTGTGGATGGGGAAAGATCTGCAGTCCACAAGTCAGAACTGTCTAGAGGAGAAAGTGAGAAGGCGGTGAAGTCCCAGCTGCTGGCCTGCTCATGGAAGAATGTTCAACAACTGTGGCCATGACTCCCCTCCATGAGCAGGTGCTGAGAAAAGCACTGTGCTGTTGCTCTCTGACAAGGTATTAATGTCTGACATACAGGTGATGACAACCAAATACAGAAGTGGCCCTTCCTGAACCTAAAGAATGAACACATGGAGAATAATGCTCATGGCTACCCAAGGCTAGAGAGTTATGAAGTATCCATGACCTTGCCAGCAAAATAATGGAAACAGATCCTTTCCCATTATCCTATTCTTTAATGTAGAAATAACTGAGAAATTCATGGAAACACACAAAATCATAGGATAGGAATTGGGAGGGACCTGAAATGTCATTATCCTAATTGATAATTGATTAATTAATTTCCCAGTTAGTTCATTGACTCTCCAAATGTTGATGGAGCATGTATTATTCCCAAGCACTGTTCTAGGGATGGGGGACACAACAAAGAACAAAACAGACTGTTATTGCTGCCCTCATGGAGCTTATATCCTGGTGGGCAACATGCAAAAACAAAAATGCATATGAGTAAAATACAGTAATTTATATGGTGAAGAGTTTTCTGCATAAAATTAAATCAAAATGATTTAAATAAAGAATGTAGGAGGGTTGCAACTTAACCAGATTAATGATGAATTCTTCTGACAATAGTCTCAATGAATGGTCTCCCCTCCTTGCATTTGCCTGCATACCCATTAGATAATTTTATCCTTGTTAAAAATATGAAAAAGCCAAATGTCATCATCATTATCAGAGATAATTTATCAAAGATTTATTTCATGGTGCTGAGTGGTTCACAAGCACTATCGCATCTTAACAACACACCTGTAGGGAACCCTCCTTCACTGTTGGTAGAAATGTAAACCGGTGCAGCCACTATGCAAAACATATTGGAATTTCCTTAAAAAACTAAAAATAGAGTTACCATATAACCAGCCATCTCATTTCTGGGCATACATCTCGAGAAAACAATAATTTGAAAAGATACATGCAGATATATATTCGTAGTAGCACTACTCATAATAGCCAAGACATGGAAACAACCTAAGTATCCAGTGAGAGACGAATAGATAAAACACACATTCATACAATATATGCACACAATAGAATATTCAGTTCAGTCGCTCAGTCGTGTGCGACTCTTTGCGACCCCATGAATCACAGCACGCCAGACCTCCCTATCCATCACCAACTCCCGGAGCTCACGCAAACTCATGTCCATAGAGTTGGTGATGCCATCCAGCCATCTCATTCGCTGTCGTCCCCGTCTCCTCCCACCCTCAATCCCTCCCAGCATCAGACTCTTTTCCAGTGAGACAACTCTTTGCATGAGGTGGCCAAAGTATTGGAGTTTCAGCTTTAGCATCAGTCCTTCCAATGGAATATTACTCAGCCATAAAAAAGAATGAAATAATGTCATTTGCAGCACCATGGATGGACCTAGAAATTATCATACTAAGTGAAGTAAGTCAGAAAGAGAAAGACAAATACCATATGATAGCTCTTTTATATGGAATCTAAAATATGACACAAACGAACCTATTACAAAACAGAAACAGTCACAGACACAGAGAACAGACTTATGGCTCAGGGATGGGAAGGACGGATTGGAAATTTGGCATTCAGTTCAGCCACTCAGTCTTATCCGACTCTTTGCAACCTCATGTAGTGCAGCACGCCAAGCTTCCCTGTTCGTTACCAACTCCCGGAGCTTGCTCAAACTCATGTCCATCAAGTTGGTGATGCCATTTGGGATTAGCAGATGCAAATTATTACATATAGAATGGATAAAACACAAGGTCCTTCCTACTCTATTGCACAGGGAACTATATTCAATATCCTTCATTAAACCATTAAATGGAAAAGAATATATATATATGCAAATATGCATATATGTGAATACACATACAAACTAGTGTTGTATATGTGAAAACACAACAAAGCTAGTGGAAGTGATGGAATTCCAATTGAGCTATTTCAAATCCTAAAAGATGATGCTGTGAAAGCGCTGCACCCAATATGTCAGTAAATTTGGAAAACTCAGCAGTGGCCACAGGACTGGGAAAGGTCAGTTTTCATTCCAATCACAAAGAAAGGCAATGCCAAAGAATGCTCAAACTACTGCACAATTGCACTCATCTCACACACTAGTAAAGTCATGCTCAAAATTCTCCAAGCCAGGCTTCAGCAATACATGAACTGTGAAATTCCAGATGTTCAAGCAGGTTTTAGAAAAGGCAGAGGAACCAGAGATCAAATTGCCAACATCCGCTGGATCATGGAAAAAGCAAGAGAGTTCCAGAAAAATATCTATTTCCGCTTTATTCACTATGCCAAAGCCTTTGACTGTCTGGATCACAATAAACTGTGGAAAATTCTGAAAGAGATGGGAATACCAGACCACCTGACCTGCCTCTTGAGAAACCTGTATGCAGGTCAGGAAGCAACAGTTAGAACTGGACATGGAACAACAGACTAGTTCCAAATAGGAAAAGGAGTACGACAAGGCTATATATTGTCACCCTGCTTATTTAACTTATATGCAGAGTACATCATGAGGAACACTGGGCTGGAGGAAGCACAAGCTGGAATCAAGATTGCTGGGAGAAATATCAATAACCTCAGATATTCAGATGACACCACCCTTATGGCAGAAAGCAAAGAAGAACTAAAAAACCTCTTGATAAAAGTGAAAGAAGAGAGTGATAACGTTGGCTTAAAGCTCAATATTCAGAAAACTAAGATCATGGCATCTGGTCCTGTCAGTTCATGGCAAATAGATGGGGAAACAGTGGAAACAGTGGCTGACTTTAGTTTTGGGGGCTCCAAAACCACTGCAGATGGTGATTGTAGCCATGAAATTAAAAGACACTTACTCCTTGGAAAGAAAGTTATGACCAACCTAGACAGCATATTAAAAAGCAGAGACATTACTTTGCCAACAAAGGTCTGTCTGGTCAAGGCTGTGGTTTTCCCAGTAGTCATGTATGGATGTGAGAGTTGGACTATAAAGAAAGCTGAGTGTCAAAGAATTGATGCTTTTGAAATGTGGTGTTGGAGAAGACTCTTGAAAGTCTCTTGGACAGCAAGGAGATCCAACCAGTCCGTCCTAGAGGAGATCAATCCTGGGTGTTCATTGGAAGGACTGATGTTGAAGCTGAAATTCCAATACTTTGGCCACCTGATGCGAAGAGCTGACTCATTTGAAAAGACCCTGATTCTGGGAAAGATTGAGGGCAGGAGGAGAAGGGGACGACAGAGGATGAGATGGTTGGATGGTATCACCGACCCAAATGACATGGGTTTGGGTGAACTCCAGGAGTTGGTGATGGATAAGGAGGCCTGGCATGCTGCAGTTCATGGGTTTGCAAAGAGTCGGACACAACTGAGTGACTGAAGTAAACTGAATACACATACACGCATATCTGAATCACTTTTCTGTATACCAGAAACTAACATAACATTGTAAATCAATCAACTGTATGTCAATAAAAAAAGAATTTTTAAAAGTCAATAGGAGGGCTACTTAACTTCTCCAAACCCTAGTTTCCTCATGTGCAAAATGGGAATGACCAGACCTGGCTTACAGAGTTGGTGTGAGAATTAAAAGATATACACATACGATAAGATATGTCATAGATCAGACAGAACAGTCTGATTGTAAAGCACAAACCTTTAAGCATAAGCTCTCATGACTTATTTTTTTGAGCTGAGGAGATTGCTAAGCAGAAATGATTATAGTAATGGTAAGCTGACAACATTGATATGATCATGCAGAATATCCCTGACTCAGCAGCTCAGACCATCCATTTAGAAAAGAACAATGACACTCTTCATAGTTCTCAGGCCTTGAATTTCTGCCAAGGCTGAAACCAAAAGTAAAACAAGACTGTATTATTGATAATAAATTCTCCCATGATTCTCATCTGCTTCCCAGACTCAGTTTCTTCCAAATAGATAAGTGGGTGGGCCCCTACATACACACAGCCCTGACCATAATAGTCACCAACACTTTAACAGAGTTTTTATGGTAGAGCTCAATCCAAGTGTTTTAAACATAATAACTCATTTAATCATCACCAACAGTCTAATGAGGTAGTTACTATTATTATGATGCCAATTTTATAATGGGAAAGGGGCTTCTTTGGTGGCTTATATGGTACAGAATCTGCCTGAAATACAGGATACCTGGGTTGGATCCCTGGGTTGGGAAGATCCCCTGGAGGAAGAAATGCAACCCACTCCAGTATTCTCACCTAGAGAATCCCATGGACAGAGGAGCCTGGCAGGCTATAGTACATGGGATTGCTAAGAGTTGGACACAGCTGGGCGACTAACACTTACTGGTAGTGGGGAAACTAAAGCTCAAGAGGTCATGAAACTTACCCATCACACAGCCACTAAAATGGTAGAACTGGCATGTCATCCTAGGCATTCTAATGCAGAGTCCACACTTGACCTTATGCTGCCCTCAGCTAGTTGCATTATCCAAATTGCTATACTTTCTCCCATTGCTCTGTCTTCACAGATACAATGGTGCCTGTCTGGAATGCCATTATTTCCTCTCCCCTCTTTCCACATGCCTACCTGATTAAGTCCACATGTCCGCTTGGTTAACCTCAGGATCATCTCTCCTGAAAAGCCCTCTCTGACTTCACTCACCCCTACCCTCCATAATGAGCACCCTCTCCTCTTCCCTGGGCTCATACAGCACTGTGTGCTTACTTCTGTCACAGCATCTGAACAGAAAAGCTTCTCAAAAAGCTTCTGTTTTTGTCTTCCCCCACCTCACACCCAGGGCTTCCCTGGTGGCTCACATAGTAAAGAATCTGCCTGCAGAGGAGGAGATCGAGGATGGGGAGATCCCCTGGAGAACTGGATGGCTACCCACTCCAGTATTCTTGTTTGAAGAACCCTATACAGAGGAGCCTTGGGGCTACAGTCCATGGGTTTGCAAAGAGTCACAAAGAGTCAGACACGACTGAATGACTAAGCATGCACCTCACACCCACTAGATTTGACTTCCTTTAAGCCTAAAATCGTACCTTGTAGAATGCCTAGAGCAGAGTAGGTCTTCCATAAATATTTTTTGAGTCTATCGACAACATTGAGTGTGACTGTGCTAGACATATTGACGGTTGCAGCCCCAGCTTGCATACTTTCACGGACACTTTCTTCTAGATTTTGAAACTCCAACTGGGGAATTTCAAGCTAAGAAATTCAGGAAGGGTTTGGGATAGAGACGAGGATGGGGGAGGTGCTGACTGTTCTAAGTCAACTTGTCTCTATGACTTGTTCATGAATGCACACATAATCCAAGCTTAAGGCATTCAGTGCCTTCCATTACACTATTCAGAGTAACTTACAGTGGACAACTGACTTACAAAGGTATAATCAGAGGAAGTTTGGAAATTAGTTCAAAAGCTGAATAAACAGAAATGTTATTCTATTCCCCAGGGAAGCAGAAGGCATGTAGTTCAAGGGGATATTATCACTTATTTTACAATCTCAAGGAGTGAAATTGGCTCCATAAAAGGTGGGTCAAAGAGAAAGAACATGACTCTATGATATTGGTGAGCCAACCTTGAGTCTTCCCATATCTGCGGACTCCCCACATACATAAGCCAATAAATCTCACTATTATTTAAATCTCTTCGAATTGGGTCTTCTATTACTTGCAACCAAATACACTCTAAATATTTTTCTGTGCAGCTGATTTCAGTGGATGTGAGGGACAGTACAACATGAAGAATAGTATGGGCCAAAGAAAAAAGTGGGGAAGAACAACACACAGTGGGAGATATTACTGAAATTGCCCCTGAACTTCATTCTGTGGTTACAGGAGACCCATTGATGGTTTCACACAAAGGAGAGTCAGTTTCAAGCTGTATATTAGAGATATAACCTTATATCACTAGGCTCCAACTACTTCTCTATAGCTACACCTCTTTTTGTCTTTAGTTTTATAGGTTACTATTAATAATGAAAGAATAATAATATCCCCAAATTTCCACTAATTAGTAAAAAAATAAAATTCTGAAGTTAAGTGGAAAATTATATTCTCAGGGAAGATTCTGGGGGGAAAAATGTTTTGAGAAACAGATGGTATCTCAGAGCCTCAAGTGTGTTGGCTGATAACACCAAGGCAACGAACTTTATGCCAACAATTAAACTAGTTTTCCCAGTAAAATGGCAAACCCTTCAATCACATGGCTCCCAATGATACTGTCAGTATAAAGTGTTTAGAGTCCCCAGGGGAAAATAAGATGACAATTTTGCAGCAGCAGTAACTAAAAAGAGGAGATCATTGTGTAAGGAGATAAGGGAAGACAAGTAACATTTTCCACAACAGCTAGTCAGTGTCATGTGATATCTTAGGTGTTTGCTATTTGTCAGCTTACTCTGTCCCTAAAGAGCAGGGATACAGACTCCATTCTGCATGACCCCCAAGGTTCACCACATCATACATGATTTTAAGGTTTTGAAGACTGAGTCATGACAGTGCTAAGTAAATACTCCCCTCTCCATGCTGCTGCTGCTGCTAAGTCACTTCAGTCATGTCTGACTCTGTGAAACCCCATAGATGGCAGCCCATCAGGCTCCCCCAACCCTGGGATTCTCCAGGCAAGAACACTGGAGTGGGTTGCCATTTCCTTCTCCAATGCATGAAAGTGAAAAGTGAAAGTGAAGTCGCTCAGTCGTGTCCGACCCTTAGCGACCCCATGTACTGCAGCCCACCAGGCTCCTCCCTCCATGGGATTTTCCAGGCAAGAGCAGTGGAGTGGGTTGCCATTGCCTTTTCCTCCCCTCTCCATAGCCCAGCTCAAATTCCACACCTTTTATCCAGGCTCCATAACTCTATCTTCCCTTTGGTTTGCTTCTTCTCTGGGGTCCAAAAGCACTGATTGCTTGTCCCAGACAAATTAACATCTAATCATCTAGGGAAGAGAAAATTTCTTATTATTTCTGTTAGGATTTATTATTTGTTATTTAATAGAAAGCAATTCAAGGTGAATTGAGAAGAAAAGAGGGTTTGGTAGCTATCAGAGGATGTTCAGAAATAGTCTGGGTACCATTTACTGCTACATGTTTAAGTTTCCTTCTTTAACAGTATTAAAGTAATACTTCTTTATAAAGTATACTTCTTTAACAGTAAGTATAGTCATGTGATTTGTTTGGCCAATGAAATTGTGAAGAGAAGCAATCTGTGTCACTAGTAAGAGGAAGTTTTAGAGCCAGTGCACATTTGCCACATTTATTTCCAACTAAAGCTATCGTAGAAGCACGTCAGGATACAGATTGCATCCATGAGTGAGAATGATAAGAAATAGCTTCCTGGGAGAATATATAGGATGGCACATGGAAAGAGCAAAACCTGTGTGGCATGAAACCACCATGATTTGGGGTATGTTTGTTACATCAGCATAGAGTAGCCTGTCCTGACTGATTCAGAGGGATTTGGTATGACACACTGATTCAGAGGGATTTGGTGTTACATCAGCATAAAGTAGCCTGTCCTGACTGATTCAGAGGGATTTGGTATGACACAGGAGTGTCCTCTGGAACTCAAGGTTAGACAAGCTGCTGGGCTTCAAGGAGGCACTGGAACCACGGTCTGTAAAGCCGCCTGACCCGCTCTCACCCGTGTTCCACGCTGCACGTGCGTATGGCCTCTTTCGCTCCCTTCCTCTCTGACTACTTTCCTCTGTCTCTGTGTTTCTGCCTCTCTTTGTGGGTCTCTCTGTGTCTCTTCGGGTACCTCTAGTCTGCCGGGTGGGAATTAGGGAGAAGATGTTTGTTACAAACCTTCTGTAACACATTTATCACAAATCCCTCATCTTCTGTCTTTCTGTCTCCCCCACACATACACACATCAATATTTGTTTTTTTCCCAAATTACCAGGGAAGGGATGCTGAACCCTCAAGACCAGGACCTACTCCCCAGTGCAATCAAGTATGGCCAGGGGGTGAAGAAAGAAAATGGTTACTTATGAAAGAGGCATTTAGGGTGAATTTTTGTGAGTTAGACATATAATAATAGTAGCTAACACTAAGACAAAGACTCCTCTGTGAGAGCTATGGTTCTAAGAGCTTTATGCCTGTTAACTCCCCAAATCCTCAGAAAGCCTCTATGAGTTAGGTACTAATATCACAAGCCCCATTTTACAGATGGAAAATGGAGATGCACAGAGGGAGGTTAACTTGTCCAAGGTCACAGCTGATAAGTAAATGAGAGATGTGAATCCTGGCAGTCTCATATTCACAGGAGTCCCTGTCCTTAGCCCCAATGCCATGGTACCTTTTATACTGTAATTGGCAACTGCTATAAACACTTTGTCTCTCCAAGCAGAGTAGAAATCCATGACAAATATCCCTCATACTAATAAGACTGTTTTAATAAAGGAAGGAGCTAGCGTTACTAACCACCAGGTAGATATATCCATATTAAATGACTGCTGTCACTGAATAGTAGGGAATGTCTCCCCAGAAGTTAAATGACTTGCTCAGGTTTTTATAATTAGTCAATGATAGAATCATGACTCAGAAAAAATCTTCTGGTTCCATATCCAGTGCTCTTTCAGAAATCCCAGGATATATCTGTTGATGCCAAGAATCATGAATAAATCCTGATCCCCCCCTGCTTAATGCCTTCACATGGCACTATAGCTGATGGCTCTGAAGGCAGTGACAGAGGACTCTTTCCTGCAGTGGTGCTGTGGAAGCAAAGACACCAACCTCTAGGCCTTCCCCAGCTACACCCTCCAGCACCCTGCTTCTGTAGTATCATCTGTACTCCAAGCCAAAGTGGAAGAGTCACTGACCTCTGGCATGCAGAGCTGGTAGGAACCTGAAATCTCACCAGGCTAGGGGTTCTGGACTGGGTTCTATCCCAGCAGGAAACTGGAGAGGGATCCAAGAACTTGGGAACAGGTCAGGTGGTCAGAGTGGACACGCGTGGAGAAGTCAGATGGGGAAGCTGCGGCCCAAGGAAAACGGGATTTCTTCATCTTTACCCTGGGTAACCACACATCTGACTTATCTAGACTCTTTCTGAGAAAAAAAAGTAAAAGTGTTAGTTGCTTAGTCATGTCCAACTTTTTGAGACCCCATGGACAGTAGCCCACCAGGTTCCTCGGTCCATGGAATTCTCTAGGCAAGAATACTGGAGTGGGTTGCCACGCTCTTCTCCAGGGGATCTTCCTGACCCAGGGATTGAACCCAGGTCTCCCAAATTGCAGACTGTCTGAGCCACCAGGGAAGCTAGTTCCTAATATTCCATGTTGGTTATTATTCCACAATATTCCACATTCCTGAGAAGTCGGAGCCTTAAAGGACAATGATTGTTGCTGAGATCTGGTGGAGCTGGGACAGGCAGAGGATAACATTACCCACATCCCTTCTCTATAGGGAATAATAATTAATCATGATGGTGAAGATCACAGTCTGGATCACTTGACATGGGCCAATCATGAGCACACTCATATGCAGATACAGTCCAATTCAAAGAAGAGATGCTTAAAGCTAAATGATTTGTGCAATGTCACAAAGCAAATAAGCCAAAAACCCAGGATTTGAATTCCCATCTGTCTGATTCCTCAAACATTCGTCTGTACCATGCAGTCACCCCAGTAGACGCACGATCTGCAGCAAGTCAGGGAATGGCCTTGAAATTGACCAAATGGGCTCATTACTCCCTAGATGAGGAGCAAAGAGAAGGAAAAGTCAGGAAAATAATGAGACTGAAGAAGACAGAAAGCAATGGAAAGGAAGAGAGACATAGCAGGAGGGAGCGATGTGTCCGGAGAACAAAGCTTGCATTGACAATTATCTGTAATTCCAACAGGTCCAGAGGAGAGAAAGGTAGATGAGGATTACAGACTGGGTAATTGTTCTTCTGACCTTAACTCCTCAAAGATCAATGGGTGAGCCAGCAGTCTAATTGACTAAGTACGCCCGCTATTCCTCAAAGCCAGGTACTTTTCCAGAATAAAAAAAGAGAGATCGGCAGCTTCCAAAGGTTGGGGACCAAGTCCCCCTCGTGCTGCTTCTCTGCCTGGGAATCCACACTCTGCCTCTCAGTGCCTGGAGGGTGCCTCAGTTCTCAGAGGGCAGAGTGTAGGGAGCTGGCAATTATCAATCCCAGAGTTCTGAAACAAGCAGCGCTGAGCTCCAAGCACTGTGCTGCTCCAGAGTCTGAGTTCAAAGACAGGCGGCTCTGTTTTTTTTCTCTTTAATTATTCACTTTGTCTTTCCTCAGTGCCTTTCACAAAGATCAGCAATTTACAACTGTCTGTGGACATGCCTGCCTGCCCCAGGGAGGGAGAGAGGAGGATCAGAGAAGGTAAGTAAGTAGAACACAAGTGACAGGAGAAATCCCCCTACCACATGCCTTTCAGCATGGAGTGTCTCCCAGTCGGGCTCCAGGCTCCCTCTGCACCTCTTCTGCTACTTTCAGACATTGGAGAGACAGAATACTCAGAAGCCTTCCACAGATTTTAATTCCTTGAAGAACTACTGCTCTGAGTCCCTAAATTCTCTCTTGTTTGGGGGGCTTGAGCTAAAGAGTTCCTTACAAATTAGCTCAGTGACCTTGGAGAAGTTACTTACTAAACCTATCAGTGCCCATAGCTATAAAATGGGGTTTATATATATATATAGTTGCAGGAAGGGTTTCCCCAGTCTCTTGGGAGGAGCTGTTAGGATAACCACTGACTGAAACCACCCACCCTGGCCAGGCACCATTGTAACCACTTGCATGAGTTATCTTACAAGAGGTCCTGGTAAGGAATGTGGAGTTGATAAACTACCACCAAGTGGAAGAATTCAGGAAAGGTCAACAAGGGAGACGAGACTCTAGTTCATATATCCCACCAATCTCCCAGAATCCTCACTGGAAACCATCTTGGCTGAGTGATGGGTGCACCAACGGGAAGGACCCTGAGTCAGCGTGACTGGCCAGAGACAACACGGAAATTAATCTTATCACCATAAAACCCAAGACAGCGAGCCACATGGCAGAGCAGTTCTTCTGGGTTTCCTTACCCTGCTGCTCTCTGCCTAGGTGCCCCCCTCCCAACAGTCTTTTTCTTTGTCAGCACGTGTGTCACCTCAGACAATTCATCTCCAAATATTGGACAAGAGCCCACTCTTGGGCTCTGGAAGAGGTCCCCCTTCCTGCAACAAAATCTGTTCATATACATGTAGAATGGTTAGAACAGAGCCTGGAGTTCTATTGACGTGAAATGAAAGTTTCCAAGAAAAAGGAAATTAAGGTTTCTCTACTTTGTTCTTTTCCTTGAGCCTGGCATCTTTTCCTCAGATGCCAGCTCTCTGCAACCTCAGACCTGGATCAGTTTAGCATCACTGGAGAGAGGGTGGAAAAGGAGAGAAAGAGAAGTAGGGCAATAATATTCGCTACATATTGATGACGTGCCAGTCATACTTGAAGCGTCCACAGGTGTCACTGTTCTTTTAATATCAGTAAATAAAATGACAGTGGCATTATTTCAGTGAATCCAGTGTCAAAGCCCTTTGTGCAGGGCAAGTCCTGTTAGAGGGCATGAAATGCACACGCTCACTTAGTCCTGACAATAACTGGAAAGAATGGGTTCTGGTCATTATCCTGATTGTACAGATGATGGAATCGAGCTCAGGGAATTTGGGAGACCTGCTTTTTGGTGGCAGGATTCAGAGCAGAGGCTGTGGCTCTCCATCAGGACCACTGAAACTGGGAGGCTGGTATGAGTCTGGGCCTTCTGCAGAATTGGCTGTTGAGAGTAATTCACAGGTCCAAATAGGGAGGGCAAGGAGGCTCCTTCAAGAACAGTTTCTCTTTTTATTTCCACCATCTGAGGAGGTGAATGGGCAGAACATTAAAGGTAGGAAGAAACAAAAAGCTCAGAGAAGTCATTCAGGTCAACCAGTCACCAGTGGACACAGATTAGATAACCTCCCCCACGCCCCTTGGGACACACTGCTCCTGGTGTCATGGCTCTGTGCCGTTGCTGGGCTCCCCTCAATCATCATCTCCTTGGAGAACCCTTCCCAGATCTCCTGGGCTAGAACAGCACCCTCCATCACACTCTCGCCACTTGCTGCACTGTATTTTCCCTCGTGAAGCTCATCATTTCCACTGCACCGTACACTTACCTATTTTACTGTCTGCCTACATTATCTAAAGGTAAGCTTCATGAGGGCAGAGACGTGTGTCTGTTTTGCTGACCCCCTATTCCCAGCATTAAAAAAGTGCGTGGCATATAATTGCGTTCAGTATTGTTAAACAAATTATGTGTTAATTACTAATGAGTTAATCACACCATATTATTGCTTTGTCATTTTTCAAATCTCCACTACATAGAACAGTGAAGTCAGGGATCGGATTACTGGGGTTTGCTCAGTGTCCAGTATAGTGTCTGGCACATTGTGGGTGCTCTGTAATTGTTCTAACATGAATGAATGAGGCAGAACTGAGTTTCAAGCTTTGACCCTGATCTTTGCTTCTCTTCCCCAGGTACTGGAAAGTTCACTGGAGAGGTTGAGATGGAGGCAGCCGTATGTAAATGTTGCTCAGGGAACAGAAAGAGGAGAGGGGAATGTGTTATGGGGCAGGTATGTGGGAAGTGTAGGGTCTTTCTGCTATGCACTCAAACCGCCAACCACTGCCCACACCTCAGTGACTTAATCAGAAGAGACCCCAAAAGCATCTCCAGTGACTTTGGCATCCCAGAACTGAAGGACTCTGGGACACAGGTGGTGCTCTTCTCTTTCTAATAAAACTTTATGACTCAATCAATATTCTGAGGGGTTCTATTTTTAAATACACAAAGGGTTTGTGGCTTCAGAGGGTGTGAAAATTCTTCCTCATATCTTGACAGAACATTTCTCCATCCAAGAAAGAAAACATAAGCCTAGCCAGGTAAGCACCGGGCCTAACAGATGTGGTTTTCCAAGATTATGCCCAAGGGAGAAAAAATAAAGATTTTGCTTGATGCAGATGTCCTAAAAGCAGCAAGTTTATCCTGTAACCTTGCCAAGGCAATGCCTGCTGTTCTCAATGCTAAGCTGGAGTAAGAGAAAGGAGAGATATATTCAAAGAATAAATCAACTTGAAGCTCCAAGACAAACACAAACAGATGAGAAGGCTCTACGTGCTGAAGTTAATCATCCCAATCAGGCTATGCCTCTCTTTACCCTCACATATGTAGAGTTTTAGCAGAGCTAGTTTCCTCTCGGAGGCAGTGAGACAAACTGAGGGGAATGACAGAAGTCTAGAATGGGACTGAAGCTCTGCTATATAATCTCAGGCAAGTCACTCAGCCTCTTTGATTTAAGGATGCTGAGAGGAAGACCCCACACCAAAATATCTACCCATTCTGCCACCGATGCTTGATATCATACTATTAGCAATAAGTATTCTCTACTATAAAGCATTCCCACCTGCTGCAGTCTTGGCTGAGCCAGAAGACCTATTAGACTACATTCTAGCAACATGCCAAGGACTAGCTAATAATTGGCAGAACCAGGACTAAAGCTCATATTTGCTTAATTCTAATACCTGTGATCTTGACCCTCTCCTATTTTATCCTCCAAAGATTGATAAAACCAGGACTCACAGTCAGTCAGTTCAGTCACTCAGTCGTGTCCAACTCTGCAACCCCATGGACTGAAGCACACCAGGCTTCCCTGTCCATCACCAGCTCCCAGAGCTTACTCAAACTCATGTCCATCAAGTCGGTGATGCCATCCTAGCTGTCCCCTTCTCCTCCCACCTTCAATCTTTCCCAGCATCAGAGTCTTTTCCAGAGTCAGTGCTTCACATCAGGTGGCCAAAATATTGGAGTTTCAGCTTCAGCATCAGTCCTCCCAATGAACATTCAGGATTGATTTCCTTTAGGATGGACTGGTTGAATCTCCTTGCAGTCCAAGGGACTCTGAAGAGTCTTCTCCAACACCACACTTCAAAAGCATCAATTTTCAGTGCTCAGCTTTCTTTATAGTTTAACTCTCACAGCCATACATGACTAACGGAAAACCAAAGCTTTGACTAGATGTATCTTTGTTGGCAAAGTAATGTCTCTGTTTTTTAACATGCTATCTAGGTTGGTCATAGTTTTTCTTCCAAGGAGTAAGTATCTTTTAATTTCATGGCTGCAATCACCATCTGCAGTGGTTTTGGAGCCCCCAGAAATAAAGTGTCTCACTGTTTCCATTATTTCCCCATCTGTTTGCCATGAAGTGATGGGACCGGATGCCATGATCTTAGTTTTCTGAATGTTGAGTTTTAAGCCAACTTTTTCAGTCTCCTCTTTCACTTTCATCAAGAGGCTCTTTAGTTCTTCTTCACTTTCTGCCATAAGGGTGGTGTCATCTGCATATCTGAGGTTATTGATATTTCTCCCAGCAATCTTGATTCCAGCTTATGCTTCATCCAACCTTGCATTTCACATGATGTACTTGGCATATAAGTTAAATAAGCAGGGTGACAATATATAGCTTTGACGTACTCCTTTCCCAATTTGGAACCAGTCTGTTGTTCCATGTCACCGGGTGAGCATAAATGAACTCAAGCCTAATACCTAATGCTAATAAAGTGGTAGTGAGTATAGGGAAAATAGCAACAATGTGAAGTCAGAAGACCTGAGCTCAGATTCCAGGCTTGAGCATTTATGAGGTTTTGATGACACTGAGAAAGTCTGATATTATTTTGTTAATTCTTCACTGAATTTCCAGTGAATTTCCACTTCGTGATAAATGGGGCTAATGCCTGTGTCCGTCAAGATATGCTAAGTTGGGACGCAGTAACAAACAGCACTGACTTGTCAGTGACTTAAACCAGCAAAAATTATTTTGCTTATACCTCTTTCCCAGTTCATTTGGAGACTTCTCTCTACGTTAGCCTCATTCCAGGACCTAGGCTAATGGAACAGTCACTGCCTGGAATATTAATGGCCATCCTGGCCGAGGAAACAGAAAACCCACGAAGCCCTCATATTTTTACCTGAATGCTCAACTTGAGTTTGACAAACATTATTTCTGGAAGCTCAACGTTCTCTGGACAGAATTGGTTGTATGATTCCCCCAAGCACTGTAGGGCAGGAATCATTCTCCTATTATGTTCTTAGAGGAGTGGGGAGCTAGAACCTCCTGGTGAATGGCATTAATGGCTACCTCGTTCCCCATGCTGGCAGCCTGAGAGGGATGCTGGTAAAATTAGCTGAGAAAACATGTAGGAAATGAGACATTATGTAGAGAAATGCAGTATAAAGAATAAATTCTACATTTTTGAGCTTTAAAAAGCAGTGAATAAATAATTCTCTATCTCTTCCTCCCTCCCCCATTTAAATTCACTTTCTTCTGAGAAACGTGACTGATAGGGACTTCTAAATTTATCTGCTGAGGTCAGAAGCCTGCATTTCCTAGTCTAATAGTTCAGGATGCAATACAGGAGCATACCTTTCACTACCATAAGACACTGAAACGGTAATGCAAACTTGGAGCTCATGAAAAAAGAGTGTAATCAATGAGAAGTATCATAGAATAGTAGGATTTTTAGATCATGAGGATCCTCGCCTACGTGAAGATCTCAGCCTGCATGCACATTTTTTTTCAGAGAAGAAAAGAGAACCCCAGAGAAGGGCCATAATATGTCCATGGCCATACCCATGAAGGGCTGTACCCACAGTCACACAGCAAGACAGTGGCTGGGCCGAGACCAGGGTCCAGGTTTCCTGCCTCTCAGCCGCAACATGCTGTCAGTTTCTTTTCTCTGCTTTTTCATTCTGATGTGGAATGTTGATACCAAAGCCAGCCTGGCCTGCAGTTAATCTATTTATCCTTTAAGCTCTCTGAGTTATTCCCCCAAACCATTCCTTAGTAATCAAGTAGAGAAGTAAAGGGTCATTTCTAAGTCTTTAACCAGCCTGCAATGGCATAATTCAGTATTAAATACCTGTTCCTCAAGGAAGGTTATATAAACAGTGACTTTTTAAAAGGGGAATTTGAGGGAGAATGGATACAAGTATATGAATGGCTGAGTCTTCACTGTTCACCTGAAACTATCACAATATCATTAATTGACTATACCAAAATGACAAAATAAAATGACAAAAATGAAAATCCTGTCCTCAAAGAGCTTCCTGTATGGTGAGGGAGGCGATGTGAGTATAGACACAAATTAGAGCATCAAGATGGCTAAGTTAATGGTGCTCTGAGGGGAATCCAGAAGAAGGGATATGTGCAGGAGAAGGGGTGGGATGGGAAGCAATCAGGGAAAGCTTCCTGGAGGAGGTGTCACTTGAGCTAAATTCTTAAAGGATGATGAGGGTGAAAGGAGGAGGAGCCCAGACAGATAATTGAAAAGGATAAACAACACAGCACAGCTCATTCAGGGGTCTGCTGGGTCCAGGAGTCTGTGCAAAAAGGACAGGCCATAAGAGAGTGACAGGCAGGGGCCAGTCCTCCAGGCCTTGGTAAGCCCGGGTGAGTAGTATGGACATCCATCATCTGAAAGCTTGAAGGAGCAGAGATTATGGTTATTATCGTGGCTAGTCTGTAGGCTGTGGGAAGATGGGCTACTAAGGGGTTTGAAATTTACTCCTCTCTGGCAAAAACCAGTCAAGTGGTTTAGAGGAGAAAATGAACCCACTTCAAGAGAGCTTGAAGTTGTGATTATTGATAAGTGGCATTCTTGGATGTCAATAAAACAGCACAAGACCCTGCTTAGTTCTCCTCAGCTCCCAGAGTAGAAGCATACACTTCTTTCTTTTTTTTTTTTTTTTACATTTTTTTTCTCTTCCAGCCCCCATGTGAGGGATATTTCTGGTGGGAAAAAAAAAAAAACTCTCATCTGATCATTTCATTTTGCTGATTCTCCTAATCACAGAATAAGCAGGCTTAAGGACAAACAAATAGATTTCACTGACTCAGTAGAAGACTTTGGGCACAGAAGCCATATTTTCCTCCTTAGGCAGGAGTCCCCATCACCCTGTGCCACCCCCTCCAACCACACCACAGCATTTTCATCTTTCCACTGACTTTTCTCTTCCACATACTCTGTCTATGCCTCACAAAGCCTGGAGTCAAGGAGGGTGCAAGGGAGCTCAGGAAGTGCTGAATAATCGAAAGGATGGCTGAGTCCACATGGCAAACTTAAGTCTGTATTTTGTGAATTTAGTTATGCAGAAGTTCTCACAGTGAAATCAACCTAGGATAACAATTAGTTGTACATTTAACAAATCATTCATTCCTCAGATATGTGAATGTTCATTATTGGGTAGGCATTGTTCTAGGCTTTTGGGGAGCATCAGTAAATAAAACAGACAAAATCTTTGGTTATGATGTTTACGTCCTAGAGAGAGAGGTCAATGAAGTCTACAATGACAGGTAGGATAATGACTCTGAAGAAGAAAAATTGAGCAACATTAAATAAGTAGTTGGTGGTGATCAGGGAAGGCTTCCTGAGGTGGTGATATCTGAGAGGAGAAGTAAATGGTGAAAATCTGTTCAAACAGAATAGTCCAGGGTGGAGGGTACAGTAAGAGCAGGGTCTGCAAAGGCTCAATCTGCCCTGAGAAGAGCAAAAAGTTCCCTATGGTCAGAGAAAGGGGAATGGGGAAAAAATGAGGTCAGAGACATCCTGGGGTCATAGGCACGGCCTCCAAATCACTACTGAAACACTACATATTTCAGTCTGGTTACTAGATTTTTCAAGGAGATCAGTTCATCATGCATATATATATATATAATAACTAATATATTAGTTTCAAGTGTATGACACAGTGTTCAACATTTATATATATGTGTGTGTATATTTATATATGTGCATATTATATATGTGTGTATATATTATACATTTGTGTATACATTATATTTATGTGTGTATATATATACACATATATAAATGTTGAATCACTATGCTGTACACCTGAAACTAATATATGTCAATTATACTTTAATAAAAAATGTTAAAAATTTTTAAACTCTATATGTTTAAAGCCTTTAAATAGCTTTTTAAAAATCTTAAGTTTTTAAGCCTTGATGTCCTCATCTGTAAAATGAGAATAATTGTACCTCATAGGATTGTTGAGAGGATCAGATGAGATATTCCTGGCATAAGATGAGCTTCAGTAAATGTTACAGAATAGGTGAGCAGTTATTAATATTATTGTCATTACTTTTGCTGTCTCTCTGTTTTAGACTGGAGTAGAGAGGTTTATATGAAGCTCAGGACTTTCCTCCTCTTTCGCTTCTGCTTTGCTTGTAACAGCACTGTCTCCTTTGTGTGTCTGTTTTCCTTTCTGCTATAGGGAGGGAAGGAGAGTGGCCAGGGGTACTCACAATCAATCCTGTTTTAAAAGGTGACTTACTGATGAAACACATCCAGGGGTAAAGGAATGCTGTACTTCCAGCTGCAGTAAGAGCTGGGTAGTTCCAATCTCAAAACACAAACAGGGAACTGGAACCAGACCTCCAGCTGAGTGCCGGTGTTAGCATATTACAGTGGAAAAGCCTTCTTTTGCTTGTCATTGGTTCAAGCCTGAGTCTCATGAGTTTCTGGTCAGTGGGTTCCTGGGCTAGTCTGCCCTACTTTCCTGAGCCTAAGCTCCCTTCTCTGTAAAATGGAAAAATAAATACTTACCTCTGAGAAAGAGACAGAGAGAAAATATATATGTAATATTTAAGTTGCATAAACATGTGATTATTACAGGAACTGGAGAATAAATAACAATGACTATGTCAGGTAAAATATGTTAGAAAAATTGCATGCTTACACAGACCGGCATCTCACAAGTGAGTTAGTAGCATAGGTGCATTTCGTTACATGATGATGAGATTGCCTTAGAAAGCAGATGGGTAGAATACAAGGGATTTTATATTAAGCATTTAATGAGGGCTAGTGAAATGAAAGAATGGTATTTGATCGTGAGGAAGAAAATGAATCCTCTTTTATAGAGAATGTTGGCTTAGGAAATTGCCTGTTATCCAGGAGCAATGGGACAGGACAATTGGGTCTATATCTGTCTCTCCTAGGTGATCTGCTCTAGAAGCCTCTGTCTGGGTTGAATGTTCCTTCTCTAAAAATAAGACAAATACCATGAAGGTGCTGCTCTCTGGGTAGGCAAGTGATCCAGTGGCTTGAAGTCACTTGTTATTTTACTTTCTCTTAGTTTGGAACGCTATATAAAACCTCATATTTTAAATATAATCACTCTCCCTTAAAAAGTGCTAAAAATCTCCCAGCAAAATAAAATTATTTTCTCCTAAAGGCTCCAATCCTCCTCCCACTTTTCGTATTGGGGTGTTGGTACATATTCCACTAAAGTATTTAAATGTTTTTAATTAGACGATGATAAGGCACTGTTTTCCAAGTCTGCCCTGCATGGGGCAGAATCATCACTCTCATTATGCTCCATTTCAAACAGGGGGCCTGGAAAAGGAATTCATTAGCGAAGCTGCTGCATACGGTGGGCCAGCCTCCCTTGGTGATGCCGCTGCCTGGAAAAGTTTCAGCTCAACACCACTAATTGAAGTTTGTCACGACATGTGAGCATGTATATGTATACACACATACACATAGATGTTTAAAGAATATTTCTTGGTTTGAAGTCTCCAGCACATAGATGTGATGGGAGTGATTTAAAGCATCCTGCTAAAAGGTTTGCCCAACTCACACCCTTTCTCTCGTCCATCTGTCACTATGCGCACAGCTCTTCTATCAGGATCAGGCCTGGGGAGAAGGAATTGTCCAGTCACTTGATCAGATGTTTAGAAGTCTTTTCTGTAGTCGCATTAACCACAGATTAAAGTTCTGAGCTTCTAAGGCTCTATCCTACTTCTCCAGTCCCAGCTTGGGCCACTGGCGCCCAGCTCTACCCCCACTGCCTCGCCACGCTTCTTGCCCTATAGGACTGCTCAGCATTCCTGATTATGGCATATGCGTGTATTCCCATTCCTCTGTGCCCTCACCCCCACTGTTCCTTCTACTTGGCATTCCCTCCCCTTTGTTCTCTGGCCAGCAGAGCCCAATTCACTCCTCAAAGCCCAGTAAAATGTCTTCCATTCACTCTTCCGCCTCTTTGCTTCAGTGACCTTGGCATCTAGTCCTTCCCACCAGACAGCGCCATTATACACTGTGAGGTCTTTGTGGAATGGCTGGACATTAGAGTGCAAAGAGCATGAGCTTTGGAATCAGATTCACTGGTTCCAATTCTACTCACTCACCTCCTGACCCTGGACCTTACACAAAACGTGTAACTTCCAAGACCCAGCTTCCTCAAATATACCATGGGAACAACTGTGTGGAAACATGATTAAACCTGCGTGGCACGTTTGAAGTGAGAACTGAATATCATAACATATGTAAGGTGATTAGTAGGTAGAAGGTATCAGATGTCATAGCTATGACTGTATCCCCAGATCTGTAATGAGGACTCAAGAGCCATGCTCTGAGCCTTATGACTCTCTAGGTATGACAGTTTAGAGGCATTTAACACTTTAACAGAGTAGCATTTTAAGAAGGAAAACTTACTACAAGTCAATTAAT
Source organism: Moschus berezovskii (assembly GCF_049115385.1). Classification (NCBI taxonomy): domain Eukaryota; kingdom Metazoa; phylum Chordata; class Mammalia; order Artiodactyla; family Moschidae; genus Moschus; species Moschus berezovskii. Next base: position 33,192,834 of record NC_142463.1, read on the forward strand.
CATTGAAAATGAAAGATTACCATCCTGTTATTGCCCACGTATCAATTCTCATGATATGTCTATTAGGTCATACTGACAAGCTCCAAAAAGGAAGGATCTCAGATTGGAGGAGCTTGACCTGACTCAGTGAATGCCAATAACATTGGCTGGGCCAATAGCTGTGAATTAAATATGATCCCCAGACAGGAAACTAGAGCTGAGTGGGAGGAGTTTGAGGGTAGGTAGACAGAGAGTCGGATTTCAACTCAGGGCAGGACAGGAAACTTGCTCTGCCAGGAAGCAGAAGGGCATTTGCCACTTGGAAACAGGAAGCTGAGATGAAAAAATGGAGCAAAAGAGAAAGGAGGAAAGAAAGAGAAATTTTCACAAATCTGTCAAGGCCTAAGTGACAGCATCTGGGCTTCTTCAATGGGTCAGCAGGTAAAGAATCCACCTGGAATGCAGGAGATACAGAAGACCCAGGTTCGATCCCTGGGTCGGGAGGATCCCTCAGAGGAGGAAATGGCAACCCGCTCCAGTATTCTTGCCTCAAAAATCCCATGGATAGAGGAGCCTGGCAGGCTACAGTTCACAGGGTGACAAAGAGTTGGACATGGGTGAACAACTATGTACACATGACCTAAATGATAACATCTAAGTGATATTAAGGCCTAGTCAAGCTCTTCAATGTTTGGTTTATTCATTCCTTTCTACTTTCATGTATTTGTTCACGTATTTATCTAACACCCACTGTATTGCAGATGAATTCCAGGTAAATGGGAGTTAAGTATGGTTCCTATCTTCTTAGAGCTCACATTCTACTGGGGAAGGCAGACTTATGAATCTTCTTACTCTGCTTCTGTCAACCATTTCCTCTATTGTTCTCCAATTGTTTAAAGTTCCTTTTGTAAATGTCAGCCTGGCATTACTATGCTAAGGTGATCAAGGGAGAGAGCTAGGTTCTTTCCACACTTAAACCAGAGTCTAAAGCAGAGAACACACAGATGAAAACAGAGGATTCCAAATCTCTCCCCAAGCAGAGGTGCCTATTTTAGAGCAATTGTCTCTAACCTTAGAAGATTAAGGTCTTCTCTGAACAAGAACTCTGCTTTAATAATTTTAGAGAGAGTATTTTGAAAGACAGGGAGAAAATGAGACATTGAAGAACGATATTTTGCTGAGAGGAATCCAAGTGACAGAGAAGGCTCTGCATTCACCCAGCATCTGCTGTGTGCTGTGATGGAGGCATTTGTCCACCTATAAAAACTCATCTTCTGATTAATGAAGGAAGTCCTTTGGAGGCACTTTTCATATCTTCTTTAACAGAACCATTTAGCAAACAGCCATCAGGGGGAAATAGTGAGTGTCCTCTTGACACCAACTTAGAAGAGCAAATAGGAAGGCCAGGCATATCTGCTCTAGAGATTAAGTCTGATTCTAGAGTACACTCAACCAGAAACAATGGAAAATAATATTCAGTTCAGTTCATTTCAGTTCAGTCGCTCCTACTATTTGCGACCCCATGAACCGCAGCACGCCAGGCCTCCCTGTCCATCACCAACTCCCAGAGTCCATCCAAACCCATGTCCATTGAGTCGGTAATGCCATCCTACCATCTTATCCTCTGTCGTCCCCTTCTCCTGCCCTCAATCTTTCCCAGCATTAGGGTCTTTTCAAATGAGTCAGCTCTTCACATCAGGTGACCAAAGTATTGGAGTTTCAGCTTCAACATGAGTCTTTCCAATGAACACCCAGGACTGATCTCCTTTAGAATGGACTGGTTGGATCTCCTTGCAGTCCAATGGACTCTCAAGAGTTGTCTCCAACATCACACTTCAAAAGCATCAATTGTTCGGCACTCAGCTTTCTTTATAGTCTAACTCTCACATCCATACATGACTACTGGAAAAACCATAGGTTTGACTAGACAGACCTTCGTTGACAAAGTAATGTCTCTGCTTTTTAATATGCTGTCTAGGCTGGTCACAACTTTCCTTCCAAGGAGTAAGCGTCTTTTAATTTCATGGCTGCAATCACTATCTGCAGTGATCTTGGAACCCCCCAAAATAGTCAGCCACTGTTTCCCCATCTATTTGCCATGAAGTGATGGGACCGGATGCCATGATCTTATTTTTCTGAATGTTGAGCTTTAAGCCAACTTTTTCACTCTCCTCTTTCACTTTCATCAGGAGGCTTTTGAGTTCCTCTTCACTTTCTGCCATAAGGGTGGTATCATCTTCATATCTGAAGTTATTGATATTTCTCCCGGCAATCTTGATTACAGCTTGTGCTTCTTCCAGCCCAGCATTTCTCATGATCTACTCTGCATATAAGTTAAATAAGCAGGGTGACAATATACAGCCTTGATGTACTCCTTTTCCTATTTGGAACCAGTCTGTTGTTCCATGTCCAGTTCTGACTGTTGCTTCCTGACCTGCATGCAGGTTTCTCAAGAGGCAGGTCAGATGGTCTGGTATTCCCATCTCATTCAGAATTTTACACAGTTTATTGTGATCCACACAGTCAAAGACTTTGTCATAGTCAATAAAGCAGAAATAAATATTTTTCTGGAACTCTCCTGCTTTTTCAACGATCCAGTGGATGTTGGCAATTTGATCTCTGGTTCCTCTGCCTTTTCTAAAACCAGCTTGGACATCTGGAAGTTCTCGTTTCACGTATTGCTGAAGCCTGGCTTGGAGAATTTTGAGCATGACTTTACTAGCGTGTGAGATGAGTGCAATTGTGCGGTAGTTTGAGCATTCTTTGGCATTGCCTTTCTTTGGGATTGGAATGAAGACTGACCTTTTCCAGTCCTGTGGCCACTGCTGAGTTTTCCAAATTTGCTGGCATATTGAGCACTTTCACAGTATCATCTTCTAGGATTTGAAATAGCTCAACTGGAATTCCATCACCTCCACTAGCTTTGTTCATAGTGATGCTTCCTAAGATCTACTTGACATCATATTCCAGGATGTCTGAATCTAGGTGAGTGTGAGTGATCACGCCATCGTGATTATCTGGGTCTTGAAGGTATTTTTTGTATAGTTCTTTTGTGTATTCTTGCCACCTCTTCTTAATATCTTTTGCTTCTGTTAGGTCCATACCATTTCTTTCCTTTATTGAGCCCATGAAATATTCCCTTGGTATCTCTAATTTTCTTGAAGAGATCTCTAGTCTCTCCCATTCTATTGTTTTCCTCTATTTCTCTGCATTGATCACTGAGGAAGGCTTTCTTATCTCTCCTTGCTATTCTTTGGAACTCTGCATTCAAATGGGTATATCTTTCCTTTTCTCCTTTGCCTTTCCCTTCTCTTCTTTTCACAGTCATTTGTAAGGCCTCCTCAGACAGCCATTTTGCTTTTTTGCATTTCTTTTTCTTGGGGATGGTCTTGGTCCCCAGCTCCTGTACAATATCATGAACCTCTGTCCATAGTTCATCAGGCACTCTGTCTATCAGATCTAGTCCCTTAAGCCTATTTCTCACTTTCACTGTATAATCATAAGGGATTTGATTTAGGTCATACCTGAATGGTCTAGTGGTTTTTCCCACTTTCTTCAATTTAAGTCTGAATTTGGAAAATAATATTAACTCTCTCAAAAGTGAGACAATAGATGCTCACCTATTTTTTCATGCACTCACTTCGTTCATTCAATGAATGTTTCTTGAGTAGCATCCATGCAGCATGCACAGTGTCAGGTACTGGGATACAACATCGAATAAGACATGATCTCTGCCCTCAAGAAGCTCACTCTGGTGGAAGAGACAGTCACCAAGGTTACAGTACAATGTGACAGTGCCATGAGAGAAGTTAGCAAAAGTAGCCACAGCACAGCATGAAAGGGACTATTTATGAGATAGGAGAAGAGTCCCAGCGATGGAACCCAAAGTACAGAGGGGAGGACATTCCAGGCAGCGACATTAGAATTCCTGATAACTTAACAGTAATCACTTTATAAGCCACAACTCAGTAAACTGGGGCACGGGCCCCTTGCTCCACTACCTAACACACGTCATTACTTTTGATTTGATTGTAGCTTATGGACTTGTGAAAATTTATATCATACTTTAGGAAAAACACAGTCCCAAAGCATATAGAGAAATGATGGCTCCAATCATTTGCCTCTGTCTTATTGTGCTAAGAGGGAAGCATCTTAGCATCCTCTTCTGCAAAAGAGAGCTAAAATAGCTGCCTAGCAGGGTTATCATAAGGGTTCCATGAGATATTGTGCATGCAGCACCTAGGACTGGGACTGTTCAGTGTTTACAAGTACCTGGTATTTTTCTGCCACTATTATTGCTGCTACCACTACCACTATTATTATCGTGAACAAAGATTAAGGTTTTAAGTTAATGCCTTTGACTGCAACTGCTTCTGGAAGGAGAGATATATTAGAAGAAAAATTGCCCCTCAATAAAAAGGTTTTCAATGTTCTCTATTAGGAATCATGAGCAATTTGACCTTGTAAAAAGTAAAATGGTCTGAATTCTTTACATCCTGGCTTGGTTCCTACAGGCAGCTAAAGAGATATTAGAGACAAAGAGAAACATGGCAGGGAAGGCAGCAGCCTTAATTTCCAAGGTGAATCAGATGGATAGCCCCAGTGCCCAGCAGTAAACCTCTTAACATTTATGAAACTGAAATTACACCATTCCAATAAAAAGGAAAGTTAAAGAAGGGTGCACTCTACATAATGGCCTCTTGTTAGGCTTTCTTGATTACCTGGGCTCTGTTTTCCTGAAAACCCCCAGCCCTGTTGTGTTTCAGGGCCACCATCCACTGGGGGCAAACAGGAACTCTTTATTTAGCCAAATGAAAACATACACTTAAATAAAAAATACTAGTGGCGTTTGGTTTGGAGAAACAATTACCCAGACTCCACACCGCAGCTGCAAATTGCATCGGCAGTAAAAGCAAGTCGGGGGCACAGATTACAGCACTGCTGCCTGACATCAAAGGCAGCCAGCCTTGTTTCTTCATCTGCGGTTTGAACATTATTTCTCTTTGATCTTGGACACCGAGAAGCAGCGTGGGGAGACAGGGAGGAGAGGAGGTGCTGTGTTGATGTGTAACAACACGCGGCCCACTGATGTTGCGTGGTTGAAATGCCAAGCGGGGTCAGAAAAACATCACTGAAACAAGAGGCTGAAATTCAGAAAAGGAGTCAAGATGACAAGGTTTCATCCAATCACTCCATCAACAAGACTTTTTGGAAAGGCATGCCCATTCCTGTGCGGGTCCTCGGAGGGAAAGGGACGGGAAAGATGAGAGGGAGCAAGAGGGTCCCATGCTTTGGAGTCAGAGACCTGACTTCAAGGCCACATTTGGTCCTACTGCCTGCAGGATCTGGGACATCTTACTTAACTTTTTGCACCTTGGATCGGAGGGTAAAGAATCTGCCTGCAGTGCGGGAGACCTGGATTCGATCGCTGGGTTGGGAAGATCCCCTGGAGGAGGGCATGGCAACCCACTCCAGTATTCTTGCCTAGAGAAACCCCACCGACAGAGGAGCCTGGCGGCTACAGTTCACAAGGTTGCAAAGAGTTGGACATGACTGAGTGACCAAGCACAGCACACAGCACTTTCTATGGCCTCTCTTCCTGTTTGTTTACATCTAGGCTCCTGTCCCTTGAAGGTTAAACTCAGCCTTCAGAATCTGGGCTCTAATCCATCCTCATCTCTATCTCATCCTTAACCCAAACTATAACCTTCTTAGGGTGGGCATCTTGTCTTAACTTTAGCCCTTAGGCTCCCCAATTCCTACCTCCAAATCCTTAGGCTGGCACCTCAATTATTCCTCCCACTACTCATTTAGAGAAAGAATTCAGACAACTGCAAAGTACTTAGCTATGCCCGATAGGAGCTCCAGAGATAAAACAGACACAGCCCAGCTCAGAGTCAGGGGTAGGGTAGCGTGGGGAACATCCATCTGAGCTAGGAAGAAGGTGATTTCTCTGGCAGAGGGGGAACAGAGAAAAGATACCTGGGTGCTGATCAAGGAAGCCTTCCTGGGGGAGGTAGCACTTGAGCTATATTCTGAAGGATGAGCAGGAGTTCTCTGGGTAAGGGACTTTTCAGTTGAATGAGTTGATTCAGTGTGACACATATTTATTACCCTATGATCCCTCAAAGGCACTCCCCCTGAATATCTCCCACTCTCACACCCTCTCCACAGCCATTGTTGTCTAGATCAACAACTTCCAACCTGCTTCCCACAGGGATCCACAGATTCCTGGGGGTCCCTTTGTGGAGTTACCAAGGTAAGCACAGGAGGGCAAATTGTTCTGGGACCCTCTTTCCCTGCTTCTTCTAATAAAGCAGGTCTGTTTGTTTTATTTATTTCCTCTTTGGAATAAGCTTTCTTTCCAACAAGAGGCTTAAGGCCTGTGGGATGTGTGCCAGCTACAGCTATAGGTCTAGACCCCAGTCGAGACTGTTGGCTTGAGCTTTGTGTCACCTGCCCATGCTCTTCTAACCATGACACAGCTCTCCTGTCAGCTGAAATCCAGTGCAGCCTTCAGCGTATCACCACCCAGAGCTCCCCTTGTGTGTCCCGTGAAATAATTATTATGTTTGGTTTATGTATATATTGCATTTCATCCTTACACAGATCACCCTATGAGTTAGGCAGTATTAGACTTATTTTATTGATTGAAAATGAAAGTGTTAGTCGTGTCCTACTCTGCGATCCCATGGACTGTAATCCACCAGGCTCCTCTGTCCTTTGGATTTCCCAGGCAAGAATACTAGAGTGGGTTGCCATTTCCTTCTCCAGGGATCTTCCCAATCCAGTTATCAAATCCGGGTCTCGTGTATTGCAGGCAGATTCTTTAGCACCTGAGCCATCAGGGAAGCCCATTTTATTGATTAAAAAATGGAAACTCAGAAAACTTAAGCAACATGCCCAGTGTCACAGAGATGGTAACTTCTATACTAGGCATCCACCCATGTCGCATCAGTACAGAACAAAAGATATGAGCACCATTGTCCTTTCCACTCTCAGCTCACCGTAATCCTCCATACATATCCTATGAACCAACAAACTTTTGCTTTTTCAAAAGATGAATGTTCTTACACTGTTCTGTTAAAACCAATGCCTAGGCTGTTCATCTCTGTATTAATAACCAGTACTATCTTCTACCTAATGAGCCAAGCTCAAAAATAAAGACTCCTCTTACACTCCTCTTCCTTCCCTTCCACCCACAGCCAAAAGACCCACCGAGTCCCATGGGTTGCTAATTTTTGCCATATCTGTTAAGATGCTTTTGACTGCAAGTTGTTTCTCAAAAAGGACTGAAAAAAAAACCTAAGTGGTTCATTGTCATATGGCACAGACGATTCTGGAGTTGGGTAATTAAGAGATTCAATTGAACTTTCAAGGTAAATTCTTAGGTTCCCAGGGGGCTGGCTTACTTCTTCAGCTTACCAACTCCTAGATCCAGGATGGATGCCAGGATGCCTATGCTGGGTTCTTTCCTCAGTTACAACTGGAGACAAAAAAGATGAATTTCTCCTTTTAATCAAGAGTAAGAAACTGCTTCCCTGAAGCACCTTCCACTCCCTGACCCAAGTCTCCAGAAAAATTCCAGTTCCTTTCATTAGCCAGAATTGTATCACATGTACTTATTAGCCCAAACCCCAGTAGAGGGAGGAGACAGGCCATGGTTGAAGAATCATGAGTTACCTCATGATCTGGGGAGGGTTCCTTGTTAGGGCAATGGCTAAATGAAGAGTCAGCAGCCAAGCAAAAGCAGGTCTCCATCAGCAGGGAAGTAACAGGGAAGGGGAGAGAACTGGGGGCACAGCCAACTCTGCCCACTGAAAACCCTCTCACATATCCCATCCTCTTCCACCCCAAAGTTCCATTGCTCAGCCAATGCTGTGCCTTTGTCCCTCACCCCAAATTCTTGTAACAAGTTTCTAAGTGGGCTCTCTACTCTCAAATTGATTTTTTCTAACCCAACAACCATTTTGCAGCCAGAGTGAAGTTTGCATAACACGAATAGAATTATACCTCATTCCACTGCAATATTTCAGTGGCTCCGACCACCACTCCAGGGCATCATACAAACTCTCCCCTAAACCTTGAGCTTTTTATTATTATTTTTAATGTCATTTTAACCATGTTTACTAAACTAAGATCATGGTATCTGGCCTCATCACTTCATGGCAAATAGATGGGGGAAAAATGGAAACAGTGACAGACTTTATTTTCTTAGGCTCTAAAGTTACTGTGGATTACAGTCATGAAAGTAAGAGATGCTTGCTCCTTGAAAGAAAAGCAATGACAAACCTAGACAGTGTATTAAAAAGCAGAGATGTTACTTTGTAACAAAGGTCTATATAGTCAAAGCTATTTTTCCAGTAGTCATGTATGGATGTGAGAGCTAGACAATAAAAAACACTGAGCACTGAAGAACTGATGCCTTTGAACTGTGGTGCTAGAGAAGACTCTTGAGAGTCCCTTGGACTGCAAGAATATCAAACCAGTCAATAATAAAGGAAATCAACCCTGAATGTTCATTGGAACGACTGATGCTAAAGCTGAAGCTCCAATACTTTGGCCACATGATGTGAAGAGCTAACTCATTGGAAAAGACCCTGCTCCTGGGAAAGACTGAAGGCAGGAGAAGAAGGGGATGACAGAGGATGAGATGGTTGGATGGCATCACTGACTCAATGCACATGAATTTGAGCAAACTCCGGAAGATGGTGAAGGGCAAGGAAGCATGGTGTGCTGCAGTCCAGAAGGTCACAAAAAGTCAGACATGACTGAGCGCCTTAACAACACCAACAATAACCATATTTAAGTGTACAATTCGGTGGCATTACATTCACACTGTTGGGCAATCATCACCACTGTTTCCAAATCGTTTCCATCACCCCGTATAGAAACTGTAACTATTAAGCAATAACTCTCCATTACCCTCACTGGAAAAGACTCTGATGCTGGGAAGGGTTGGGGGTGGGAGGAGAAGGGGACAACCAAGAATGAGATGGCTGGATGGCATCACCGACTCTGTGGACATGAGTTTGAGTGAACTCCGGGAGTTGGTGATGGACAGGGAGGCCTGGCGTGCTGTGATTCATGGGGTCACGGAGAGTCGGACACGACTGAGCGATGAACTGAACTGAACTGAACTGAACCCCCTTACCCCACTCCCTGGCAAGCACTGTTCTACTCTCTCTGTTGGTTTTTGTCTTGTTTTGTTGGCATGTAGAATCTTAGCTCCCCTACCAGGGATCAAACCTGTGCTCCCCGCATTGAAAGCATGGATTCTTAACCACTGAACATCAGGAAAATCCCACCGGCTTGAGCTTTATCTGCCTCCCATTTCCTGCTGTCTCATAGTACTGGGAACACCAGATCACCCTGAAGAATCCTGCTCATCATCACTCAAGACCTCATTAAAGTTTCTGTTCCAACTTCTAGATAAATAGAGGCCCAAAGCACTGAATCTAGTTTCCTGGGCATGGGGGTATGGTGAAATTGACCCAAAGGCAGCAGAGTGTGTCATGAGGAAAGCTGAAAGACAGTAGCTAGGGACAGAAGGGGATTTGGAAACATGACAGTTTAACTAAAGGGTGCATCCAAGGGGATAAAAGAAAAGAAAACAAGGGACAAAGCCCAAGAACAGCAACATGGGACATGAAAAGAGTTCTGAGAGACTGCCTGAGACTCTGGAGGGGACTTTATGACAGTCCTGGGGACTTCTGCTGGCACGGGGAGGAAATGACAAGGTACCAGCAGGTCCTCTGCTGGTCCTTTTGCTCTTGCGTCCGTTGTTTGTCCTTTGCTAGCTCTGTTCTCTGTGGTAGAATCCTGATCCCTGCAGGCCACATTTTTCTAGGCTCCTACTTTTAACTGTCTACTAGTGAGTGGAAAAGCAAAGTGAAAAAGGGAAACTCCTTATTCCTCTTGGGCTCTGCCTTAAGCAGCTTTGCAAGCAGTTCCACGTCACTGTGGCCAGACCCCCTGCTGGAGAGGCCCACCAGGGTTCAGATGCTCCCTGGTGACTTTGGCTGCCTGGCTGCAGTGACATCATCCAGTCACTGTGTCCCTCTAAGCCTAAGGTGTCTGGGTGGAGGGGGTGGGGGTAGTGGCTTCCTACTGTGGCTAATCACAGAATGCCTCCCAGTCTCCGATGGCTTTCCAGCTCCTCCATCGCAGTGTAACCAAGTCTCTGAATTAAATATCCTCTGTTTTACATTATTTGAATGGATTTTGTTTTCCTGATTGGACACTGTCAGCAATAAGCCAACTCCTGAAGATTCCTCTGTGAAATCCCTCCTATTCTCTCTTTTGTGTTGCTTTTAGAAAACAGAGCAACATGATGAGGAGCAAATGTTTAGCACTGTGGGAGGCCAGAATTCAAACTACAGCTCAACCATTCACTAACTGAAAGCCTGGCTTAAAATCATCTAAGTCTGGGTTTTTTCAGCTGAGGTTAAAAGTAGTATCTTCTTTTTAACCATCATCAGAACTAAATAAGGTATTATATGTGTAGTCACTCAGTCATGTCAGACTCTTTGGAACCCCATGAACTGTAGCGTGCCAGGCTCCTCTGTCCACGGAAATCTCCAGACAAGAATACTGGAGTGGATTGCCATTCCCTTCTCCAGAGGCTCTTCCCAACCCAGGGATCGAACCCCAGACTCCAACATTTCAGGTAGATTCTTTACTGCCTGAGCCACCAGGGAAGTCCATAAGGGCTTTCTATTGTATAGAAAATATTTAGTCCAGCCCTTGACTCAAAGTGAACACTTACTGAACTGTGCTTTATACCTCTCTTTGTCATAATGCTTTTCCACTGTGTCTCACCATTCATATGCACTTCACTGCATACTCACCAAGTAAGTTATTTAAGTGTCTTTGACTTCCCCTAGAGCAGTGCTTGGAGAAGGCAATGGCACCCCACTCCAGTACTCTTGCCTGAAAAAACCCATGGACGGAGGAGCCTGGTAGGCTGCAGTCCATGGGGTCGCAAAGAGTCGGACACGACTGAGCGACTTCACTTTCACTTTTCACTTTCATGCATTGGAGAAGGAAATGGCAACCCACTCCAGTGCCCTTGCCTGGAGAATCCCAGGGAAGGAGGAGCCTGGTGGGCTGCCATCTATGGGGTCGCACAGAGTCGGACAGGACTGAGGCGAATTAGCAGCAGCAGAGCAGTGCTTGTTAAACTTGATTTTGCATTCAAAGAGCTTTAAAGGGCAGATTCTGATTCAGAAGGTCTGGGGTGGGACGGGAGATTCTGCATTCCTATTGTTACAGGGAAGAACAAATCTGACTCCACAGTAGATATGTTTCTTTTACTTTAACCTTTGTATGCTATTGCTTTTGCTTTGAGTTAAGAATGTTGCCTGTAGCCTGAAATATACAGGATAGCCTATTCTCAAGTCTCTGACCTTTAAGGGTGTAACATGTTTCCATTCAGAGAATAACATTTGTCTTTTTGGAGGTTTACAGGAATATTGTGACCTGACCTACATGGACAACTGCAAGAACAAAGAATTCTAAAACCAATACATTTGCAATAGCCAACTGAGCCCCTTCCTCACCTTGCCTTTAAAAATGCTTTGCTGAATCTTTGGGGAGTTGAGGTTATTTGGGGGCACAATTCACCTGTCTCTTTGCATGACCCTGCAATAAACCTTTCTAAGCTCCAAAGTCCAATATTTCAGTTTGTTTGGCCTCACTGTGTATAGTCAGGCACGTGAACTTGCACTGGGTAACACTCATTTCTCCCAGCTGGTCCAAGAATCATACCAAGAGTAGCAAGTCTCTAGACTAAAGCTTGGCACATCTTTTCTATACAGAACTATGTGGTAATTATTTCAAGCTTTGGGAGCCACAGACTTCGTTACAACTGTTCAACTCTGCCAGGAGAACTTTCTTTATAGAAGCAGGCCATGAGTAGGATTGGCCCCAGGGCTAGAGTCTGCTCCCTCCTGCTCATCAAATTGTCTCAGGACAGTGGCATACAGAAGGCACTCAATAGATGTCTGATGTGTGATTGTATATACTCTATGTATATTCAGTCCCTGTACAACTAGAAACTCTGAAGCTAATATTTATTGTTTACTGTGTTCCAGGAAAGGTACTTAGTATATTACATTCCTTAATGCTCACAACCCTCTTAAGTGGTAGGTATTATTCTCACTATCCATATTTTGCAGATAAGGCAAAATGTTAGAGGTGCGTCCATAGGTCACAGGAAAGCCAGCAGGTTTCTAGCCAGGGCAGATTTCCAAGTCTAGGCTCTGTATATCTAAGCAGTGAGCTTGAATGGAGGTCCCTTCCCATGATTTTTCTGGTGTTATTATACTTTCCTGGAAAGCTGGAATCATAGCAGTCCTTTTTCTTTTCCCTGTCACTCTAAATTCCCATAGTAGTGCTGGGTACATGGTAAGTACTTGTCAAAGTATTCCTGATTGATATTTTTAAATATTCCACCCATAACACTTATTGCTGTGAATCTGGTCACAAGGAAAATGTCTTGACAGTCTCTGTATCCTCAGCATATATGAAGTAGAAATTGAGCCTGAGGGGACCAATTATCATATCTAAAAATGCTTTTAAAAACTATTAATAATTTAGCAGTTACATTCACGCGGACAAACATTCCTGACAGAGTCTAAGTCCCTGGAGGTCAGAGGCTCTGTGTCCAGGAGAGACCTGGGCATTTCATGTCCACCTGTGGACCAATGAAAGAAGAAGCGCAGTAACACAGTGAGAACACAAGAGGATTGGCCGCTCTTTCCCTGACTCAGCTGCAGGCTAGTTTTGTGTTTTTATAACCTTAAATTTCTCACCAGAAAGTAAGGGCTTCAGGATAGAGCCTCATTTGGGTGCTTTAGGTTTTAAAATGCTATTGCTTTTTTAAAAAAATGATATCATCAAAGAGATTTTGAAGAGTATTTGCCCTTGATGATTATGACCCCAAACTACCAGGATTTAAAAATTAACGTCACTTCTGGGATGTGACTGGGGCCCTGTTTATGGCAGTATCATCACTTTTGTATTGCATCTTTTTGGTCCACCATGCCTATCAATTTCTAATTTGTTTCAAACCAAGAAAACAGATCACAAGGATTATTATAATTGCTTGTAAAGAAGGTGTAAATTGATCATAATATAGCAGTCTTTGAGATTTCTCTAAATAATGAAGATGAGTTTCAATGCATGGGTTTTGTGATAGTTATTGTGGTGAGGATATGCATGTGTGTGTGTGTGTGTGTGTTTGTGTGTGTGTGTGCGTGCGTGCACGTGCACACACATGCACGCTTACACACTTATTTATAATATCTGTTAATGAGGTCACTTGACCCTGGATAAAAGTAATCAATAAGACAGTGATATTGTGTTATTGTCCCTACTTAGTGAACTAGGAAACCACAGATTAAGATGGTTGAGCAAGGTTGAGCATTAAGATGCCAGGATACACACCCAGAAACTAGGACTCCTGATTTCTAGTCCCCATGTGATGGCACAATCAAAACAAACAAACAAAAAAGAATCTGTCATCTCCAAACATTCCCCAAGCTACCTACATCTTGAAGGCAAATCCTCCAAACATATCTATTACCTTCTATTCAAGGCTACCTTGTACCAGACACGGAGAAGTCCAGGGCTGCATTAAAAACCAAGTTAATGGCCTAGTCTCCTGACATCTACCTGAAATTTTAGTAGGAGGAACAGGCCAGTCTACTCAGCCCTGAGAACCCATTGTTTACAGGATGGTCAAGGGCATATCGCCTACCATAATATTGTTGCCAAAGAGTCTCCCTTGTCCTGCAAATCTGAGGCTATTTGTCAAACCACTGATACCACCCCAAAGGGAGAGGGCAGGCCCCACCTTAGTCTTGTCCCCAAATTCCCTCTTAACCTTTTTTTCATTCTACAGCTGTCTGGGTGTGACCAGCTGAGAATTCAGCAGCAATTGCTAACATTTATGTGGCAGGCTCTGTAATGAACACTTTACATTTACAAACACATTTCATATTCACAACGACCCTGTGAGATAGACACTATTCATATACCCATTTTACAGATGAGGAAACTGAGTCACAGAGAATAACACACCCACATGGTTGTCAAATGATGGAGCTGAACAGACACCCAGACAGTCTGCTCTTATCAGTTACCACAGCTGTCAGAAGAAAGACAACCCCTGCCCTCATGGAGCTTCTCCATGATGGGAGACACAGAGAAAAAACATCAATTTTACTAACAATGATATGAAGGAGATGTTCCAAGAGGTCTGAGAACACATATTGGGGAGCTGATCCTTGTGGAGAAGAAGAGGAGTATCTCAGAGATTTCCCTGGGGAAAATACCATTGGCATTGAGTTCCCCAGGATAAGCAGGAAATCATCAGGTTGAGAGAGATATGGGTCTCCTAAGCAGAAGGAAGATGAAGGTAGAGGCCTCAAGGCAAAGAAGAGCATGAAGCACTTCTTATAGAAGAAACTATAAGAAGCCAGTGTGGCGTTCATAGGGGTTGGAAAGAGGCAACAGACGAGCCTAGAGGGAGAGCCGTGCTTGCACCCCACTGGCCCTAGTGGGAGGGGAGCAGGAAGCTGCCGCTGTCTCTACCGTACACACGGGGAAACAGGGTGGGGAACAGCGGAGAGTGGAAAGCCACCCAGCCCGTGCCCTCGAAGTGACCCATCGGGTCCCCCACGCCTGACTCTGGCTCTCTCTCCTTGCTATCTCCGCTCAGTTATGAGTCCCACAGGTGTTTCCAAAATGAAATTATATTAAGGAAAGAAGATGAAACATTCATTGAACATTTGCTCTCTCATTTAACGTAATATAATCAAGCCCTCACGGCAAAATGTTTGAGGCTTTCATTAGAGTCTGCATTTCTGGAAACGAAAGGGTCAGACAGATAAAGTGCCCTGCCCGCCATCATACCACGGAGGTGAAAGACACTCCTTCCTGTAGACCCCTGCCACTCAGACTCATCTGCTCCTTCCACTGCTCCACGCTGCCTCCGATTGAAGTGGGCAGAGCAAGCAGTAGAGGATGGCCCCCAAAACAGTGAGAAATCAAGGTCTACAGGACCACATAGGGGTATCTTCTTTGTTAGCCAAGTTAATCAAAAACAATAGCATGAAATTCTTCCTCCCCATGCTCCCCTCATCATCCCCGCCCCCCTTCCCCCCCGCCCGTCAGAGCCTCAGCTGGAAATGATGAGATGACACAACCAAAGTGAGCAACTGGAGTAGAGTTTAATAAAAGGCCTGCTTATAAAGGTGTAGGGTGGGTAAAGGGAAATCATGGGGATGGTAAGAGCAGCTCTATCATCATCCTTGTTCTGAAGGAGCCGGGGATAGAGTGGTCACCTGACCCTGGAGTGAGAGAGGGGGGCTGTGAGGAAAGGTCTGCCAGATAGGATCTGGGAGGTTTGTCCTTGGTGACAGCACAGGGCAACACCTAGGAGAATAAATACCCCAACTCACTCCCTTCCACCCCGAACTTCCTGCTGATGCTCCTCATTGGCCAAACTGAACCAAAGGTCAAAGGGTGTTATGGGCTGAACTGGGTTCCCTAAAAATCCACATGTGGAAGTCTTACCTCTAGTATTTCAGAATATATCTGTATATGGATATTGAGTCTTTAAAGAGGCAATTAAATTAAAATAAGATGAAAGGGGTGCACCCTAATCCAATATGACTGGTATCTTTATAAAAACAGGACATTTGGATACAGACATATACAAAGAGAAGACCACGTGAAGACAAGGAAAAGATGGCCATCTACAAGCCAAGGAGAGAAGGGCCTCAGAAGAAACCAATACTGCCAACACCTTGATCTTGGACTTCTGGTCTCCAGAATTGTGAGAAAATAAATTTCTGTTACCGAAGGCATCCAATCTCTGGTGCTTTGCTAAGGCAACCCTAGAAAACTAATACGGTGGGTAAGGAAGGCAAAGAGCAGGGTGGGAAAGGAAGGAAAGAGTCTACAGAGGGGCAAATGGAAGAGACCCAACACAGGCCCTACCAGGGCCTCAGAAACAGGCATTTTGTGATGTGCTAGAACAACATCTCTAAGGCTGAGAAAACCCACCTGAGCAATGCTGGACCGCAGGCGAGCTGTGCTCACCCTTTCTGGTCAAGGAGCATCATTCCAGCATCGTACCCGTGCTTCCTCCCTCCCTTGATCACTTCCCCAACCCCAGCCAGGCTGGGAGGCTCAGCTCGAGTCCCATCCTCTGACAGGCCTTCCTGTGCACTCCAGACCCCACCTCCTCACTACCCGAATCCCCAGGGATGGTTTTACCAGATTTCCAGACAGCAAAATAATGAGCATCTTGAGAACAGCGACTGTGTCTTATCTATTTCTGATAAATGAAAGAATGACCAATGGACTGCATGAAGAAAACTAACATTTATTGATTACCATCAATGTGCCAAAGACTACTGTAAATGCTTTTTAGCATTTTAACACTTCCTGAATCAAAATGTACCAGGCAGGGGTGATAGCAACTTACTTAACAATCCATATAACACAGGCACCAGCAAACATGTCAGAGCAGATGCTGGCCATAAACTGAGGAGTGGCTGGGCTCACATGGCTGCTAAAGACCAGCCGGTACTAGGCTTGCTGCTGAAGGATCTCTTGTGTACTATTTCACTGAATACTGGCTGAGGTTAGTATTATCATCCCCATGATGAAACCCAGAATCTTGAGGCACACAAACAACCTAAGACTGTTGTATGAAGTCAGGCAGAAAATAAGTGTGTGACTAGGATTCACGCCAGAGATCTCACCCACCCATGCTGGTTAGTCTTTTGACACTGCCCTTGCATGGTGGTGGGGGTGGTGGGGGTGGTGGTGGGTGCGGGTCCCTCACCTAGGGACATGCTCCCCTCAGAGAGTCACGTGGCTTGCTTCTTCCGGTCTTTGCTTAAAGACTTAGCAATTCCAGTCTAAGCTTAAAGACTCAGCAATTCCTCCCTTCTAAAATTAACCTCACCCCAGTACTACTTTTCTTTCAAGTTTTATTTTCCTATGTAGCACTCCTTTATTGTGGTAAAATATACTTCACATGAAATTTATCATGTTCACCTCTTGTAAGTATAAAATTCAGTGGCTTTGAGTACATTACAATGTTGAGAAACCATTGCCAGTATCCATTTCCAGAACTTTCCCATCAACTCAAACAGAAAGCCTGTACCCATTAGGTAGTAACTCTGCACTCACTCCCTAACCTCCCATCCCCTTCACCCCTGACAACCACCATTCTATTTGTCTCTAAGAACCTGCCTATTCTAGCTCTCTCATACAAGTGGAATCACACAATATTTGTCCTTTGGTGTATGGCTTATTTTACCTAGCATAACATCTTCAAGGTTCAACCACATTGCAGCAATGTCAGAATCTCACCCATTGTTAAGGTTGAAAGATACTCTAGTGTGTAAATATAAACCACATTTTCTTTAACCATTCATCTTTTAATGGACATTTGCCTTGTTTCACGGAGAAGGCAATGGCAAGCCACTCCAGTACTCTTGCCTAGAAAATCCCATGGACGGAGGAGCCTGGTAGGCTGCAGTCCATGGGGTCGCTCCGAGTCAGACATGACTGAGCGACTTCACTTTCACTTTTCACTTTCACACATTGGAGAAGGAAATGGAAACCCACTCCAGTGTTCTTCCCTGGAGAATCCCAGGGACGGGGGAGCCTCGTGGGTTGCCATCTATGGGGTCACACAGAGTCGACACGACTGAAGTGACTTAGCAGCAGCAGCAGCAGCAGCAGCAGCCTTGTTTCAATCTTTTGGCTCTTGTGAAGAATGCTGTTATGAACAAGTCTGTTCTTTATCTGTCAGTCCAGCTTTCAGTTCTTTTGGGTATATTATCTAGAATTGAAATTGCTGAATCAAATGGTTATTCTACTACCTTTTTGAGGAACCACCAAACTGTGTTACACCTCCCCAGCATAACTATCTATCATACTGTCAGTTCAGTTCAGTTCAGTTCAGTCGCTCAGTCCCGTCCGACTCTCCGCGACCCCATGAACCACAGCACGCCAGGCCTCCCTGTCCATCACTAACTCCCAGAGTCCACTCAAACTCATGTCCACAGAGTCGGTGATGCCATCCAGCCATCTCATTCTCTGTCGTCCCCTTCTCCTCCCACCCCCAACCTTTCCCAGCATCAGAGTCTTTTCCAGTGAGTCAATTCGTCGCATGAGGTGGCAAAAGTATTGCAGTTTCAGCTTTAGCATCAGTCCTTCCAATGAACACCCAGGATTGATCTCCGTTAGAATGGACTGTACTCCTTGCAGTACAAGGGACTCTCAAGAGTCTTCTCCAACACCACAGTTCAAAAGCATCAATTCTTCGGCGATCAGCTTTCTTCACAGTCCAACTCTCACATCCATACATGACCACGGGAAAAACTATAGCCTTGACTAGATGGACCTTTGTTGGCAAAGTAATGTCTCTGCTTTTTAATATACTATCAAGGTTGGTCATAACTTTCCTTCCAAGGAGTAAGCGTTTTTTAATTTCATGGCTGCAGTCAGCATCTGCAGTGATTTTGGAGCCCAAAAAAGTAAAGTCTGACACTGTTTCCACTGTTTTTCCATCTATTTCCCATGAAGTGATGGGTCCAGATGCCATCATCTTTGTTTTCTGAATGTTGAGCTTCAAGCCAACCTTTTCACTCTCCTCTTTCACTTTCATCAAGAGGTTTTTGAGTTCCTCTTCGCTTTCTGCCATAAGGGTGGTGTCATCTGCATATCTGAGGTTATTGATATTTCTCCCGGCAATCTTGATTCCAGCTTGTGCTTCTTCCAGCCCAGCATTCCTCATGATGTACTCTGCATATAAGTTAAATAAGCAGGGTGACAATATACAATCTTGACGTACTCCTTTTCCTATTTGGAACCAGTCTATTGTTCCATGTACAGTTCTGACTGTTGCTTCCTGACCTGCATACAGGTTTCTCAAGAGGCAGGTCAGGTGGTCTGGGATTTCATCTCTTTCAGAATGTTCCACAGTTTATTGTGATCCACACAGTCAAAGGCTTTGGCATAGTCAATGAAGCAGAAACAGATATTTTTCTGAACTCTCTTGCTTTCTCCATGATCCAGCGGATGTTGGCAATTTGATCTCTGGTGCCTCTGCCTTTTCTAAAACCTGCTTGAACACTATCATACTGTATATTTTACCAATTCATTATTTATTTATCTATGTTTTGTTAGCTTTGCAAATAACTAGTTTAAGCTTCTAAACAACTTTATGGAGGTAGGAACTATTATGATATCCATTTCACATATGAGGAAACTGATGAAGAGAGAACTTTCAGAAAGCTTTGATTACTGAAAGTCACTACTCATGAGGATGTAAGCTCTTGTGAAGGCAGGGATTTCTTACTGTTTGGTTCACTGCTATATCCCACATATCTAGAATATGCCTGGCACAAAGTAGGTGTGTTACCAAGTCGAAGCTCATTCTGCTTGATGCATGACAGGCCAATAAATCCAAGAGACGAGTTGTTGAGGCAAGGAATATAACTTTATTCCGGAAAGCTGCCTGACCGAGGTGATGGCAGAATAATGCCTCAACCATCTTATGGGGTCTGGATGCCAGGTTCTTTTATAGATCCGAGATAGTGGGAGTAAAAAGTAAACTAAAAAGTAAAGTAAAAAGCCCATAAATCTTGCAAATATCTCCTAGAATGGCAACCTCAGGCAGGGGATATGTTAATTTCTTCCTTCCTGCCATCTACTGGTGGACAGGGTTCTGAACAAAGGCACTTTATTATTATTTTTTTTTTTGTAATTAATTTTTTATTGGAGGCAAATTATTTTACAATATTATATTGGTTGGTTTTGCCATACATTGACATGAATTCGCCCCGGGTTTACATAAGTTCCCCCTCCTGAACCCCCCTCCCACCTCCCTCCTCCCTTTATCCTCCCTCTGGGTCATCCCCGCATGCCAGCCCTGAGCATCCTATAACATGCATTGACCCTGAACTAGTGATTCATTTCACATATGAAAACATACATGTTTCAATGCCATTCTCCCAAATCATCCCACCCTCACCCTCTCCCACAGAGTCCCAAAGACTGATCTATACATCTGTGTCTCTTTTGCTGTCTCGTATACAGGGTTATCATTTGCATCTTTCTAAATTCCATATATATGCGTTAGTATGCTGTATTGGTGTTTTTCTTTCTGGCTTACTTCACTCTGTATAATAGGCTCCAGTTTCATCCACCTCATTAGAACTGATTCAAATGTATTCTTTTTAATGGCTGAATAATACTCCATTGTGTATATGTACCAAAGCTTTCTTATCCATTCGTCTGCAGATGGACATCTAGGTTGCTTCCATGTCCTGGCTATTATAAACAGTGCTGCAATGAACATTGGAGTATATGTGTCTCTTTCAATTCTGGTTTCCTCGGTGTGTATGCCCAGGAGTGTGATTGCTGGATCATATGGCAGTTCTATTTCCAGTTTTTTGAGGAATCTCCACACTGTTCTCCGTAGTGGCTGTACTAGTTTGCATTCCCACCAACAGTGTAAGAGGGTTCCTTTCTCTCCACATCCTCTCCAGCATTTATTGGATGTAAACTTTTGGATAGCAGCCATTCTGACTGGTGTGAAATGGTATCTCATTGTGGTTTTGATTTGCATCTCTCTGATTATGAGGGATGTTGAGCATTTTTTCATGTGTTTGTTAGCCATCTGTATGTCTTCTTTGGAGAAATGTGTGTTTAGTTCTTTGGCCCATTTTTTGATTGGGTCATTTATTTTTCTGGAATTGAGCTGCAGGAGCTGCTTGTATATTTTGGAGATTAATCCTTTATCAGTTGCTTCATTTGCTATTATTTTCTCCCATTCTGAAGGCTGTCTTTTCACCTTGCTTATAGTTTCCTTTGCTGTGCAGAAGCTTTTGATTTTAATTAGGTCCCATTTGTTTATTTTTGCATTTATTCCCAATATTCTGGGAGGTGGGTCATGGAGGATCCTGCTGTGATTTATGTCGGAGAGTGTTTTGCCTACGTTCTCCTCTAGGAGTTTTATAGTTTCTGGTCTTACATTTAGCTCTCTAATCCATTTTGAGTTTATTTTTGTGTATGGTGTTAGGAAGTGTTCTAGTTTCATTCTTTTACAAGTGGCTGACCAGTTTTCCCAGCACCACTTGTTAAAGAGACTGTCTTTTCTCCATTTTATATTCTTGCCTCCTTTGTCAAAGATGAGGTGTCCATAGGTGCGTGGATTTATCTCTGGGCTTTCTATTTTGTTCCATTGATCTATATTTCTGTCTTTATGCCAGTACCATACTGTCTTGATGACTGTGGCTTTGTAGTAGAGCCTGAAGTCCGGCAGGTTAATTCCCCCAGTTCCATTTTTCTTCCTCAAGATTGCTTTGGCTATTCGAGGTTTTTTGTATTTCCATACAAATTGTGAGATTATTTGTTCTAGTTCTGTGAAAAATATCCTTGGTAGCTTGATAGGAATTGCATTGAATGTATAAATTACTTCGAACAAAGGCACTTTAAACAGTCAGGTAGAGGGGCAGGATTCTCTGGGGCAGGGCATTATGTATGACTATAGTAACAAAAGCCACGAAAAGCAAGTCAAAGAAACTGTTTCAATGTGGAGTCAGAATTGGCTTTTCCCTGCAACAGGTGCACAAGAAGAGGCACGGGGAGAGACATCCAGGATGAAGTGAGATCCAAGAATCAGACCGGAGAGTGAGAACCCTGTCGGGGTGACAGGGGAGGAGCTAACAGTGGGGCTGGCTACACAGTGGATAAGGGATGCTCAGTATAAGGAACCACGGAAGATCCTACACAATGCTTTGTGAACTTAAGGCCCAGGACGGTACTTGGCACACACAAAGTATTAACAAATATTTGTTGATTGATTGGTTTCTAATCCCAGCCTTTCAGTAACTTGACGTAAAGGTAAAGGCAAATCACTTCCCTTCTGTGCAATTTATTTTCTTTATTTGTAAATATAGTGGATATAAGGAGATCAATGAACTAAACATTTTTTTAAATTATAGAAACATTTTCCTCCCTACAGAATCCCAAACAGAAGAGCAAACACAAAGGCCATTCAAAGGGGGAGCTGGAAGTCTAAAGCCCATCCCTCAGCTGTCCATTTCACAGTGGCTGAAAGTTGACTTCTCTGTGCTCCAGCTATCTGGGCCACCTGACCCCTGAGTCTCATACCAGCTCTGACTTACATCCCCATCATTCCTACCAAAGGTCCTTCCAAAGATACTTGCTCCCTATGTACTGGCTGACAGATGCTTTTCTGAGTGCTTTTCATGTATTAATTAATTTAATTCCCAATTTAGGGGTGAGGATATTGAGGCACAGAAGGTTAAATCACTTCCCCAAAGCTACACAGCTAATTGATTGTAGAGCTACAATCAAACTCAGCTATCAGTCTATATTTTTACCTACAACTCTGTCTGCCTCCCACTATGGTACACAGAAAGCGCTGTTGAATGGGACCAAGGAAGGGATGTTTTGATGAAGAGAGGAAAGGGAGAAGAAGGAGAATATAAAGAAGGATGAAGAAGAGAGTATGATCAAGCTGGACCTCAAAAGCACTTGACTTTCTACAGCAGAGGTGACTTCAGAGTGACACTGTCTGCCAGGGTAGGGGCACCAGGAATCAGACTGCTGTCTTTTCCTAAGTCCTAGCTGCTGCTGCTGCTAAGCTGCTTCAGTCGTGTCTGACTCTGTGCGACTCCATAGATGGCAGCCCACCAGGCTCCTCTGTCCCTGGGATTCTCCAGGCAAGAACACTGGATTGGGTTGCTATTTCCTTCTCCAATGCATGAAAGTGAAAAGTGAAAGTGAAGTCACTCAGTCATGTCCAGCTCTTCGCAACCCCGTGGACTGCAGCCTACCAGGCTCCTCCGTCCATGGGATTTTCCAGGCAAGAGTAGTGGAGTGGGTTGCTATTGCCTTCTCCGCAAGTCCTAGAACTACTGATAAAATGCCATGTTCTTGTTCCATATTTTCTAATCCAGAGATGGTCAAATCCTATTTTTAAAACAAAACCTTAGAGAGGGACATTCTTCAAGAGGACTTTTCCAGAAAAACAGGAGATGTCAATTTACCAAAATGAGTTTTTTTTTTTTCTTACTGGAGCAAGAAAAATCTATGTTTTGTGCGTAATAATAGGAAATAGCAAGCTGTGCATATTCCCAAAGACATTTTTTCTCCCTTAATGAATTTAATGAATTAGAATACATAGAACTCCATAAGAAATAACTGAAAAGCCTAGTAAGCATCATTCAAAGCCTTTCAACCAGTTATTTTCATATTCCCTGAAACCAGCATTTCCATTAAAGTGGTAAAACATAACACAAAAAACAGATTTTTAGCTTAACCGCAGGGAAAAATTAGAAAATTGACAATAGATGGAGGCAAAGGACAAGGCTTACCTGCAGGAACAGAGGGCTTTTCAGAGGCTCTACTGCCATCTGGGGAGGGACAATTTTTCTTGCTGGGATGAAACATTCTGCATATTATGGGGTGTTCAGCATCCCACCGCTAACCACTCTACTCTAGCAGCAACTTGAAACTGTTGTATACACCACTAAAACCACCTTTCCAGTGCCTCCTAAAGGGACTGAGAACCACTGGTAATTAATCTGGCAAATTTTGGAAACACTGATTGAATGCCCTCACGGATCTTCAAGCAGCTCGTAGTCTAATGAGAGGAAAAGGGAAACAGGATGAATACAGCAAGCTATCACCCAAGACCTTGTGTGATACACTGTAAGCTGCCTGTTAGAGGTTCTTTAACACAATACAAACTATAATGTCTACAAAGCACAAAAAATATTCTCAAAGGCTAGGGTCGATCTTGCATCAAAAGTGACTAACTGAATCAACTGAAAACGCAGTCTGCAAATATCAGAACCAGAAGGGAGACCAGTGATCAGCTAGTCTAGGAAGTGGCAGACCTTTTCTGGATATTCTAAGTTTTGTGAGCCATGCAGTTTCTGTTGCAACTACACAAAATATATTGTGACTCAAAGGTAGCCACAGACAGCATATTATGTGGATGGGTGTGGCTGTGCTCCAATAAAACCAATTACAAAATAATTTAAAGAAATGTCAAAATATTGACCTATTTAAAGCCAGGCTCAGTATGATCAATTTTTTCCTTTTGCCCCAGGCTCCGGTATGGCTCCACAACGCCCCTGCTACTGATCTTGTCACCATTTCAACTTTTGATAATGTGCTCATTATGGAGCTTCTGACATTTGTTGTGATTTTTTTTTCAAATACAGCACTCAAATATGATTTTTCTTGGTGACTTGAGTTCTTGGGGCTTTCTTAAACTTTGTCCTGGGGGCTAGTGCCTCACTTATCAAATCCTAGTTGGGGGTCCTGATTCAGGCTTCCCAACCTACACCTCTGGCCCTGGTCTTCCTTGAACCAGCCCCTTGGTCCATTTCTTCAATGGCCCCACTCATTGTCAAATGGAGTCCTAGTGACTTAGCTGTGTATTTTCATGCTGGGGCTCACATCTCGGCTCCTTCTCCCTCTCACTTTTGCTCCCACTTGAGAGCAACAAGAAATCCCCTTCCCTCTCCCCAGATCAGGCAGGTCTCACCTTCAGACCCTTTGAAAGATCAGCTTCTGCTTCAAGAAGTCTTGTCTAGATGTACTCCCAATGCTGTAGACCTCTTCCTAAGAAGTCTCCAGTGATCGCCAAGAAAACAGTGTCTACCTCACACATTTGTACATCAGTGAGCCAGGCACAAAAAGGGAAATACAGTATAGAAGTCTCCCTCATCAGACTGTCATCCCTCAGAGAAAGGACCAATAGTGAGCACACAGCGGGCCCTCAATATACATTTGCCAAATTAAAGGGAACTGTAAGGTCGGACCCTGGTGGCCTTCTTGGCTTCCCCTTCCTGGTGGCTATCTTGGCTCCTTCTTCCCCTCTCCATCCCCCGCCAGAGGGAAAAAGTCCCGCCAAACCGCTGAGGAATCTCTGACGTAAAAACCCTCTGCCGAGATCTACCCCCTTCCTGACCTCCAGAGTGACCAGCCTGGTCTAGCTGACCACTCACAATCTCGCATTCCCGAGCTTTACCTTATCTTAGGCCTGTCCAGGTTATATGATGCCACTTCCTGCCCCGAAGGCATAAAAATCGCACCCTGCCTTTGTTCGGGGCAGAACTCCTCGTGGCCATTCTTGCGGTCAGTGGGTTCTGCCCGGGAGCGCACTGCCAATAAAGCCTGTTACTTTCCCTTGGTGTCTGGGTTATTTCCTTACAGCTTGAGACGCCCGTTTCCCTGACCTTACAGGAACAAGCCCTATCGTTTAGATTTTCAGGGTTTAAATGATGAGGGCAGAAACAAGGAAGCTTGGAAAAGATTGATTGTACCCTTTTAAAATGAAAGAAAGGCAATGTTATTTTGTGGATTTTATTAGTTGAAATGAAATCACTGGGAAAATTGCCAGAGTGGGCAATGTGGATAGCACTGGACTCAGAAAATAGGCATCATCACTTGTGCCCTAACTAGTTGGTCTATGGAAGAAATATATCCATGTGTTTTATCCATTTTTGGTTTCCAGTAGGCTCCTATTCCACGGAAAGTGAGAGAGCCAATTCAGAAATAAATTACCGCTCTCAGCTAAACCCCCGTTTCCCAAATCCCAAGCCTTCCTTTAACCCACTATTTAATTTCTCTTAACAAATTTAAATTCGTTGAAGGGAATTATGAGGGAGACAGACGAGACAGGTCACAAACATTGGTATGCACATTAAAATAAAGAAAATTAAACGAAAGAGTAATAGGGCAGACGGGTAACCACATAGCGTGATTTCACTTTGAAGCAATTTATTTCCATTCAAACTGTGATAAATAACCACCAAGTGATATAATAATTACCCATTTCTTGGTGTCGAACAAGATGCGGAAATTATTCTCTGAAGTGAAAACATCCCATGGACTTTCAAAAGAGAATGTCGTACATTCAATAAAGCTACAAACCATGACCCCAAAAGAAATTGAATTGGCCTGTTTGTATTCCCATCGCTATGTCTGGAAAGTATGTTCTCAACCTCCTAGGCAAGATTCTCTTTTTGTTTGATAAAGTCTTGTGATTTGCGACCACAAAAACTCAGAGGACTTCATAAATTTCGTGCTTTGGCACTCCCGCGTGAGATCAAGCCCTGGAAAAGATAGCTGCTGCAGAGGGCAGGGTCTCAATGTCGTAGTCTGGGTGATTAGCAATGGTCATTTCTAAATGCCCCTTAGGCTTAACAATAATTGAATGCATTTTAAAAACTAGGTCTCCTTCCGTTCAAAGCAAAGATGTCATCTGTAAACATTCAGCAACACCCATCAGAAGACTCCTCTTTGCTGGGGTTCTTTCCTGCTCATTAACATAGGGCTGTCATCGCTTTAGGGCCCACTATGCGCTTGCTGGGCATGTGCATGCATCATTTCTTTCCCGAAACACTGCCAAGAGACAAGAAGACAAACTCTCTGTTGGAAATAAAAGCATTGGATTAAGAATGAGACTTGGATTCTAGTCCTGGAGTGGTCCCTTGCCAGCAATGCAAACTTGGACAGTTCATGTAAACATCTCTGACCCTCAGTTTCTTCATCTATAAAATGGGGATGTTATACATCTGCCTCAAACTATTGGAAAATTGTAACATGGTCAACAAATTCATGTTAAGTTCCAAAGTGTTTTTTTAAGCACTGACTCCAGTGTGCAAAGCATTAGGTCAGACATTGTTGGGAGAGTTAGGCAACAGTCCCTCCCTCAAGGAAGTTTCTGTGGAGGAGGGAAAAAGCAATGTGTATGCAATTCATCCCAGCAAGGTTATTTCTGAGCCTCTCTGTCATTTCCTGCTTAGGTTGCTTAGGCAATTTAGCAGTTGGACTTTCCCATCCATTCATTCTCGCGTCTGCACTGCAGGAACCGGTCCCATCACTTCACAGGAAATAGATGGGGAAACAGTGGAAACAATGTCAGACTTTATTTTTGGGGGCTCCGAAATCACTGCAGATGCTGATTGCAGCCAGGAAATTAAAAGACATTTACTCCTTGGAAGGAAAGTTATGACCAACCTAGATAGCATATTAAAAAGCAGAGACATTACTTTGCCAACAAAGGTCCGTCTAGTCAAGGCTATGGTTTTTCCTGTGGCCATGATGGATGTGAGAGTTGGACTGTGAAGAAAGCTGATCACCGAAGAATTGATGCTTTTGAACTATGGTGCTAGAGAAGACTCTTAAGAGTCTCTTGGACTGCAAGGAGGTCAAACCAGTCCATTCTAAAGGAGATCAATCCTGGGTGTTCACTGGAAGGACTAATGCTAAAGCTGAAACTGCAATACTTTGGCCACCTCATGCGACGAGTTGACTCACTGGAAAAAACTGTGATGCTGGGAGGGATTGGGGGTGGGAGGAGACGGGGACGACAGAGAATGAGATGGCTGGATGGCATCACCGACTCTGTGGAGATGAGTTTGAGTGAACTCCGGGAGTTGGTGATGGACAGGGAGGCCTGGCGTGCTGTGATTCATGGGGTCACAACTGAACTGAACTGAACTGATCCATTCATTCATTCAGGCAGTGAGTCATTCTTTGATTCCTTTGTTTATCTATTCAACAACACTTAATCTAGTACTTTCCATGTGCCTGACCCTGGGGCACAGAGATGTGTCTCATCAAAGCCCCTGCTGTGACCTAAGGCATCTTGCTGAGACCATGACTCCACAAACCTCTCGTAAGTTCTTTCTCTGTAGAACTGGATCCTGCTCTTTGTATCTTCCAGCACTCTCCATGGTCCAGTTGAAATAAATTTCCTTCCTTTCTTCTTTCCCGAGCATTTATTGAGCACCTGAATCCACTATGTGCTACTCATCCTGCTGGGACTTGAAGACTGAAAGGTGTTAAAGACACAGTCCCTGCCTCCTGTAGCTCAGCATCTAGTGGGGGACAGAAAAAATCACCCAGATAACCTCAAAACTGGGTGATAAGTGCGCTGACAGTAGATACAGAGGATCCAGTAACAGCACATAAAAAGGAATCTAACCCAGCCTTTGAGGAGCAGAGAGGGTTTAACAGAAGAGGATCAGCCGAAAGAAAACCTAAAGGACCTTTCAGTTCAGTTCAGTTCAGTCGCTCAGTCGTGTCTGACTCTTTGCGACCGCGTGAATCATAGCACGCCAGGCCTCCCTGTCCATCACCAACTCCCGGAGTTCACTCAAACTCATGGCCAGGCCAAAGGGAGACCAGTGTGTTTCAGGCAGAGGGAACCAAATGAGCAAAGCCTGCAAGAAGAGTGAGTGTGAGACTTTGGGGGACCCACAGTTTGTTTAGGGTGACTGACTACAGACAGCGAGAAATGCAACAGGAAGGTGCAGTTAGAGAGGAACTCATGAATCACTCTGTGAAGATTGCAGGTGAGAAGTTTAGATTTCATTCTGTAAGCGATGGGGCATCACGGAGGGATTGTCAGTAGAAAGGAATACGACCAGATTTGATTTTTAGTAAAATAACTCTTACTGTTTTTTTTGAGAATAAATTCAAACAAGCAGACTGAAATCAAGGAAATCTGCTGTGGGTAGTGCTGTGATAAATGACACAGGTGTGGGATGATAGTGATGGTGATACACATACGCATCATGAGTGTGTGTGTGTGTGTGTGTGCGCGCGCGCACGCGTGCGCATCAACATCACTCTAATTGGAGTGTGTATGCTCAGTCGTGTTCAACTCTGCAACACCGTGGACTATAGCCAGCCAGGCTCCTCTGTCCATAGGATTTTTCAGGCAAGAATACTGGAGTGTATTGCCACTTCCTACTCCAGGTGAATCTTCCCAACCCAAGGATCGAACATGTGTCTCCTGCGTTGGCAGGTGGGTGCTTTACCACTTGCACCACCTAGGAAGACCAAACTAATATAATAGAAGCAGAGAATAGACTGAATTGAGGGATACCACCCTTAGGGTTGGTTGTTGACTTCAACATCTGCTTGAATCCAACAAAAGTACTGGATTTGCTCACTGGATACTATATCACAAACAAAACTAACAATAATAATGTTTTTACTTATCAAGTCCTTACGATAAAGTCAGGCACTACACTAACTTCTTTAAATAAAGTACTGCATTTAAGAATGAAAACAAATTAATAATGTTCTCATAGTTCTTCCCTTATCTTACAAATGTAGACTCCTAGGACCCACTGGTGCCATAAGGAATCCAAATCTTCAGGGCTGGACCCAGACTCTGCATTGAGACCCTATGTTCTTCCTATGTGCTGGATCTTCAGAGCCTCTGCTGTGAATCCCAAAGACTGTGACAATTTTATTCTGGGGAATGGCTACAATTAATGAAAAAAATAATAATTTCCAATTCCAAAAATAACAATTTCAATTAACCTGGACTGCCTTGTGCTTAATGACATATAAATTCTCCAAATAGCATGAAATACCCCAGGGACAAGTACATAAAACATTTAGCTGAGAGTGAAACTGATAGGCACTTTGAAGCAGATACTACTCTAGAGAAAGGTGTCCCAAATGGAACAGGCTTCAACCCAAGTAGCCTAGCTTCTCTTTTAACTGTTTTCCATAAGGTGTTTGATCTACAATTATGTTTGAAGGAAGATATGTAGAGAAATAAAAGAAGCGGGTTTCTACAGTCAACAAGCCCACCACATGTTTTCCGAGCATTTGTGTAGGAGTGAAACCAGTAGGAACATGGAGGATGTTAACACGAATAATGTTCAGCCTCTGCCTGCATCTATTAAGGATCTTCAGTTGCAAGTCACAGAAATCAACTCCAGCTCACTTTGATGAGTAGCTGAATTTCCTAGAGGATCACTGAGGGTAGTTTTAAAATGGATCAGAGAACTAAACAATCAGACTTCATGAAGGTAGAGAGTTATGAAGCTTTAGGGATCAAAGTAAGGAGAGCTCACGGGCAGACTTTCTAAGATTGTCAACAGAATGATTCTGCTCTAATCCGTGAGTCGTTCTTCCCAAGAACCAACACTCAGGGAAAAAAACTAGAGTCTGGTTGGCCTAATTTGCATGACACGCACCTGGACTAAAAACATGAGCCTATGGAAAGGCTGATGGCTGAGTAGACTTGAGGAAGGACAGATTACACTCCCAGCCAAAGCACATGGGAAGAGGTGGAGGAGTTCTCCAATGCCAAAGAGGGTATGGTTGACCAGAGAAGGTAGAAAAGAAGCTGAACAAGCCCAAAAAAAGAGAAAAAAAAAAGCAGCTATCCATTAGATTTTCCACACTGAGCTTAGTTTCAAAGGGGAGGTGTTGCTGATTTTTGGTTCTCCCCATCAGCTCCCATTACTGAAGTTCTTCTCTTTCACGCTGTGATATAAGCAGATGCTGGTATTGTATGTTTTCATAGGCTCATTTTCCCTGCCTATAGTTGATTGGTCCTAGAGTAACCACCTGACTCATTCTAGGCCAATCAGGGACTCTCCCTGGGATATTTAAATTTTAAATGGAGTCCTCAAGGACCCTGACAGCAATTTCCCTCCACACTCAGGAAGCTGATCACAGGGAATGAAGACAGTCAGACAAGAGAGAAGTGCGGCTTTATTTGAGTCTCAGTATCTAGTTGTCCCTGGAGCCAACCTATGCCCTTCTTACCACTATGACATAAGGTAACCTAACATTGTCAGCAACAAATAAGCAAAACACAACACTTTCTCTTTGGTCCGGGTTTGGTCACAGTGAGATTCTATCATTTTGAAGATCAAAAGTATCCTTAGCAATTTACATGCATAAATAGCTACTATCAAGGCCATTCAGGACAACTGCCATCAGAATGGCAGTTGGTGTTTAAAAGAGGAAGAAAACACACACATAATTCAAATAGCTCTCATTTACCAAGCACCTGGTGAGGCAGACATGCAAGGTACCTCACAAACATGATTTGATTACTTTTTTCATTAGTCCTACAAAGACATATTATCTCCATCTCACAGGTAAGAGAAGTTAAGCAACTCACATACAATTGCCCAGATAGGAGATGGCAAAATCTGGATGAAAATCTGATGCTGCTGCTACTGCTGCTAAGTCACTTCAGTCGTGTCCGACTCTGTGTGACCCTATAGACAGCAGCCCACCAGGCTCCCCTGTCCCTGGGATTCTCCAGGCAAGAACACTGGAGTGGGTTGCCATTTCCTTCTCCAATGTGTGAAAGTGAAAAGTGAAAGTGAAGTCGCTCAGTTATGTCCGACCCTTAGCGACCCCACAGGATGCAGCTTACCAGGCTCCTCCATCCATGGGATTTTCTAGGCAAGAGTACTGGAGTGGCTTGCCATTGCCTTCTCCGGAAAATCTGACGCAGAAACCCCCATTTTTTGACCTGCAGCCAAAAGCACAGTGGCACCCATTTCTCTTTCTCACAACAAACAGATCTCCCAGGAGCTCATCCAGAATTACAATCAAGTTGCATCTCTACCCCCTTAAAATATAAAATTGTTTATTTTTGCTGAATCCAGATTCAGTGTTAATTATCGTCTCATTATAGCCCATTGTTATTCAGGTTGTTGCTGGGGAGTGGAGTTTGCAAACATATTTCAATAGGACTCGACCCCTCAGGCCACCAAGACTGTTGCATTTCTCTCTGTGTGCAGTTTTTTACAACTCTCTGTTGTTCATTATGGTAAGAATTTATAAGCCTGACACCTTGGCCAGGGAATGGCGCATCACTATTTCTGAATTAGGGCCCTTCTGGGAGGGTGGAATGTAGGGCAGAGTGCTTTGTTCATGCAGGCAGCAAGGATGTGTGTTATTTGTAGTCAGGATTCTATCAGTACAGCATCACAAGTCTTCTCTGCAGATGTAGATGGTACCCTGGGGTAGAAGCAGAGTGTGTCTTAAGTCAGAGAAGATATGACTTCTGCCAGGCTTTGCCTCTCGTCAGGTGTGTGATCTTGGGCAAGTCACCTGCCCTCTCTTGGCCACCAGCTTGCCATGAGTAAAATGAGGATGCTGCTCCAGATCATCCAGTCCCATCAGACACCAGGGGTAGAATGCTGGCCAAGCGCAAGAAGTGCTGTGTAAAAGGAGTGCTAGGATCAAAGAGACTTGAGAGAAGCCACATTAAAGTTAAACTGACTTCATTACTAATGAGCTTCCAAGAGCCTTGAATATGCTATTGTATTTGGTCACCTTCACTCTGCAACACAGGAGGCAGCGCTGGCCAAACATTCTTTTTTAACTTGAAAGAATTTGATCTTTTTTCCAAGAACAACTTTTAACAGCCCACAGGACATGGTGTTTTCTTGGAACACAGTTTGGGAGACACTGGATCAGAGGATCTGTGCGTTCTTGTGTGCCCCAGAAAACCCTGTTCATCGCCTCCGTGTCTGCTCTTATTTCACCAAGTTCTCTTTCTCTGATACCTATTCACCTCTCTCTCGAGCTGTTCACTTCTCTTCATTTCTCAGCTGTGGCTGGCCCTCTTCCAGAACCCACCGCTCATCCACTCATTCACTCTCTCTCCCTCTCTCTTTTCTTCCTCCTTTGGCCATCCCTCCTAACTGCTTTCCACATTTCTCCTCTTGAAACTCTAATCTTTTCTCTGCAAAGCAGTCAGAGATCTTTAGGAAGTTAGACTGGTCCTGCTGGCTTAAAACACTGCAGCAAAGTCCCTCTGCTTTTGGTATAAGTCCAAAGGCCTTATAATGGCCCGCCAGGTCACATACAAGTCTAGGCCCACCCTACTCCTGACCCTTTCATGCCACTTGCACCCTTTTTCCATATCCAGCAGTCACAGTGCTTTGGCACCTACTGTTTCCTCTGGCACACCCTTCCCTGGATTCTCACATCAGTTATCCTCCTGGAGGTCTCAGGTCAAGCACTGTCTCCTTAGGGAGGCTGACCTTGTCTCTTCAACTGGAATGTCCCCATATTCCCCAGTCACTCATTCACATGTTCTTGTGTTTTCCACACATGTTGACTTATTTGTTGATGGCTTCCTCTTTAAAGGAGTGAAAATTCCTTATGAGCAAGACTCTAGTCAGCCTTGTTCACGGCTGTTTCCGAAGAATCTCTAACGGTGCTGAGCATAAACCAGGCACTCAATAAATACTTTCTCAGTGAATGAGTGAAGGAATGATTGAAAAGGAATCAAAGAATGTTTCTCCAATAGATGATGAGTTCCTTGATAACAGAAGTGATGTTTTACACTCTTCGAAGTCCCAACTGTATGATCATAAAACTTTCAGTGACTATTTTGTATTCTATAAAATAGAGATAACAGTAGGTAGTTCACGGATGAAGATGAAACAGAACTTTTGATATGTTCCTAGTAAGAGTGCCTGCAAATGTAGCTGATGGATGACAGTTTCGTTTTCCATGTCATTGTTTATGGAATCCACAGTTCTTAATGCAGAGTTCAGCACAGGGTAGACTGGCAACAATAACTTGCCAAATGAATAAATGAATGGAATGAATGAGTTTTCTAAAAATTCCCGTCAGTCAGATATATGAAGCATCATGCACATGTTCCCAAAGTCTGCTATGATCCCGGATGGTATGATCTAAATCTGATGCCCTAAAGAGAGAAGGAGTGCCTCTGAAAGTCTGTAGATTACTCCTTCCTGAAGCTCTTAAAAATAAGGAGAAGCCATTGCTCTGAGATACACGCCTACCTGCTACAGGAGGAATGGACAAAAGGGTGACTGACTTCCAATGAAAAACCAACCACCATGCCAGACATAAAAGATAAGTCAAGCATGACATGTTCTCTGAACTCACAGACCCATAGCCCAGTGAGGGAAACAGACAAACATGCAATTACAGTATTGCAGGATGAGAGCTACAGGAGATGCTTCCTAGTACAAAGGAGGGGTGACCAAAACAAGTCTAAGAAGTCAGAAAACGCTTTCTGGAAGAAGTGATGCCCAGATTAAGAGTGACGAATGAACAAAGAAGTTGCAGAGGACGAACTAGTGGTTATGGGGAGGGGGTGCAATATAGGGGTGGGAGAGTAGGAAGGACAAAGTTTTCGTTTAAGATAGGCTCAAGGACATACTGTTCAACACTGGGAATACAGCCAATATTTTATAATAACTGTACATTGAAAATGACCTAATTTAAAAAAGAACAAACAAGAAGGACTCAGCAAGGAGAAACGGAGGCAAGGAGGACTCCCAGCCAGAACGGACCAAGCTCTTGGTTGGTTGGAAGGCACATGGGAAAGGGATGTGTTAGCAATGATGCTAAGGATTCTGGTTTGGGCAATCCTGTGATTCGTGGTACCCAGGGGGATGACACGCTTTCTAAATTCCTCCACCTGACTGGCTAGAGTGTGACTGGAATCCAACCTGCATAATTTGCCTTTTTCAGGCATCTGATCCTTAAAAGTTCCAGTTTTTCCTCTGCATCATTCACTGGGCCATCATAAAGCGTCTGCTGTTGAAGGCTAAGGTAGGAATGGCAAAAACTTTCATCTAATCAGAGTATATGAGTGTGGGTATATGTTTGTGTACTGGAGTCCCTTGCGGCGGGGAGAGGTTCTTATAGATGAAGAGCTCACTTCAGTGACTCTACCGCAGTAATTAATATACTCCCTAAGCAGACTATGCTGCTGAAGGAAAGATAAGCTGCTCTCAAACAGGGGCAGATGTGATGCCAGGAAATGTGAACACTTTGGAAAGTATAGAAGGTCCTTGAAGCATGGGGAGCATCTGCAGATAAGAAGGCTGTTCTAAGTAGGAATTTTCATACACTGCATTTGAGTTGACAAAGCACTTTCATTATCATGATTGTATTGAATCTCCCAAGTATGATGACCCCTCAATATGACAATATTTGAGTAATACTAAAAGGTGCTCCCCATATTCAAAGACATAGACTGAATTTCCATGTCACCATTCAGAGTAGGTATATGGCAGAGGGATGTAGAGCCTGAAGGAGAAAGAAATGGCTTCTATCCAGTAGGGCAGCAGGCAAGATTATCTAGTCCAGAATGTAATGCCCATTTGGATACCACTCAGAGAGAGACAGCTAGAGGTAACCAACTTCTGCTATTCCAGTCTCACTGCCAGGACATCCCTAACGTGGAAATGGATGCAGAACAGGGACCATCACATTTCGGCCCACAGGCCAAATATGGCTTCTTGCCTATTTCTGTAAATAAAGTTTTATTGGAATGCGGCCATGACTGTTCGTTTATGTACTGTCTATGGCTGCTTGCAAACAATAATGGCAGAGTTGAGGAACTGCAAGAGAGATCATAAAACCTAAAATATTTACTACTGACCCTTTGTTGGCCCTGATGTAGAGCATTGTACAGCAACAAACACTGCTGAGACTTAAACATCTGTTCTTAACACTCTTCTCCCTGGTCACTGTGTATAATAAGCAAAGCTAATATTTATGAATTGTTACAATTGTTCTAGTTGCTCATGTTAGGCATCCATTGCATTGGTCTATGGCTGTGCCCCACTAATGGTTAATTGAAAAAAATATTATCCCAGTGATAGAGGCTAGAAAGGTAAATACTCAGTTTCCCAACCTCCCTTGAAGTGAGATGCGGCCAGGTGACACAGTTCTAAACAATTAAATGAAAGTGGAAATCTGCTCAAACCATCTGGGAAAGTTTTAACTTTAGTCTTTTCCTTCCTCTTCCTTCTTGGATAGTGATATGATGCCTGGCACAAAGGCAGCCATCTTATGAACAATATATAAAAAGAACTAAATCTTAGAGGCATCTTTAAACAACTGCAGTAATGCTAACAACTGCCTATATGTAGACTTTTTCCTAGGTGAGGAATATTAAATTCTACTTATTTTCAGATCAGTTCAGTTCAGTAGCTCAGTCATGTCCGACTCTCTGCGACCCCATGAAATTTAGACAGCTATTATTTGGGAGCCATAATTTGGTGCTACACATATTCCTAACTAATACAGCACCCACAGGCCTCATGTATTTCAGGTCCCATTAACAAGGTCATTCCTATAGTGAGATGGCTACACCATGCTCTTCCAATGTACATTAGACTCATCTAAATCCTTTGATCTGCTTCAAGCTCACCACACAACCCTTGAATAGAACTTGCCTGATGAATGGGTTGTGAGAGACACCAATTCTAGCCTTACTCTGCCAATGACTGACCCTCAGTCTCCATGCATCCTTCTTGCTCTCTCTAGAGTTTCAATTTATCTATAAAATCTAAAAAGCTAGAGTTCAGTCCCAACTCTTTCCTTTTGTTCTCTCACTCTGTAATTAAATTCTTTAATTCTAAAACTGCAGAATAAGTGACTAGCCTTTTCCAGGGCATCTTCCCAACCCTGGGATCAAACTCTCGTCTCCTGTATTGCATGCTAATTCTTTACTGTCTGAGCCACAAGGGAAGTCCAACATGACTATAAATAAGCATTAAAATAACTACAAACTTCCTGGTGGTTGGTAGATGAGTGGTGAAGGGGCTGATGATGGTATAACTCATGGTTAAAAGAAAAGCAGAAGCTTATAAGATGACAGTTCTTACTAATGTAAAATCCAAAATATAAAGTTCAAAACTTATAAAGAAAACAAAAGACCACCTAAAGGATAGTGCTTTAAACAGTGGGCCCTAAAAGAACAGTGCCAACACTAACATATTCTTTTACTTCTCAAATAAGCTTCACTCACCTTTCAGTTGATATTAATAACATGTTTATTACAACATTCTTTTTCCACTAAGACAAAAATGATGACTACGAACAAAGCTAGTGGAGGTGATGGAATTCCAGTTGAGCTATTTCAAATCCTGGAAGATGATGCTGTGAGAGTGCTGCACTCAATATGCCAGCAAATTTGGAAAACTCAGCAGTGACCACAGGACTGGAAAAGGTCAGTTTTCATTCCAATCCCAAAGAAAGGCAACGTCAAAGAATGCTCAAACTACTGCACAATTGCACTCATTTCACACAATAGTAAAGTAATGCTTAAAATTCTCCAAACCAGGCTTCAGCAATACGTGAACCGAGAACTTCCAGATGTTCAAGCTGGTTTTAGAGAGGAACACGAGATCAAATTGCCAACATCTGCTGGATAACTGAAAAAGCAAGAGAGTTCCAGAAAAACATCTATTTCTGCTTCATTGACTATGCCAAAGCCTTTGACTGTCAGGATCACAATAAACTGTGGACAATTCTTCAATAGATGGGAATCCCAGACCACCTGACCTGCTTCTTGAGAAACCTGTATGAAAGTCAGGAAGCAATAGTCAGAATTGGACATGGAACAACAGACTGGTTCCAACTAAGAAAAGGAGTACGTCAAGGCTGTATATTGTCACCCTGCTTATTTAACTTATATGCAGAGTACATCATGAGGAACGCTGGGCTGGATGAAGCACAGCTGGAATCAAGATTGCCGGGAGAAATATCAATAACCTCAGTTGTGCAGATGACACCACCCTTATGGCAGAAAGTGAAGAAGAACTAAAGAGCCTCTTGATGAAAGTGAAAGAGGAGACTGAAAAAGTTGACTTAAAGCTCAACATTCAGAAAATGAAGATCATGGCATCCATTCCCATCACTTCATGGCAAATAGATGGAGAAACAGTGGAAACAGTGGCTGACTTTATTTTTCTGGGCTCCAAAATCACTGCAGATGGTGATTGCAGCCATGAAACTGAAAGATGCTTACACTTTGGAAGAAAAGTTATGACCAACCTAGACAGCATATTAAAAAGCAGAGACATTGCTTTGTCCACAAAGGTCTGTCTAGTCAAAACTATGGTTTTTCCTGTGGTCATGTATGGGTGTGAGAGTTGGACTATAAAGAAAGCTGAGCACCAAAGAATTGATGCTTTTAAACTGTGGTGTTAGAGAAGACTCTTGCGAGTCCCTTGGACTGCAAGGAGATCCAACCAGGCCATCCTAGAAGAGATCAGTCCTGAGTGTTCATTGTTGGACTGATGTTGAAGCTGAAACTCCAATACTTTGGCCACCTGATGTGAAAAGCTGACTCATCTGAAAAGACCCTGATGCTGGGAAAGATTGAAGGCAGAAGGAGAAGGGGACAACAGAGGGTGAGATGGTTGGATGACATCACTGACTCAACGGACTTGGGTTTGGGTGAACTCCGGGAGTTGGTGATGGACAGGGAGGCCTGGCGTGCTGCAGTTCTGCTGCTGCTGCTGCTGCTAAGTCGCTTCAGTCGTGTCCGACTCTCTGTGACCCCATAGACGGCAGCCCACCAGGCTCCCCTTTCCCTGGGATTCTCCAGGCAAGAATACTGGAGTGGGTTGCCATTTCCTTCTCCAATGCATGAAAGGGAAAAGTGATAGTGAAGTTGCTCAGTCGTGCCCAAGTCTTAGCGACCCCATGGACTGCAGCCTGCCAGGCTCCTCCGTCCATGGGATTGTCCAGGCAAGAGCACTGGAGTGGGGTGCCATTGCCTTCTCTGTGCTGTGGTTCATGGGGTCGCAAAGACCCGGACACGACTGAGCAGCTGAACTGAACTGAACTGAAAAATGATGACTCAGACTTAATAAGCGAGGCCAGCTGCTAACGCACATAAATACTATGTCTGTCTCTCCCGACGCTCAGAGGCTTCCCTTCCTACCAGAGGAAAAGTGTCTCCTGTACCAGTATACAACTTAAGTGTGCTCAACTTTACAACCAGCAAAGTGTTTTAATCTATTTTGCATCTGATCTTCATGACAATATGTGAAGGAGACAGAATCACAATAATCACCCCTTGTTGCAAATGATGAAACTGAGGCTCAAAAAGCTAAAGCAGTATGAGAAGGTCCCCAGGTTTAGTTCAGGACTGAAACCAAACCGCATCCCATTTAACTCCATACTTGGGGTTCCTGCAGCAAACAAAACACCTCTTTTCATATCAGGCATTACTCACAGCTATGCACAGGCACCATCTGGCAGGTACCTCTCGAGAGAGTGATCCAGGGCCTCTCTGGGTAACTTCCAGGCAGCAGCCCCACTCTATTTCTATTTCGACTGCTGTCAAACAGAATCAATGAAGCTTCAACATATTATCTCAAATATATAGTCCTGACAGCAGGTTCGATGCCTTACAATAGCGTAGTTATAGCTGATTTTTAAAAATTAAGATTAGACACACGAACATGGAACAAAGTGGAAATAAAAGATATGAACTGAGTCTTGGTCTGATGAATCAATAAAGGATAACCATGGTTCACTGTCAGTCTCTTCGTCTGAGCCTGACCCTAAAGACCAGGCTATCACCCAGCTATTCCTTGCTCTGGGCATTCAGGTCACCACTTCCAGACTCTCTCATTTATTTACGCAATTATTCATTCAGCAATAGAGGAGAAGAGATGAATGGGACACGTTGTTTGGAGAGGCAATAGAATATGCAGCTTAAGAGCAAGGACTTGAGGACAGAGTTTACATCTTTATATGCCTTGACTTTCTCAAGTTTAATAATAATCATAATAGGCAGAACTATTAGGAGGTAACTTCAAGCCAGGCACTGTTTTAGTTTTTTACATGTATGAATGCATTTATACCTCACAACAAATGAAGTGGGTAAGATCTTTACCCCCATTTTACAGATGTGAATACTGAGATGCCAAGAGTTTAAAGCAGTTTGGACAAAGCCGTGTAACTGGGGAATGATGGTGCTGAGCAGTACAACTCCAGAATCCATGCTCATAACCACCACCCTGTATGACAAGTAGGCCAAGGCTATCCAATAGAACTTTCCACTGTGAAGGAAATATTCTGTGCTGCCCAGGATGGTTTAGGCGTATGCAGCTACTCCAATATGTAGCCATTAGCCACATGTGGCTATTGAGCTCTTGATAGTACAACCAAGGAACTGACTTTTTAATTTCATTTGATTTAAATTAGTTTAAATTAATTTAATTAATTTAAATGGAAATAGCTGTACGTGACTAGTGGCTATTGATTGCACAGCACAGCTCTACACTGCTGTACACAGATAGTAACACTATATTCATCATCAGCTCTGGAGCTCTCGTGCAGTAAATGTCTGTAAACGGTTCAGTCCAGTGCTGAGCATATAACAGGTGCTCGATCTGTGTGAGCTACTATTTTTGCAGTAGCAGGCATTGAACAAACATTTACCTGAAATCTCTTATCTGAATTATAAAACCCCCAAAGCTCTGAAACCCAATTTTGTGTGTGCATGTGTGTGTTTATGTGTGTATAACTCGTTCTGAATTTTATCAAATGCTTTTTCTGCATCTATTGAGATAATCACGTGGTTTTTGTCTTTCCTTTTGTTGATGTAGTATATCACATTGATGGATTTGTGTATGTTGAACCATCCTTATGACCCTGAAATAGATACAACTCGATCGTGGTTCAGTGATCTTTTTCATGTGTTGTTGTATTCAGTTTGCTAATATTTTGTTGAGAATTTTTGCATCTATAGGCAACTCATTTTGGCAGCATATCTAAGCTGATCTGAAATTCATTTGAAACTACAAACTGACGTGTACTGACG
This sequence comes from Moschus berezovskii, assembly GCF_049115385.1. Lineage (NCBI taxonomy): Eukaryota > Metazoa > Chordata > Mammalia > Artiodactyla > Moschidae > Moschus > Moschus berezovskii. The sequence goes on from NC_142463.1 coordinate 33,233,287, forward strand.
GGACATTACTTACAGCATCTATTCATGCTACATTTATTTATTACACATTTTACTGCAGAAATATTAATGTGCTTGATGATGGGTGCTGCCCCAAGCTTGGCAGGGGTGTAATATACATATCACATGGCCTTTCTCAGATCTGAAATATTCTAAATTTCTGACATACAACTGGCCCCTAAGGTCCCAAATTGGAGATCATAGACCTGTATTTGCATTTTTATACTGGGTTAGCTGTGATGAACAGAGCAGAGAGAACCAGGCCTGACCTGGAAACCTCAGTCTGCACTAGTGTTGTTGTCAGATAGGAAGTACTGGTTCTCCAGAAAAGCTGGAACAGAGGTGGGGCTGAAGCCCCACTGTGTCTGAGCAGACAGACCCAACCATGGGACAAGGGAGCATTCGCAGCTGTGTTCATCCTGGGGTAGCCACGTTTCCAGTCACTGCCTTATGAGTCTGCTCAGTAAGTTTATTGAAATAGTCCTGCAAGGAAAAGGACAAGATGCTCTTATTTCTTTAGTGATGTGTCATCCTAGAGCTCTTCTGCTCCAGGCTGGTGCTGCACAGAGCTCCTGCCCCCTTGCACAGAGCCAGCCTCTGGTCTCTTCCCCTCATCTTTCTCTTGGACCTACCCCTATATTCCAGAATGCCAGGGTTTCATAAAAATGGACCTGCTTTACCTATACCTCTCTCATACTGTGAGCTGGCCCTGGTACCAGAAATGTCCCTTCCTGGCTTCATCCTTTGAGAGGAGGCGTTTTATCCTATAAAGATCTCAATTTGAAGGCAGTGTAGTGAGGACAAGTCTGTACTTCCTGACTGAGTGATTTGGGAAAAATCACTTAGACCCACTGAGTCATGATTAGCTCATTCAGAAAAAGGAGCAAATAATATCCTACAAAGGGTTCTTGTAGGAATAAGAAAAGCACCACAGAGTGTACTAGCAAGATGAATGGGATGCTGGAAGGCACAGAATGGACTGAAGGCTAGTGGACTGAAGCCTCCTCTACAGGAACCCTCTTTGCCTCCAAGTATAGTCATCATCTTTATCTCAGTGCAGAAGGAAAAGCCCAGGTTCAGAATAAGCCTGGTGGATCTTATTAAAAAGGGCCTGCGATTCCTGTGAGCCTCAGTTTCCACATCTGTATAAATGGGAAATAAAGCTTCCCTCTCATGGTTGTACCCTGAAAGAATCAGAGGGGCCCTATATATCCAGAAAGCCCCACCCAATGTCTGGCCCATGGGGCCTGCCTCTATTCCCTTCCACTAATAAGCCAACAACACTAAAAAAGACTGACATTTTCCTTTCAACTTCAGCTGCTTAATAATTATATGGCAAAACCAACCAATATAATATTGTAAAATAATTTGCCTCCAATAAAAAATAAATTAATTACTTAAAAAAAAATTCCTAACTAAGAATGATGGAATTCGATACTAAAATCAATGAAGAGGAGTCATGTGGCCCTTTTTAATCAAAATCTAAAACATCAGTGCCATCACCTGCAGCCACATCAGGGGAAGCATCATCGGGGGAAGAAGCCAAGGAAGAGAATGTTTTTCAGAGTTCCCATCTTTGAAGAAACAAGAGACAGGCAGAGTTGGCCTCCGTCTTTAATGATAGGATATAATTCCAATTTCACAACTTAATTATGAGTGGATGAAAAGGACAGCGGGAAAAACTAGGTGTAGGGTAGGGAGTTTCATCTCGTTAGGTTCACTGACACCTCATTAGGGACTTTGAAAAACATTCTGCTTCCAGGCAATTTTGCTACTATCTCGATTTTTTTCTACGTTTATCTGGCTCCATTTATTTGACTTGACACAAGTAGGAAAATGGGATCTTTGATTTTTTTTTTTTTTTTTCAGCTCATCAACCAGCACTTCTCATCCCCAACCTGGAACTGCAGGTTCTTCGTCAGGTTATGATCATCAATGCCATAGAATCAGAGCTGCCAGACTCATCTTCCAAAAACATGAGCCGGATCACGCCAGGCCCCTGCTCCAAATCTTTAATGGCTCCCCATTGTGTACAGGACCACGTCCAAACACAAGAGCATGATGTTCAAGTACTACCTGCTTTTCAGATCTCGTTTCCAACCTCCTTTTTTCTAAATGTCCATTCAGATTATAACAGGGCTACTTAGCATTTCCTCAGGCCCACCCAGCAGAAGGTATCATGATATTCACGATGTTTCCATCTTCTTTCTCAATTTCCCCTACTACCTGTGAAAACACAACTCATTCCCAAAGATTCAATTCAAACATTCAGGTTTGGGGGACTTCCCTGGTGACTCAGTGGTAAAGAATCTGCCTGTCCATACAGGAGACACAAGAGACATGGGTTAAATCCCCGGGTCAGGAAACTCTCCTGGAGGAGGAAATGGCAACCCACTCCAGTATTCTTGCTTGGAGAATCCCATGAACAGAGGATCCTGATAGGCTACAGTCCGTAGGGTTGCACAGAGTTGGACACAGCTGAAGCGATTTAGTACAGATGCAAGTATAATATATACATATGTATATCTACTTATATATATGTATAACTGATTCACTTTGCTGTATACTTGAAACTCATACAAAATTGTAAATCAATTATACTTCAATTAAAAAATAAAGGGAAATATTCAGTTTTCTATCAAAGTGTGTTTGTTTTTCACAGTCCAATACTTACTACTCCTTCTTTGCACTACCAGTGCAAAGATTTTTAATGCCTGTCATGAGTGCTAGTCAGTGGTCCAGGTCTGCCTACCCACCCAACTGTGAGGTCCTTGAGGACAGAGTCCTGCTACAGTTAACTATCTACACTTACTACTTGAACACATCACACAGGTATGTCCCAATGAGTTGGGAGATGTGTCAGAAGCTTCCTCTAAGATACGATACTTTATAAAAAATAAAAAAAATAGTATTCAAAATAAATGAAAGATAAATAGTTTTTTCTCCTAATAATGTCCTTCTCACTCCATTCCTTGCTCTCTTGAATAGAAAAGGGTCAAGTTAAAGTTAGAACATGAGTAATGATGCATATCCTTGAGGTCTCCCACAGGTGTATGTCTTGTGTGTGTTTGAAGAAAAATGAAAGCATTGAGACATGCTACCCTGTAACATCAAATTGTGTAATAATATGATAAATATATGGAAGACTAATCACTGTCCTTGATCACATTCTGAGGGCTGGGATTCGTTCACTTGACAGGGACATACCACCAGGGGATGGTACCATCCACTGAACCACACCATTGCCCAAAGAGGAAAAGTCTTGATGATATGTGGAACCAAAGAGAATGTCTTAGTCTCCTAAGGACAATCCACCATTTATTTATTTGGAGATTCTGCCTTTACTGCATATTAAGCCAACTGAGAACCTGAATTAATTGCTGCAACATGGCAAAGGGATTTGAAGTTAGGAGATGTGGGTTTAATTTCCTGCAAACTGCTAACTGTTAGAAAATAGCAGGATGGCTTTTGGCAAATCCCGTCTCTGGGCCTCCATTCCTCAATTGTAAAGCCATAAACTAAAATTGTTGTGAAATCACCACCTTGCAGCTTCGTTATATGGATCTAATGAGATGATGTATATGGAAAAATGCAGTGTAAATCATAAAGTATTCTATCAATGGGAGTTAGTTATTGGTATTAGGAATTAGCTAAGGGTGGAAATGGCAACCCACTCCAGTATTCTTGCCTGGAAAATCCCATGAACACAGAAACCTGGTGGGCTATGGTCCATGGGGTCACAAAGAGTCAGACACGATTTGGCAGCTGAGCACAAGGGTAAAATGCATTCTCACATCTGGATCCTTTGTTATTAAAAAGGCAGCCTCAGACCATAGTAGAGAGAATGGGCTTTGGAGTCTGATATCCTGTGTTTAGTTGGTGATGGACAGGGAGGCCTGGCGTGCTGTGATTCATGGGGTCGCAAAGAGTCGGACATGACTGAGCGACTGAACTGAACTGATCCTGTGTTTAAGAACTGATCCTATCACATACCGGCTGTGTGATTCAGAATAAGTCATGTAACCTCTCTGAGCTTTGTGTCTTATCTATAAAATGGGGATGACAAGATTTTTGTGATAGTATTAAAAGGAATGCATTTCTGAAAGATAAAGGCAGTAAAACTGCTCAAGCATCGTCCACAGAAACTTCAATGAGGGCACCAAAGAGGAACTGAGTTTCATCAAGGAACTGGTTTTGCAGAGTGAGTAGGAGTTTTCTGGGGAAAATAACATTCCAGGAAAAAAGACAGTGCAATGAACGGCAGAAGTGAGAATATCTAGAAATCTCTTGATTTCTCTTCCTTCTGCTTTCCTGTATACAAAATGAGATTAGGAAGCTCTGCCTTTCTCCTATTTTTCTGAGATATTCTGAAGGGGAATCAGACCAGGAATTTCTAACACACTTCAGTCCCAGGAAGAAATAAATATACATAGTCAATATGGCCATTATCTCTCTCTAGAGCTGGCCTCTGATTGGTAGTCACAGTGGTTAGGACTATGCTTCCACTGCAGGGGGATGGGTTCAATCCCCAATCAGGGAACTAAGATCCTGCATCCCACTTGAAGCAGAAAAATAAATAAATAAAAGAGCCTATGATACCAGTAGGCCCAAGGAGAAAGGACTCTGTAAGGAGGGGAAAGGGCCTGTCAGTCCCCTACTGTTCTCAGTTGCATTTTCCCAAGTTCAAGACATTTGGAGAAGTCAAGTACAGGTACAGTATGTACAAAATGTCTCTCAGAATCTTCCTGGGGAATGTTTTCTTAAGTTCCTGCTCCACCTGAGATAGTCTTTAAAATAAGAGCCACAGATAGAATGATAGACTATAATAGACTTTCCCAAGCAGAAGCAATTGGTGATGGGGGCTGGGGTGGGAAGGAGATGACTAATAGCAAAGTAGGTGAAAAGAAAAGTATTTCAGGAACTCTCTTGTTCTTCATTAAAATGGAAACGGTTTACCTTGACAAAGCTCTCAGGTTTTGGGCTTCCTTGTAATTTATCCTTTATAGAAGACACAGTTTCCCTTTGTTCTATGAAATCACGGAGATCCCAATGACAAGACCGGCTTAGAGATCAGGTAGGCCCTTACTAGCTGGGTGGTTTCAGGTAAGATACATAGCAACTCTGGTTCCCAAATTTCCCATCTGGAAGATGAAGGAATTTAACTCACAGATTGATCAAGTCTCTTCTGGCTCTTAAAAGTCTTACTCAGCTTACATCTGAAACCGTGTGCTAACTAAGCACTAGGGGAGGGGAAGGAGAGGACCACTTGGAAGATACAGTCTGGGTCGTGTTAAGTTTACAGTCAGACATTGGAGGGGAATCTGATGGCCACCAAACAACTACCATGTGTAAAACACCATGCTAGATTCTTAATATCCTTACTCTTGTTTTAACCATGGCCTCAGTCCTGTGAAGTGCTGGAAAGTAATGACCACTCCCTGGCACACTTCCAAGCCCAGAACCAGCTGAAAGATCTATACAAAAGTCAGACAGAGAGAGATCAAACGCTCAGGTTTACTGCTGATGCAGCTGGATTGGAGAAAACACTAGTGTGTGACCAGAATCAAGCTTCCTATAACTATCCCCCTTCCCTAACTCCCTTGCAAGGTACCTTCTACAAGAAGGCAGGTAAGGAACACATGCGTCCTTTACACAAGCAGATGCCAAAGTGAACTCCCAGACAAGGCTGGACCTCTGGGATAGCACTTCACTCACACTCAGAAAGCAGGTAAGTCACTCCCGGTCCTCTGGGTAACACAAAAGAGAGAGCACAGAAACAGCAGGAGTTTTCTGCTCCTACCTTTCCTTTCCTGAAGGTGGCATGGAAGCTTTTTCACCTATAAAAACAGAGGTCGTCATGCAGGATAAGTAGCCCCTTCAAAACTATGATTAACCAGATTTACAGGAGCTTAGTGGGCTCACACTAGCTGCTCAAGGTGACTCAGCGAGTTAGGGGCAGGGCCAGAGTCAGCACTTGCGTGTGCCAAATTCTTTCTCTTTCCATTCTACTATGTGAAGTCTTGTGCAAACGCACACATACAGCTTTGGTGAGTGACAGTGTCATGGGTATCATGTGAATAGTAGAAATGCCATAGACTATTTTAAAATATGTAGTGTAAACATCTAGGTTTTCAGAGTAACTTGTCATCTCAGTATCTCAGTTACTGTGAAGTTACATATAGAGAGATGTGTGGGTATGTGTGTGTGTGTATACATACACATGCAAATACATATATATCTCTCTGTGTATGTTTGTGTAGCATCATCTTGTAGCCCTGTAGCAATAAGCTTTGGGAGGTACATAAACAGCAATAGGGAATAAAATGGTTGCTATGCTATGGATTATACATATATCATCTTAGATTTCTATATATAAACCACACAAGACCTTATTTATCCAAACTCACGAATTCATACAGATATGAGCAACTGTAGATTTAAGACCAGTGCTTCAAAAAGTTACCTTTAAAAAAATAACATTCTTTCTACCGTATCTTATTCCCATCCCTGCTTCCTTAAATAGGGGTTAAGAAGTCAAGTCAGCGTTATCAATATCACCTACAGGGCTAGATTTCAGTAATGAATCAGGGTGAGCTGTGTTCAGATGATGTGCTACTGTATTTTCTTGACTATGCTTTGCCAGGATGCACGCCTACTTGAATAACATTGGGATATCTGCTCTTTAGAACTTGCATGCTTTTGATTAGTTACAGTTAATAAGCTAGACATTAAGAACCACCAGATGAATGATTAAACATTTGACACAAGATTCTCTTTGGTGTCTCCCCATATTTTAAACAAGGAAGTAATCAAGCATAGTAGTTTAAGACTGTGTACCATGGGGTCAGATGCCGCCTGCCACAGTGTATGCTTAGGCAAGTGTCTTTGTCTCTCTGAGCCTTATTTTTCCTTTCTATAAAATAGGAGCTTAATGGCACCTTAATCACAGAGAGCATTCTGAAGGTTAAGTGAACTCATTCACACAAAGTAATGAGCAATAAACCCAGCATATACTAGCATTTAGAAAGAACATGGTCATTGCAATTGTATAAGGCAAATTACATAATAATCAAAGATATGGTTATAGATCCAATCTGCCATTGTTATTATTACTCCTATTATTACTATTATTATTATATTTATATTGTTATTATATTCATATACTTATTATATTCTCTGGAGAAGGGAATGACCACCCATTCCAGTATTCTTGCCTGGAGAATTCCAAGGACAGAGGACCCTGGTGGGCTACAGCCCATGGGTTCACAAAGAGTTGGACATGACTGAGCAACTAACACTCCCTATGACATGACATTATCTTATTTGAATTGAGGGAAATTTAAGATCCGGTTTTCTCATATTTCTTATGCACCTATGTGGTAACAAAAGATACAAATTTTAAATAGTATACTTTGAAGTGTTTTATTTCGGGCTTGTATGGAATCAAATGCTAAAGTAGTTAAGGTACATTGAGGAAAAAATCCAGTGGTCTTGAAACAAACAGCACAAAGGTTCAGTACTATGAGGCATAGGTTCACCATGGTGAATGGATTTTGATTCTTTGTCTGGTGTTTAATTAGTACAATCTTAAAAACATGAATTTTGATTAGGCCCATTTGAAGTTCAGCACATTTTATCCTGGGCTCAATTTAGTTTCTAGTTTATATAAGCTCCTTTCATTCTTTTAAGAAATATCTATGAATAGAGTGTAAATGATAATGCTAGAAATAAAATATTATTTATATATCATTTTTTACTTTTTTTTTGGCTGTGTCGCATGGCTTATGGGATCTTAGTTACCTGACCAGGGATCGGACCCATGCCCCCTGCAGTGGAAGCAGAGAGTCCTAACCATTGGACCTCTAGGGAATTCCTATCATTTTAAACTTTTCAATAGTACTTTAAGTATATTCTCTTCTGCTGAAATTCATTAGGTTCATGGATCTGGGATACTCAACCCATTATATAGACGGGAACACTACAGAGGTGAAGAAATGCAGAGAAGTGAGGCTAGATTATGATACTATTGATCTAAACTATAGGGGAGGCCAATAAACGATCTAAAATCTCTATTGCAGGCTCCAAGAGAAGAAGGGGACAGGCCATCACCATGAAGGAGCCAGAGGAAGGATGGGGGGTACTGATGAAACACTGGACTTGATTATTAAGACCCCTTCTATCTATTCTATCTCTCTATGAAAAAGCACTTTTAAGCATCACGCCAGTTTGGTCCTGGAATGCGGTCAATCTGGCCTCTTCCAACAAAATATGCTCTACAGAAGGAAAAAGCCTCAAAGGACCCTCCTGGCATGAATGCCCTGCTGCTCCCCCTCACTACACCAGGGCCAAGATTTCTATCGAGGTAACTAGAGATGAAGAAGGGAACACACCAGTCCCTTGATATTTCTGAGCCTCCGGAAAAGCCAATCCCCCAGGACTCCCTGCAGGCGAGGGGAAAGAGAAACCCTTTGAGGCTCAGCTTGAATCCGCAAGCCTTTCAGAACACTGAGAAAGCTAAACACAGCAGTTCCATGACTACTCATTTGGAAAGAGCCCATCTTTTTCAAAACGTGGGTCTTAAAAGTGGATCATCTATTTTTGCTTTTGTCGCTTTTGCTTTTGGTGTCAAATCCAAAAAGTCATTGCCAAGTCTGATGTCAAGGAGCTTAACCCTTATGTTTTCTCCCAGGAGTTTTCTGATTTCAGGTTTTACATTCAAGTCTATCCATTTTGAGTCAGTTTTTTGTATGGTGTAAGATAGGAATCTGGTTTCATTCTTTTGTGTGTGGCTGTCTGCAAACAGGGTATGGAAGAGATATCTGTACTCCAACGTTCACTCAGTATTATTCACAGTATCTAAGAGGTGGAAAAGATCTACATGTCCATGAACAGATGAACAAATAAAGATGTGAGATATATACATCTATGAATACTAGGCTTTCTTCTGTACATTCCTATGAGCTTAAACTCTCTTGGGTATATCACTGTTTTCTGCTTATACACAAACTGACAGAACATTATCTGATATTATTTCTTAAAAACTAAATGTGTCTTTGTCCCCTTCTTCCATCTCTGACTCTTGGGGATCTAAGCTGCTACAAGCCTCTCTCGGGTCTAGGTACATGACTACGTTTTAGTCTCAATACTTCCTTTTTCCCTACTCTGCACCTTACACCCCTGGTTAACACTTTGCTATTTGGTCTCTGTGGTTTTCTGCAAAGGTTACATTTCCTTCACTTACTCTCTTTGTCTCCTGGCAAGCTCCTATTCACTCATCAAAATTACACTAAAAGATTTGCAGGCACCAATCTCCAAAACAGCCCTCTTCCATTACACATCTAGCAGGCAGCCTCAGCTAACGCCAGAGCCCCTTTAAAGATGTCTCCTGCCAGAGCAGTGTGAATAGGCGAGAGAGCCCCTGGACCGACTAAAGCCCGCACGCCACTGCGTCCCTGTGTCCAGCACCTACGTCCCACTGCCATAGCCACCATACCCAAGAGAAAGGCTGGAGGGGATGCTAAAGGAGATAAGGCCAAGGTGAAGGACGAACCACACAGAAGATCTGCAAGGTTATCTCCAAACCTGCTCCTCCAAATGCAGAGCCCAAGACTAAAAAGGCCCTGGCAAAGAAGGTACCCAAAGGGAAAAAGGGGAAAGCTGGTGCTGGCAAGGGTGGGAATAACCCTGTAGAAAATGGAGATGCCAAAACAGACCAGGCACAGGAAGCTGAACGTGCTGGAGATGCTAAATGAAGGGCGTGCATTTCTGATAATTGTGTACTTCTGGTGACTGTACAGTTTGAAATACTACTTTTTATCAAGTTTTATAAAAACGCAGAATTTTGTTTTACTTTTTTTTAAGCTGTGTTGTTAGCACACAGAATACTTCATTGCTGTTTTTTTTGCGGAAAGGCACATGTCACTAACAGAATGTCTCAGAAGCTAAATTGACGTGGGGGAAAAACACCTTTCCCGCCTAGTTTTGAGAGACTTCCTCTTAGTTCCCAGGAAGGAGGGATTCCTTGATGTTGAAACACATTAGCCACCTTGGCACAAATTCCTTGTGATATGGAAAAACTAAAATTTAGGTTTTACATCCTCTTCTCCTTCTCCAATTCAGTATAGAAATTATTCCCCTAAACCCAGAGACCTGTTGGAACCTGACCCCCCAAAATTGCTGACCAGTATGTCAGGCAATCTGGACTTTCCAGTGTCAGCATTGAGATGGCATCCTTCAAAAGAGGAGCTGTTCATTTTTTAGACTGTGGCTCCTCAGAGCGATACTTCTGTCATTTTCATTTCCATTTCCTGAAACTCAGGGTTGGCTTGTGAGAAGTTGTTAAACAACATGCTAAATGTAAAATGTCAACCCTCAGTCTAAACTTTCCCTGTTCAGAGCATCACATGAAGATTTCATTGGGTTTCATAGAGGCTTTCTGATTTTGGTAGTCCATTTGAAAAAGGGAGTTTGAAAGTTGTATACGTTTAATGACTGCTGCCCATAGCCTGCCTGAAATACCATGATTGTTTATGAAAAGTATCTTTAATAAAGCTGGATACAGTTTGGCTTGAAAAAAAAAAGATGTCCCCTGTCCACCTTATCTGGCAAGCAGCTTCTGCCAGGACTGGCATCCCCGCAAAGTGTCTCCTGACCTGGGTAGCTGGTCCCATATACCAGCAAGCCTGCAACAGTCATGGCTGCACTAGCATGCCTGCAGCAGTTATGGACCAGCCATAGTAAGAGGGCACACCCACCCCACACAAGGGGATCCTCCTGGAACACCTGTCTCTGGTCACCAGGGGAGACCATGCTATTGGGCCCCCAGGATACCTTCTACATAAAACCACTCCTTCCAAACTGGGAAGCATAGCTAATCCACTTAATATTTAAAAACAGAGAGCTAGACAAAATAAGGAGACAAAGGAATATATTCCAGATGAAAGAATACACAAAACCTCAGAAAAAGAACTAAATGAAACAGAGATAAGCAATCTATCAGAAAAAGTTCAAAATAATGGTCATAAAGATACTAACTGAACTTGAAAGAATAATGGAGGAAAACAGTGAGACTTCCCTCATGGCTCAGATGGTAAAGTATCTGCCTACAATGTGGGAGACCCGGGTTTGATCCCTGGGTTGGGAAGATCCCCTGGAGAAGGAAATGGCAATCCACTCCAGTACTCTTGCCTGGAAAATCCTATGGACAGAGGAGACTGGTAGGCTACCGTCCACAGGGTCGCAAAGAGTCGGACATGACTGAGCGATTTCACTTTCACTTTCACAGTGAGAACTTCAAAAAGACAAAAGATATAAAAGAACCAATGAGAGCTGACGAATACCATAACTAATGAAAAAATACACTAGAGGGAGTTGAGAGCAAATTCAGTTCAGTTCAGTTCAGTCACTCAGTCGTGTCTGACTCTCCGCGACCCCATGAATCACAGCACGCCAGGCCTCCCTGTCCATCAACAACTCCCGGAGTACACTCAAACTCATGTCCACAGAGTCGGTGATGCCATCCAGCCATCTCATTCTCCGTCGTCCCCTTCTCCTCCCGCCCCCAACCTTTCCCAGCATCAGAGTCTTTTCCAGTGAGTCAACTCGTCGCATGAGGTGGCCAAAGTATTGCAGCTTCAGCTTTAGCATCAGTCCCTCCAATGAACATCCAGGATTGATCTCCTTTAGAATGGACTGGTTGGATCTCCTTGCAGTATAAGGGACTCTCAAGAGTCTTCTCCAACACCACAGTTCAAAAGCATCTATTCTTCGGCGATCAGCCTTCTTCACAGTCCAACTCTCACATCCATACATGACCACGGGAAAAACCATTGCCTTGACTAGACGGACCTTGGTTGGCAAAGTAATGTCTCTGCTTTTTAATATACTATCAAGGTTGGTCACAACTTTCCTTCCAAGGAGCAAGCGTCTTTTAATTTCATGGCTGCAATCAGCATCTGCAGTGATTTTGGAGCCCAAAAAAACAAAGTCTGACACTGTTTCCACTGTTTTTCCATCTATTTCCCATGAAGTGATGGGACCAGATGCCATGATCTTTGTTTTCTGAGTGTTGAGCTTCAAGCCAACCTTTTCACTCTCCTCTTTCACTTTCATCAAGAGGCTTTTGAGTTCCTCTTCACTTTCTGCCATAAAGGTAGTGTCATCTGCATATCTGAGGTTATTGATATTTCTCCCAGCAATCTTGATTCCAGCTTGTGCTTCTTCCAGCCCAGCGTTCCTCATGATGTACTCTGCATATAAGTTAAATAAGCAAGGTGACAATATACAACCTTGACGTACACCTTTTCCTATTTGGAACCAGTCTGTTGTTCCATGTCCAGTTCTAACTGTTGCTTCCTGACCTGCATACAGGTTTCTCAAGAGGCAGATCAGGTGGTCTGGGATTCCCATCTCTTTCAGAATGTTCCACAGTTTCTTGTGATCCACACAGTCAAAGGCTTTGGCATAGTCAATGAAGCAGAAATAGATGTTTTTCTGAAACTCTCTTGCTTTCTCCATGATCCAGCGGATGTTGGCAATTTGATCTCTGGTGCCTCTGCCTCTTCTAAAACCTGCTTGAACATCTGGGAGTTCACGGTTTATATACTGCTGAAGCCTGGCTTGGAGAATTTTGAGCATGACTTTACTAGCGTGTGAGATGAGTGCAATTGTGCAGTAGTTTGAGCATTCTTGGCATTGCCTTTCTTTGGGATTGGAATGAAGACTGACCTCTTCCAGTCCTGTGGCCATTGCTGAGTTTTCCAAATCTGCTGGCATATTGAGTGCAGCACTTTCACAGCATCATCTTTCAAGACTTGAAATAGCTCAACTGGAATTCCATCACCTCCACTAGCTTTGTTAGTAGTGATGCTTTCTAAGGCCCACTTGACTTCACATTCCAAGATGTCTGGCTCTAGGTCAGTGATCACATTATCGTGACTATCTTGGTCGTGAAGATATTTTTTGTACAGTTCTTCTGTGTATTCCTGCCACCTCTTCTTAATATCCTCTGCTTCTGTTAGGTCCATACCATTTCTGTTCTTTATCAAGCCCATCTTTGCATGAAATGTTCCCTTGGAATCTCTAATTTTCTTGAAGAGGTCTCTTGTTTTTCCTATTCTGTTGTTTTCCTCTATTTCTTTGCATTGATCACTGAGGAAATCTTTCTTATCTCTCCTTGCTATTCTTTGGAACTCTGCATTCAGATGCTTATATCTTTCCTTTTCTTCTTTGCTTTTCGCCTCTCTTCTTTTCACAGCTATTTGTAAGGCCTCCTCAGACAGCCATTTCTCTCTTTTGCATTTCTTTTCCATGGGGATGGTCTTGGTCCCTGTCTCCTGTACAATGTCACGAACCTCCGTCCAGAGTTCATCAGGCACTCTATCAATCAGATCTAGTCCCTTAAATCTATTTCTCACTTCCACTGTATAATCATAAGGGATTTGACTGAGGTCATATCTGAATGGTCTAGTGGTTTTCCCTACTTTCTTCAATTTAAGTCTGAACTTCGCAATAAGGAGTTCATGATCTGAGCCACAGTCAGCTCCTGGTCTTGTTTTCGCTAACTGTATACGGCTTCTCCATCTTTGGTTGCAAAGAATATAATCAATCTGATTTCGGTGTTGACCATCTGGTGATGTCCATGTATAGAGTCTTCTCTTGTGTTGCTGGAAGAGGGTGTTAGCTATGACCAGTGCATTCTCTTGACAAAACTCTATTAGCCTTTGCCCTGCTTCATTCCGCGCTCCAAGGCCAAATTTGCCTGTTACTCCAGGTGTTTCTTGACTTCCTACTTTTGCATTCCAGTCCCCTATAATGAAAAGGACATCTTTTTTGGGTGTTAGTTCTAAAAGGTCTTGTAGGTCTTCATAGAACCGATTAACTTCGGCTTCTTCAGCATTACTGGTTGGGGCATAGGCCTGGATTACTGTAATATTGAATGGTTTGCCTTGGAAACGAACAGAAATAATTCTGTCGTTTTTAAGATTGCATCCAAGTACTGCATTTCGGACTCTTTTGTTGACCATGATGGCTACTCCATTTCTTCTAAGGGATTCCTGCCCACAATAGTAGATATAATGGTCATCTGAGTTAAATTCACCCATTCCAGACCATTTCAATTCACTGATTCCTAGAATGTCGACGTTCACTCTTGCCATCTCCTGTTTGACCACTTCCAATTTGCCTTGATTCATGGACCTAACATTCCAGGTTCCTATGCAATATTGCTCTTTACAGCACCCGACCTTGCTTCTATCACTGGTCACATCCACAACTGGGTATTGGTTTTGCTTTTGCTCCATCCCTTTATTCCTTCTATAGTTATTTCTCCACTGAGCTCCAGTAGCATACTGGGCACCTACCGACCTGGGGAATTCCTCATTCAGTATCCTATCATTTTGCCCTTTGATACTGTTCATGGGGTTCTCAAGGCAAGTATACTGAAGTTAGAGGATGTAAAATAATGCATCAGTGATCTAGAAGATAGAGCAGTAGAAATCACCTAATAATAACAACAGTAATAATAATAATTTTTTAAAAGAGGAGACTTTAGAAGACCTCTGGAACAACATCAGACATACTAGCATTCACATTATATGGTCCGAGAAGAAGAGAGACAAAGAGGCAGAAAATCTATTTGAAAAAAAAAACAGAACAATGGCTGAAAATTTCCCTAAACTACTGAAGGGAACAGATATCCAAGTTCAGGAAGCAGAGTCCCAACCAAGATGAACCCAAAGAGACCCAAACCAAGACAAATTATAGTTAAAATGTCAAAGAGATAAAGAGAATCTTAAAAGCAGAAAGAGAAAAACAACTAGTCACAAAACAACTATCATAATACCAGTGCCATTTGTCACAGAATCAGAAAAGATAATCCTAAAGTTGGTATGGACCTATAAAGCAATCTTGAGAAAGAAGAACAAAGTTGGAAGCATCAGGCTCTCCAACTTCAAACTATACTACAAAGTTCTAGTAATCAAAACAGTATGATACCAGCACGTGTGTGTGTGCGTGCATGCACACACACACACACAAACACAAAGATCAATAGAAGAGAAAAAAGAGCAAAGAAATAAACCTACACTTCTATGGTCAACTAATCTATGATAAAGAATATACAGTGGGAGAAAGACAACTTCTTCAATGAATGGTGTTGGAAAAACTGGGCAGCTACATGCAAAAGGATGAAACTGAACCATTTACTTACACCATGTTCAAAAATAAACTCAAAGAAGATTAAAGACTTTTGTGTAAGACCTAAACCCATAAAACTTCTAAATAAAAATGTGGGCAGTAAAATCTTTCGTATATGTCTTGGTACTTTTTTGGATCTGCCTTCTTAGGTAAGGGCAACAAATGCAAAAATAAATGCAAAGTGTTACATCAAAGTAAAATGAAAAGCTTCTGCACAGAAAAAAAGAAACCATCAACAGAAAAAAGCAAGC